>NC_080028.1:656666-985000 GCF_030020395.1 Manis pentadactyla | reverse complement strand
TTATAGTTTTAGCTCTTACAGTTGTGTCTTTGATCCATTTTTACTTAATTTTTTTATATGGTGTGAGGTATGGATCCAAATTCATTCTTTTGCATGTGGATATCCAGTTGTTCTAATACAATTAGTTGAAAAAAGACAATTATTTTCCCCCATGAAAGGCCTTGGCACCCTTGTCAAAAAATCAGTTCACTTTAATGTAAGGGTTTGTTTCTGGCCTTGCTGCTCTGTGCCCCTGACGACCTGCATGTCTGTCATCGAGGCAGAACCGTGCTGTCTTGCAGCTTTGTAGCAAGTTCTGAAATCAGCAGGTGTGAGTCACCCGACTCTGTTCTCTTCCAAGATTGTTTTGGTTATTTAGTCCACTTGGCTGTTATTCCTTGAGGTTCCATAGGATTTTAGGATGGATTTTCTTTTTATACAAAGAGGTAGCATAGATTTTGGTAGGGATTGCACTGATTCTGTAGATCAACTTGAGGTGGGGCAGGCGGGAGTATTGCCATCTTAACAATATTAAATCTTCTGATCCATGAACATGGGATGTCTTTCCACTTATTTAGATGTAATTTAATTTCTTTCAAAATGTTTAGTAGTTTTCAGAGTATAAGTTTACGCTTAGTTCATTCAACTTACTCCTAACTATTTTATTCCTTTTTATGCTATTAAAAATGGAACTGCTTTTCCTAATTTTGTTTTCACATTGCTCATTGCTATTGTATAGGAAAACAATTTTTTGTATGTTAATATTGTAAACTGAAACCTTGCTGACCTCATTTAAGAGTTTTTAGTGGACTCCTTGGGTTTTATATACACAAGATCACATCATCAGCAAATGGAGATATTTCACCTCTTCCTTTCCAATCTAGATGCCTTTTATTTCTTTTTCTTGCTAATGCCCTGGCTAGAACTTCCAGTGTGATGTCGAAAAGAAGGCTAGTGGATACTCTTACCTTGTTCCTGATCTTAGGGGAAAAGCATTCAGTCTCCCACCACGAAGTATATGTAAGCAACATATTTTTCATAGATGTCCTTTATCAGATTGCAGGACTTGATTTTTATGCCTAATTTGTCAAGCATTTTTATCATAAAAGGGTTTGAAATTTATCAAATGTGTTTTCTGCATCTATTGAGATGATCATGTGGTTCTGTCTTTTATTCTATTGATGCCGTGAATTACATTAATTGACCATCAGATGTTAAACCAGCCTTGCCCCTCCAGGGCTTGTTCTGTTTGCTTGTTTGTTTTGTGACTGGGCTGGGTTACTTTAAAGGAGTCTGTTTCCCACGGTCTGAAGCCTCTCCGGTGTCACTCCGAGGGCTCTGCCTCCGCCGGGCAGTCACCCTGGACAGCAGTGGTTTCAGGGGCGCTCTCCCTGGTTTAAGCTGCACGCCCCTTTTGCTACCACACCCAGCTGGTCAGGCCCTGCCAATTGCCAGCGGGCGGCTCCCTGCTCTTACCCCGCTGGAGCACAGATTGGTTCACGAGCACACTTAGGCTTGCACTTGCTCACACCCCGTGTCAAATAAAGGCAGTGCCTCTGGGAAGACTGTGGGGCTGCCCTTTCTTACGGACTGCCTCTCCCCAGGGACAAAGTCCCTGAGCCACTACTCTGGGCGGGGGTAGCAGAGTGCCCTCCGGGTGTAAGAGTTGCTGTCCCCGTGTGGAATCCTTGTACTGGGAAACGGCTGGGGCAGGGTGAAGGTCACCAGCACAGCCTGCCCACCGCGCTGGTCAGGCCTCCATGCGACGGGTGGGGCTGGGTGGGGCAGGGAGCTCCAGACCCCTTGGCGACACCCCCAGGAACACGGATCCTGAACTTGGAGTTGGAGGGGTGAGGAGTGCTGGCAGGGCACCCCTGGTGGGACACGGGGAGCGGGGGAGAGCCAGCCCCGTCCGGTTGGCTTCACCTGCCGAGAGCGGAGCCTTCACCAAGCGGGACTGGTGGCGGGCAGGATGGCAGGGCTCGTGGCCCCCGTGTACACGCTACCAGCACTCCCCCCGAGTTTGGAGAGGTCTTCTTGAATAAGTATCTCTTCAGTCGTTGTATGCCCTTAGGACAATTTCCAGAGACTCTAAATGTTTAGTGTCTGCAAGCTTGTTTGCCAGGGGCGTTCCGTGCGGTTCTTGGCACCGCTGTCTTGGAGGTGGGACTCTTGTCACTGTCATTCTTAGAAACTCCTGTCTCTACTCAGCTATAAGAAAAAAACAGATCCTACCATTTGCAACAACATGGATGGAGCTAGAGGGTATTATGCTCAGTGAAATAAGCCAGGTGGAGAAAGACAAGTATCAAATGATTTCACTCATATGTGCAGTATAAGAACAAAGAAAAACTGAAGGAACAAAACAGCAGCAGAATCACAGAACCCAAGAATGGACTAACAGTTACCAAAAGTAAAGGGACTGGGGAGGATGGGTGAGAGGGGAGGGATAAGGGTGGGGAAGAAGAAAGGGGGCCTTATGATTAGCATGTATAGTGTGGGGGGCACGGGGAGGGCTGTGCAACACAGAGAAGACAAGTAGTGATTTTACGGCATCTTACTACGCTGATGGACAGTGACTGTGAAGGGGTATGTGGGGGGGACTTGGTGAGCCTAGTAAACATAATGTCTGTCATGTAATTGTAGATTTATGATACCAAAAGAAAAAAAAAAAAAGGAAACTCCTGTCTCTAACCCAGACCACCCACCTGTGCACGTGGCTGCCTCCTGGGCGCCCCACCCTTTGGTTTAAAATCCAAATGTCCACGAATGAACTCCTGCCCTCGCACAGTGTGACTCTTGGCCCCAGTGCCCCATTCCTAACGGCTCCTGCGCCCACCAAGCGGGCCTCATCAGCAGTGGACAGTCTGGAGTGGCTCCTGCGTCCTCTGCCCACCAGGTTTCCCCAGGCTCGGTCCCCAGCTCCGCCCACCTGTCCTTCCCCACACCCCACTGCCAAGTGGCAGATCCCCACGTCTCTCCGCACCGTGGTCACCCCGTCCGATGACCTGATCTGTATTTATTCGTTGATACCCCAGCCGCCGCTCCAGGAGGCCCCAGCAGAGGCGGCAACCCCCCTTTGCCCCACACTGACCCCTGGCTTCTGGGAACAGACCGATCACATCAAACAGCAACTAGCACATCGCCAGGAGAGCTGCCCTCATCCCCTCAGAGCTCCGCAGAACTACTCCAACTAGATCTAGAAAAAATTTCATTTTAGAGGGTTAAAGGGAGGGCTCCCATTCTAGCGAGACAGTGGGTGGCCAAACCTGAAAATGCCCACCTCCAGTTTCAAACTCCTTGAAACGACGGATGCCACCGAGGGGCAGAGTGGGGAGGGGAGGACGAGCTTACAGCACGCAGGCACTGGGGGCCGGGGGTGGGGGCAGCAGGCCGGCTCATTCTCCTCGGGCAGCTGTTAAATGAACAAACCAGAGACGCATTCATTAACGAGAATGAATCCCAAAACATCACGCGAGTGGGAAAGAAGGTGAGAACGAGTCATACAATATGATCCCACTTATGCAAATTTTTACAGCACACAAAACAACACTGTGTTTTGTTAATGAATAAATCCACACCAGGACAGGTGAATCAACACGCAGGGGCATACACCGCGCACACGAGGGGAGAAACGCTGCGCAAGGCACGGGTCTGTGGCTGTGCCGCTAAAGCCTGACTTACTAGCAGCAGACCAGGGACAAGCCAACGTGAGCATGACGAAGAAGCAGTGTCTGATAACCCGGTGGTGCGTGTGTGCGTCTCCATTGTATTATTTTCTCTGGAACACTTCATTTTAAGGAAATGCATGATCACTAATGACAAATTCATATTCCAGTGTAAACAATCCACAGCTGCTTCTTTCTGGTAAAGGCAGTTTGGCCACGCGAAAAATGGGGTGCGCTGCCTGGGAGCATGGGGTGCAACGCCTGGGAGCATGGGGTGCGCTGCCTGGGAGCATGGGGTGCCTGCCTGGGAGCATGGGGTGCAATGCCTGGGAGCATGGGGTACGCTGCCTGGGAGCATGGGGTGCGCTGCCTGGGAGCATGGGGTACGCTGCCTGGGAGCATGGGGTGCCTGCCTGGGAGCATGGGGTGCGCTGCCTGGGAGCATGGGGTGCCTGCCTGGGAGCATGGGGTGCGCTGCCTGGGAGCATGGGGTGCAATGCCTGGGAGCATGGGGTGCCTGCCTGGGAGCATGTGGTGCCTGCCTGGGAGCATGTGGCTGCATCCGGGCTGAGCCCGCCTCCCCAGAGCTCACCGCGGCATCACCACAGACGTCCTGACCTTGGCCACCCAGCTGCCGTTAGTAGTCACACTGGCCCCCACCTCACCTCTGGGGGACCCGGGGAACCTGGGCTTGGTACCTGGCTGGCAGGTGTTATCCAAGGTCTACAGAGAGAAAGGCTCCCCTGAGAAAGGCCAGCAGGTAGCCGGCTGCACACACGGCAGGAAGCGGCCCTCCTGGAGCTCAGGGCCACATGCAAAGGGGCCGGCAGGGTGACCTCTGCCAAGGAAGAAAAGAGCAGAGAGTGGCGCGGCGTGTGCCAGGGTGGAATTCCAAAGGAGGCCTGGATGGGGGGCTGGCCCTGCGGAGCGCCCGGGAACACCAGCCCAGGGAAAGAACGCAGGCGGAAGTGCACACACGTGACACCCACTGGGCCCATTTGAGGGACAGAGAGGGGACAGCCAGCAAAGGGACAGAGTGGAGTGGGAGGGGTAAAGGGCCACGAGGCTGGGGTGTCACCGACCTCAGTGAGGAGCCCTGGACGATTGAGGGCAACGAGGAGCCTACGCTTTCCACGGAGCCTGGGTGGCCGGTCCGGACGGCCCAGGGGGTCAGGACGGACTCGGGGAGGATGCAGCTTGTGCACGATGGGTCGCAGCGGAGCTGGGGGCTGCCGGGTAGTCTGAGGACAGTCCTGGCCTCACGTGGCAGGCAATCTCAGGAAGCTGGGAGTCGTGAAAACTGCAGGGTTCTGGCCTGAGCAGCCGGGCAGATGGGGTGTGATGGCAGGAGGAAGACCGGCCCTGGCCCTGTTTTCCAAAGCCAAGGTCAGCCAAGGTCAGTGGATGCACAGAAGCCCTGGTGAGAATAAGGGGCTGCACCAGGCCATCGAGTTGTGGGGTGTTTGCAGTGGCAACATGACCGGGTTGCATGTGTCACATGTGCATGTATAGTTCTTATCCACTATACACATGGCTGGTGCCGGGGAAGGAGAAGCCAGGAGCCACGGCTGCTCCAGGGTCCTGCCTGGTGCCGTCGGGAGAGGACCAGCCCGCCGCGGGGCTGTGGGGCTGCAGGGCTGAGAGTCGCCTGGAAGGTGGGTTTTGGGCTTTGGACTTGGAGCAGCAGCTCAGACAGCCCGGGGTGCGCGTCCCAGGAGGCAGGGAGCCCCACCCTCAGGCAGCTTCAGAGGGTCCAGGGGTCCCTGCACCAAGACCCTCAGGCTCTGAGGTCAGAGGTCAGGTTCTGCCCTTTGCCCTCTGCTTCTCCAGGAAAGCCTGGACAGCTGCGCAGGCGCCCCTGGGGCCCCGCCACCAGCAGGCCCCGGACCCACCCAAAGCCGCAGGCCCAGCGCCTCAGGCCCAGAAAAGCCCCGGGCCCAGCTGCCCCCTTCGGGGCAATGCCCGCATCAGTTCTGGTAGCTCAGCAGCTGTCCGCTGACTCCACAGCCTCCAGCGCCCCCGGCCCAGCGGCCTCGCGCCACCTCCCTTCTCCATCCACTTGCAAGTAAAGTTGGCGCTGCTTCTAGCTTCAGAGCGGAACCGTGCCCTTTGCCGCCCGCCCCTGGGAACGACAGAGAGCGGAGCACCCTGTCTGCCTGGCCCCGTGGCCACGGCGCTCCTGTCCCCACACACTCCCTGGGTGGCGGCCGGGACCCGCCACGGGCCACGCCGTGTGCAGGGGCGCCGGGGCACCCGAGTGTCTGCAGCCGTCGCAGGATCTCACCGCACCCAGGCACGGCCCACTCCCCACCCCGTCAGGCCCCGCCTCTGGCCCCGTGGGGGGGTGTCCCCGGTCCGCAGTGCCCCCACCCACCCTGAGGGACCTCCACCCTGAGGGACCTCCAGACCAGTAATCAAACCAGAACCCGTGCCTGGAGTGAAGACCCCACAGAGCCTGTGAGGCAAGAGGCTGGGCAGGAAGGGCGGCCCACCTGCACCCCAGCCCGGAGTCCCAGCCCCCAGGCCCTGCTCCTCGCTGGTCATTAATAACCAGCAGCCTTTCAAAATCCAGGGCACGGCCCGACTGTGCCCAGAATTATTATTTAAACTTCTCCTGTTGCATGTTTCATGCTTTTCTCCCGAACTTCAGATTCTCAGGAACCAGTCTAGGCCTGGTGTCGGGCAGCCAGGAGCCCACAAGGATCGCTTCTGCCACCTGGTGGCCTTGAGGGGGACGCCTTCGGCACAGGGGGGTCTTGGCGAGTCCTGCACACAGCGGCCCCTCCGTGCGGGGGGAGCAGAGCGCCCGCCGCCCCAGAGCCTGGGGGCTGCAGCCCGCCTCACCTCGGCCTCCTCCCCCTGTCCCCAGGCCCGCGGCGCAGGGCAGATCTGGGAAACAGGACCCCAGGCCTGGGCACGGGGCGTGGGGCCTGGGGAGGCGTCCGGCCGGGCTGGAAGGAGCGGGTCTTGGGGCAGCCCCAGGCGGGCCGCTGCCATGCGCCCCCACCTCCCGCTGGACACCCCCACACCATCTCTGCCAGGGCGGGGGAGGGCCACATAGGCCTCCTCGGGCCGCGGGCAGAGCTGGCCCCTGAGGGGGACGGCAGACCCTGTGGCCCGCTCCGCGGTCACCAGGTCAGACCGGCTGCGGAGCCCCACGTGGGGAGGTGGGTCCGGCCCAGGCGAGGTTCCAGGCGCAGTCGCCCTGCCCAAGACACCTGCCTTCCCTGAGGAATTCTAACTTTTTCTCCCATTAATTTTTAGGATCAGCTACATGAATTCAAAATTATGAATTTTTTTTTTGCATTTTCTGGCTTTTAAACAAACATTGTTATTATTAATAAAGACTGCTACATGTGCATTACAATTAAGAACATCCTCCTTAAATAGACCCTGAGCAACTTCACAACTTACTCCATGAATCCCACGTGTGGCGGTGCCCGGCCTTTAGGAGGAAACGGCACCCCCAGAACCGCAGCGGGGCACGGGCGCACGGCAGCCCGCACACGGTGGGCGGCAGGGGAGGCTGGGGTCCCGGAGCCACTCCAGGCAGAAACATCTGGGGGATAGGTTCTCGGGGAGGGGGGCCCTGGAGCCCACAGTGGGCAGAAGGAGGGAGGGACGGGGCCCTGCGGCCCCGAGCTAAGCTGCAGGAGCCCCCGAGCCCCTTCTCCATTTGGGGGATACGAGGGCCCCCAAGATCCCTACCGTGACATCACAGTGCCCTGGGCAGCCCCGGAGGCCCCTACACAGCGCAGTGACAGATGCTGGGTGGGCCCTTCTGCCTCCCCACAGACCCTGCCATCGGAAGGGGTAAAGTATAAAACAATAGTGTATTTGATGGGGGCGCGTTACACTCTCACAACAAGGAGAGCTGCATGGTGTCCGTGTTTCCCCACAGCTGCTCTGCAATTACTGAGAAACCGAAATGACTTTGTCCACAAAGTTGAATGTGGGTGACTGACTGGGTTTTAATCCATACCTGAGTCAGGCACATATTTTAAAATCCCTTCAGAGTGTTTTCCTGGGGACAAGCAGGGCGGCGACAAAGAGGCAGGCAGACTGTCGAGGTGTCCCGTGCCATCTGAGAGGCACCCGCAGGCCACCTGCAGAGGCCGCACCTGGTGACGGATGGATGGGCGCTGACAGCTGTGAACTTGAAAAGAAGCAAATTTCACCACGTCCTCACAGATTACAATCCACAAATTAAATGAGATCTAGAAAGAACCCAGAGCCAGGGTCTTATTAGACTTTTTAAAATGTGAACATCACACATTTGGGCATTTAGCCTAACAGGTAGCGTTTGCTCGAGAGGTAACTTTGATGAGCAGGTGATGAGCACGGCTCATCTTCCAACGGCTGATGCCCACGGGAGCTGTGCCGGAGGGAACCCCCTCACCGCTCTGGGCCGTGCATGTGCCGCGGGTGCTGGGCGCAGGCGGACGCCCCAGAGCAGGGGTGGCAGGAGCTCCTTGGAGGGGATCTCAGGACCCAGGCTTTCAGTGCCCTCAGCTCTCGCCGGAGCTCCCCCGGGTGGGCTTCCTACCAAGAACAACACGAGTCAAGGCCAAGCCCGCAGATAAAGCTGCAGCCTCCGAGTCCAAGAGGGCTGCCCCAGGGGTGGAAAGTGGCTGGACACCATGCCCGAGTCCCCGGAAGCGGCTGACTGGCCTGCAGCCAGACCATCCCTGGAACCCAGGAGGTGTAGGCGTGGAGCCACGCATGGTACACGCAGGGCCACTCAGATGCTGGGATGAGGTCAGAACCAGCCAACTGTCTGGATTCTGGATGGGGAACAGCTGAATATTCCGGAAGACAGGGCGGGTCAGGTGTGGCGCTGGACGCCACCGAGAGGCGGCAGGACGGGAAGGGGGCCGACCCGGGCATCTCAGCTCCGCGGGCCTCAGTGTCAGGGTGGGCTCAGGAGTGGATGCTCTGGGGAGACCCCTGCCCACCTGGCTCTGTGAGGGCCGGAAAGAGGGTCTCCGTGCCTCGGGAGGCTGCCAGAGGCCAGGGTGTCCCCAGTCTCCAATCCCCCTTGGCTGGACACCAAGATCCAGAACTGGGCTTCCCCAGAAGCAAACTGCAAACAGCCTCATGGCCGCGTTATGTGTTCCAGTGACGGATTTGCCCAGGTTTTGTACATCTGGAAGTCATTATTTTGCCTTAAATTTTGAAAGTATTTTCATAGGACAGAGTTCTAAGTTGGCAGCACGCTTCTTGCCGTACTTTGGTGGGGCCGCCCCCCCCCACCACCACCACCCCGTCTTCTGGCTCGCATTGTTTTCATCTCCCTTCCTCTGCCTGAACTTGGGATTTTTCTCCTTATTGTTCATGTTCAGCTCTGCACCGCGATGTCATTTTCTTCTTGTGCTCGGACTTTCTCAAGTTTCTTAGACAAGGTTGTGTATTTTTCATTGAATTTGAGGACTTTGGGCCATTCTTTCTTTAAAAAGTTGAAAAGATAAAGTGCTGGAGAGGAAGTTTTGCTATCAGATGTCTCTTACGTTGTGGGCAGTAATGCAAAACAAAAACAGCCACTTTGGAAAACAGACGGGCAGCTTCTCATGAAGTCAAACGCATGCTCACCATATCATCCAGCAATGCCACTCACAGTGTTGACTCAGAGAAATGAAAACACACGCCCTCTACAATGATCTGCTCATGAACATGGCAGCTACTGGAAACAATCCAAAATGAGTGAATTGGACAAAAAATATATATCTCCATACAATAGAATACCACCCAGCAATAAATGAGAATGTACTTCTGAACGTGTATGGAGCACAATGGGTGAATCACAAACGCACCACACTTAGAGAAAGAAGCCAGACTCAAGACAACGTGCTCCTGGATACGATGTTCTGGAAAGGGTAAAACTACAGGACAGGTAGGAGGCCCGTGGCTGCGGGGGGCTGGGGCTGGGGAGGGCGGAGCGGCAAAGGGGCCCGAGAAAGGTCTGCAGGTGACGGGAGTGCCCTGCGCTGGAGCTTGGTGGCGACGCACCTGCCAAGACTGCTGAGCTCTGCACCCGGTGTTTTCAGGGCTCTTCAGATCGGATACCCACCCTCTCAAACCCCGCGTGTTCATCGCCGATTTCCTCAGCCTGAGAAGTCCCAGGGTCTCAGACTCAGGAAGTTCCCAGTTTACTGAAGAAAGAGATCGTTCCCCAGGACTCACTCGCAGCCGTTTCCTCTTGCTGCTTTTCTCATTCTTTTCACATGGAACTTCCACGACGACCAACGACCTGAAGCTCCATCCACCAAGTGGACCTACTAGCATCACCTGCAGTGATATTCATTTGCCACTCAAGCTCTCTGAATATGGTTTCAAATCAATTCCTACAACATGAACTCCCTGAGCTGGAACTGTCAGACCCGTCTGCTTCTCAAATATCGATCCCTCACAGGCATTTGACAGATGTTTGGAAAAGGAAAGTAGAAAGCAAGTGAGGGAAGGAGGACGGGTGGACGGGTGGACGGGTGGACGGATGAGTACAGGGCTAAGCAATGAATGGAGAGATAAATGAGTTGGTGGGGAGGTGGGCGGATGGAGGGACAACACACTCATCACCCCCGGGAACCACCTGGAGCTCACGGTGACCCTGCCGAGCCCCAGGCCTCCCCTCACTTGGCAGCAGACACGCCCAGGTTACTGCTCTCCCCCGAGGACTCATCCCGGGGGTCGGTCACCAGTTCTCCGGGATGCAGTCCCCGCCCGTCCATCACAGTTGCCCACACAGCAGTGGAGAGACGACCACCGGGGCCCAGCCATCCGTCCCTGGCCCGGATTCTGCGCAGACCTCAGCAAGGCCCCTCCCTCCCCACCATCCACCCAACACCAGTGAACAAACCTCCGAACCCTGACCCTCCCCGAGAAGCAGCTCCTGCCCCCAGGACGCCAGCGCCTGTGCTCGGTGTCCCTCCCTCTTCGTGCTCTTTCATTCACAACACACCTGGTCAGGCTGTAAAATTCTTTCTAGATATCATTAGACTTGATTTTATTGAGGAATCTTGATTTTATGTTCATGAGAAATATTATTTTAGGCAGTCTTCTTTTAAAGTCTGTAGTAGAGTAATGACGGCCTCGTAGAATGAGTTATAAGATGTTCCCTCTGCTTCATTGCCTTGAGTGGACTGTAAACAACGGGCACGATTTCTCCCTTAAATGCTTGGTAGAACACACCAGTGAAACTCTCTGGGTCTGGCGCTCCCTGTTCTAAAAGGATATTGATTATTGATTCCATTTCTGTAAGAGATAAAGGCCTGTCCAGATAACTCTACTGCTCCTTGTGTGACATTTGGTAGATTATGTATTTCAAGGAATTGGTCCGTTTCACCTATTAACAAGTTTGCGGCATAGAGTGATTCATAAGATTCCTTTATTATCCTTTTCATGTCTGTGGGACCTGCAGTGATGACCCTCGTTCTGATATCGGTGATTTGTGTGTTCTCTCTCCCTCCTGCTTAACCTGGTCTGTTAACAGTTTGTCCATTTCACTGGTCTTTTCAAAGAACCAGCTTTTGGTTTCATGGATCTCTACTGTGTTCCTGTTCCGATTTCACTAAATCTACCCCGTTTTTTGTTTGCCTATGCTTTCTTTGGATTTAGTTTCCTCTTCTTTTTCTAGTTTCCTAAGGTTAGGGCTTAACTATTGACTTTAGATCTCTCTTCCTAATATATGCATTCTTCAACAAATGTCCCTGTACCTACTGCTTTTGCTGTATTCTACCAGTTTTGATAACTTCTGTTTCCATTTTCTTTCAGCTCAAAATATTTCTTAATTTCTCTTAAAGATTTTTTTTTGACCTATGTGTTGTTTATTCTCCAACTGTTTGGGGATTTTCCAGTTATCTTTCTGTTACTGGTTTCTAGTTTAATTCCACTGTGGTCTAAGAGCATACTGTGTGATTTCTAGGCTTTTGAATTTGTTGAGGTATGTTTTATGGCCAGAATGTGATCTAACTGGTGAATTGTGAGCTCGAGAAGAATGTGTGCCGTGCTGCTGGAGGAAGCAGCCCATAGAGGGCAGATCCGGGTGACTGACGGGGAGGCTGAGCTCCACCACGTCCTTGCTCTCTCCTGCCTGCTGAACCTGTCCATTTCCAACAGAGGCGTGCTGCCGTCTCCAGACGCTACACGGCTCTGTCCATTCCTCCTCGCAACTCTATCATTTTCTGCCCTGTGTATTTGATGCCCCGTTGTCAGCAGCATATACAACTACATTTGCCAGAAGGTAGGAGTGGGCAAGGAGGGGAGGGCATTCCAGGGAGAGGCGACCAGAGAGCAAAGGCCCAGAAAGTTTGGCAGGGCAGGGAGCAGGGACTGGGCAGGGCTGGGCAGGGCAGGGCAGGGGGGCAAGGTTCAGGCTGGTCTGGCTTATGCAACAAGGGGTGCCTTCGTCTCTCCATCTGCATCCTGGAGCCAATGCTGCGAGGCTCAGACCACTGGTGGTAAGACCCACTTGAGAGGGTGTGGCAGGCAGGTGCTGGGTGGTCCCATGACCCCTACATCCTGGTACCCACACCTTTGTACGGCCCCCTCCCCTGAATGTGTGGGGGCTGTGACTTTCTTCTAACCAGGAAGACATGATAAGTTGGGTGTCCAGGACTATGTGCATGTCTGCATCACATAGGGCTGTAACCCTGCCTTATCAGACCTGAGAGCAGCGTCTGGCCAACAGCCAGCAAAAAACTGAAGCCACATTCCCACAGCTAGAAGGGCCTGAACGGTGCCAACTTGAGCGAGCGTGGAAGCCAGTCCTCCCCCAGCCAGGCTCCTGATGAGGCTGCCGCACGGCTGCCACCTGACCTCAGCCCCGTGAGACCTGAGCAGAGGGCCCAGCCAGCGTGCTGGGGCCCCTGCCCCAAACCGTGGGGTCATGTGTGTCGTCTGAGCCGCTGCCTTTGTGGCGGCTCGTTTCCCAGTGAGGGAGGGACAGCTGACACACAGCCCCTGCAGCTGGTCTCCAGGCCATGGTCTTTGGGCAGCTGTGTGGCCGAGCCCAGGGGCCTCCCTGGCCAATGCCTCGGGTCACATCACCAGCCCCTGGACCCCCACAGCACCAAGAGCTGCTAACGACAGAGCAGGCTGGCTTCTGAGACCATCCCAGGGAGCGGAGCGATGCGGGGGTCCCGTGAGGCTTCCCTGGCGCCAGCTCCTGGCTCCTAGAACCACGTCCCGGGACAGCAAACACTCCTGTAGCGTGACTTCACTGAGAGATGGCATGGCACTGAGATGGCGGGAGGTCCCCCAGAGGAGCCAGGCTATCAGCGCGCCACACGCGCCCTCTTCCGGGACTTAACTATTTATTTCAAATGCCTTCAGACTTTGACTATGCTTCCATGGTCTCCAAGTTTTCTCTGGCCCCAGAGCTGATTAGTGCCAGCTAAATCTGCCTTTTCTCATCAAAGAAGAGATCATCCATTTTATTTCCAATTAACTTGCAGGAATCTATCAGAAGTAACCCAGCTGAACCTCATCATTCAAAATCCAATTTCTCAAACTGCCAGGAGGCAGGAGGGGTGGCCCAGGGTGGGACTCCCAGGTGCTGGCCCTTGGGGCCCTGCCCCACGCAGCTCAGTCAGGCCACATCACAGACCCTGCTCGGAGACCCCCAGACGCACGGCCACCCCGGCTGGTAGGGCGACCCACCCCCGTCCAGGGGGCCTTCCACCCTGCCCCTTCTCTGAGGGCCTCCTCCAACCCAGGCCCTCTGTCCCTCGGGCTGGTGCACTTCCTGACCCCTCCCTCATCCACCCAGGAGCTCCCCTGACCGGGACACGCTGTAAGACCCCTCCTCCAGGCAGCCCTCCAGCAACCTTGCCACCCCTCCATGACTGGTGTGGGCTGTTACCCAGCTCCTGCTGGAGGGGCAGCAGGTTTTCGCCTCCTGACCTCTCAACCTCTCATCCTGACACAGAGCCTGGCGCAATGGAGGCCCCAGCAACTCCCTATGGACCCAGGTGGATGTGAGACGGAGCAAACGAGGGGACGGACAGAGTTGACAAAGAAGCCTTGGGACACAGGAGACTTTAGGGCAGGAGGTGGAGGCACTGGGGCCTCAGACAAATCTCAAGAGCGGAGAGGCGTCGGGTTGGGCCGGGACTAGGGCAGCAGGCAAGAGGGAGCCAGCGGCCAGCAAGGTCGTGAGGGCCAGAGTGGGCACCGAGGGGAGGTTTTGTCTGTGCAGAGAGAGAGCGTCTATCAACCCCCAGAGAAGGGCAGAGAAAGCCGGTCTGGCAGGCAGGTCTGGGGGACGATACCCTCAGGGGGTCAAAAATACAAACACAGACATCAATATATTTATCTGTGACTACTGTTTATTCATCTAACCACCACTTAGAGGCCAGAAATTCAGTCCTTGGCCAACACAAAATGCAACTTGGGCTTCGATGGCCCTAAAACCACCTGATTCTTGCAGTTAGAAAGCTGAGTGGCTGAAACCAAATGGGATCAGACCAAGGTTGCCCGCTTGCAGACGAGCCCACGGTCTGTTTCTCACAGAAGAGGAGACGTAGAATCTTGACTCCAAGTCATCCTGAGCTTGCCTTGCCCCCCAGGCTGCCGGCCTTCGGAGGACGAGGACACCGGCCTTCCTCTGCCTGGAAAGCCTCTGACACTCGGGCTCGGGGATCTTGGGAAGCAAGTCGCCAGGCCCTGCAGGTGGCGTGACCCAGGCGGCCGCGGCTGAGCGTTTCTTTACTATGTTTAGAGCCATTTGTATGTGCTTTTCTGTGAAATGAGTTGCTAAGTCACTCATTTTTCAATCCTATTGGTGGTCTTTTAAAAAATTATTTGTAGAACCCTTATATGTTAAGAAAACGAGGCCCTTTTGCTGTGGTTTGAGTCACAAATACTCTTCCCAGTTGGTCTTTTGACATGTGAAAAATGTCTTTGGCCATGCAATCAGGTTTTAAAAAATTCTATATTGTTAAATATACTAATATTTTCTTTTATGGTTTTTGGAGGTTGAGTCACATTTTGAAAGATCATCCCCACTCCATGGTTATAAACAATCACTTCATGACTTTTTTCTGAAATTTAAATGTTCCTCCTTGACCCATTTGAAATGTATCTGCCATATGGGAAAATAAGTGTGGGCTTTAAAAGAGTATAAATGTATGGTTCTGTCACTTGGTAGGAAATCTCTGCTTGCTCAGTATGTGGAGACAGAGGCTCCTACCATCTTGTGACGCTTTCTCCCCATGGTACACAACGGCTGCTCCAGCTCCATCTGCCACTTCTGCGTTCCAGCCAGGAGAGGAGGAAACAGCCATGCACGCTCCACCCTGCCCTGAGGATACTTCCTGGAGGCGACACCCCAACGACCTCCCATTGGTCTGGCCTCTGCTCACCTGGCTGCAGAGGGGACCCGGGATAGCCACGCCAAGAGGCTGCCTCACAAGAAAAACAGGATTGGGGTGGGAGAGGTCTCTGGGGTCTCGCCACACCCACTGTGGCAGGCATGGGCAGACGGCTGCCTGGCACCCCGCGCTGGGCTCCACCTGCCACCCCCACAGCACTCCTCTGGGGGCCTGCCGGGGCCCGAAGTCTGTCAGGTCGGGGGGTGTGGACAGCCTCCCCAGCCTGGGGTCAGAGTAGGTCCACTCAGCAGGCAGTAGCTAGCCCCTTGCCTGCCACACCGCGGAGGGGGCTGCGCCAGGGGTCAGACCTGGGCCTACGTGGGAAATAGGGCAAGGGGACCAGACCCTTGGGGCGAGAACCCAGATCCACAGCTGGGTCCTGCCCTTTGCTGCTCAGTTATGCCAAAGTCACATGGGCCCGTGAAGTGGGGGAGCTCAGGCCATTAGCCCCGGGACCTGACCCTTCCTGGCCCCAGTGGCAGCCGGCAGCCTCAAGTTCACAGAGCCAGGCCCTCGGGGCACTGGTGAATTGCAGGTTTCTGGGGGAAACCAGGCTTGGTGCTCCCCAAGAGCAAGGTCTGACACCTGCCCCTGCCCCAGGCCGCGCCCCCAGCCACCCCACCTGATGTCCTTCTCTGATGCAGCAGCGGCAATGCCTTCCCTTTCCACAAGGTCTGGGGGCCCTGGGGAACGACAGCAGGTAGAAAGCGTCTGTCAGACACAGGACAAAACTATCAAAGGAAGACATTTTATTTTCAAGTTTCTATGGAGATGTTACAAACAATGGAGACGGAAAAGAAAAAACATTTAAAAATTTAAACTACCACTTCAAAATAAAAATATGATTAGGTAAAATAAATAATGCCATCCATGACGATTTTAAGATGAAGGCATGTCATGTGCCTCAATGAGCCGGCTGGGGACAGGCCACCAGGACCCTCACCCCTGGCCCAGCCTCCAGGCCGCACACCGCCCAGCATTCTGGTGATGGAGGAATGAAGTGGCCACACCATCCAAATCTTGGCTTTAGTTTTTAATATAAAAAAATGCAATTTTGGAAACCCACCCAACCTTTTCCCCTAACATAATGCTTTACCTCTTAAAAATAAAAATAAAGTACTAATTCTATATACATCACATGTACCATACAAAAATGTATCCAAAGTTTCTATTGCTACCAAAGTGTTCTAAATTAAAACATTACAGAAAGCCCCTCATTGTAAACAAAAGATTACAAGTTACAAAATCAAAGCGCACAGCCAGTCACGTACAGGGCTTATCCCGCTCCCAAAGCGAGTTGTTTTATGTGCCTGTATAAAAATGCTTATCAATATACTTCTGCAAACTTATTTTTCATTATAAAGCAAATGAATACACTTTCTACAATAAATAATCCGCTGGGAGGCACGGCGTGGAGGCTGGCCGGTGGGGGGCACGAGGACAGCCCCACCCACAGGGAGCGCCCGCCGTGGCCCCTCGGGGTGGCGGAGTGTTTTTGGTGATTTGCAAGTGATGTACACAGCATAAATTTATTCTCCCCCTTTCCACAAAGTACCATTCAAAATAATGTCATTTTCTTTCTTAAAATACACATTTGTCATTGTAAATTTACATCCTGTCTTATTAAATAGTGGTACTCTGTGTAAAGAGTATGATTTACAAAATTATTAAACATTCAAAAGTCTTTTAAAAAAAGCTACAGATCAAAGAAAGTGACGCGAGCAGCCTCTGCAGGTGTGCCCTGAGACGGGCACAGGTAGCGCTCGGCAGGGGCGCCCACACCGCTCCGAGTGCCCAGACGGGGATGGTTTCATAGAAAACTTGGAAATAAAACCTCCCCACTCCCTGGGGAAAAAGAATTAAAGAACTATGCCTAAAAATCAGAATAAGTTAAATTTTGAACAATGTACAAGTATGTACAGCCTATCGACACTATGGACAAGGCCCGCCGGGCAGCACGGCAGCGGGGTCCTCTGCAGGAGGTGGGCGGGTCAGTCGATGTCGCTGAGGTCGCTGGCTGGCTCCCCGTGCACGCGGCTCAGGTGGTTCATGGCACGGTCGAAGGCGATCCTCACGGCCTTCCGGATGCTGGAGTTCCTCCCTTCCATCATTTTCAGCTTGTCTATTGTCTCATCAATACCAAGGGGAACCATTTTGGACTTAGGGAGCCATTGCCTTTTTAAAAGAAAGGAGATGGGAGCCGTGAGCACAGCCCTCACCGGAGTGCCAGTGCACCATCGGGCTGCAGCGGCCCCACCGGCCATCAGAGCTGCAGACGACGGGCAGCAGCCATCGGGCTCGCGGGGACCCCGGGCAGGCGGGGCCGCTCCTTGAGAAATCCCAACCGAGGCCACTAGGTCTGCAGCAGCGCCGGGCAGCCCGGGGGCTCCAGCAAGGCCCCTGCATACAGGAGGTGAGCACGCCCCGTCAGCCTTCAACACCATTCCTGAGTGGCCGCCAAGAAACATGTGACAGAAGCACAGAACACATCAACGGGACCACACGTGTCCGTGTGCAGACACATACATACACACACACGCTTATGTGTGCACACAGGGCCACTCCTGTGTGCGGGGATGGTCAGGAGTAAGTGCGGCCCAGGAGCCAGCCGGGTCCCAGACGAGGCGCCGTGAGCCTCTGCTCAGGCCTGACTGGGAGCAGGGCAGTGAGGGGGAGAGAGACAGCACGAGCACCCCAGCCACCACACCATGCAACTCAACCCAGCTTAGCCACAAGCCAGTGCCAGGGGCAACCGGCAGCCAGGGCTGCAGGGCCAGCTCCCCAGGGGAGAGGCACCAGCCTCCGCGAGGCTGTGTGGCCACCACACCAGCAACTTGCACGCTAAGGGCGGCAGATCTGGGGGGCAGCGAACCTCAGGGACTGCCTGGCCCGCACCCGGGAGCCGCATCAGCACAGGGCTCAGCCCCGACAGTGCTGTGCGGAGGCCCCTTCCACGTGCACCGCACCCAAAGGGTCAGGGTGTGAACAGTGGTGCACTGGTGCCCGAGGCATGACGGACAGGGCAGGCCTCAGGCAGGAGCGTCTCCTAGAGCACGGAGAACGGGAGCCCAGGGCCCACGGGTACAGGGACCCGCACAGGTGAGGAGTGTGATGGGGTCGGGCCGGCTGCCTACACACCTATGACGACGGCGCACAGACTCTGCAGCACACGTGAGGGGAGACAGCGTCCTGGGGCCCCTGCTCTGAAGCCCGGGGCCCACGCATGTGTGGGCAGGCCCGGTGGCCAAAGGGACACGCCTGACACCAAGTGCAGGCCTCTGCGGCGCCCACACTCACCAGCTTCGCTTGTTGTCAAAGAAGAGGACAAGGAAGAGCCTCTCGTCAGCCCTGGTCTGCATGCGCTCGCCTGCCTTCAGCACGGCCAGCGGCGGGGCCGGGATGGTGACCCCGTTGTGGTGGCCAGGCACACGCGGCATCTTGGGGTCGATGATCTGCCGGAGGAGGACATGCTGGGTCATGCCGGTGCTCACATAGCACAGCCCTGCAGGGACTTGGGCCCTGACTAGAGGACACCCATCTCCACAATAGCAAGGGGACAGCCCCAGACCTGGGGGTGCAGGCCACATGGCTCAGCGCCCCCTCCCCACAGGGCACCCATGCCGCATCACACCCAACCCGCGCGGTGTGCAGACCAGGGTCCCAGCCCCGCAACCCGCCTGTCTCATGGCTCACCAGCGCAGGGTACGAGGGGTAGCCACTGCACTTGGCCCACACGACCTTCAGGGGCTCAAGGACGGAGGCCGCAGCATCGGTGGAAATCCACATGCTGTTCTGCCCAACCTCTGGGGGAAGAAGGAACAGAGTGAGGGACACAAAGGCGGGCAGAGCTCAGCCCTGCAGGGCCCAACGTGCATGCCTGGGCCGCCCCCAGAGCAGGGCGTGCAGGGTGCACCTGCGCACTGCCCCGCGGTGGGTGGCTGGGGCCTCTGCACCCCTGCTGCTCTGACAGACGCCCTGCAGCCCGGCCCAGGGCTCCTTCCCACTCATCCCGAGCTCAGAGGCCTCTGGCCTTCAGGTCCCCAGCGTCTCTCCACCCGGGGGCCCATGTCAACCTCCAAGGAGGGGCCACCCGATGCATCTCTGCAACCAACACCCCAGATTCGAGACCGCAGCCCTTGTTCCCTCTAAAGACCTACGCCTGCTCTCCTTCCCTTGCTCACCTGGCCCGGCAGGGAGGCCTGCCCTGCCTCTCGGCCAGAGCTGCCCTAGCGACGGAGGTCCCGCAGGCCCCGGCCACCCCCCTGCAGCGAGGACGTCGTTCACGGCGCGGTGACCACTCTCTCTGCTCAGAGCTCTCCGGGGCCGCCACCCTGGGCCATGGCCTGCGGCCTCCCCACTTCGGGTCTCTGCCCTCAGGGCCCGGAGCAGAGAGCTGCCTCCCATAGTGAGAGCTGCTCCCACCTGACCCAGAGCCCAGCCGGCCCGGTCCAGCGGGTCCCTCGGCCTCCTCTAGATGTTCAAGGCTGGAAGCCGCCGCCACCCCTGCCACCCCACACCTGGCTGCACCCCCTTGTATTCCGCACAAGAAACCAAAAATACAGGACGACGTCATCACCGTCCCCGTGGCCTCCCAGCAGCGACCACGAGGACCGCGGCCTGAGGCCTGGCCCGCGGCTCAGCTCAGGTGACGGGGCAGGACGCACCCCTGTGGCACCCTCGTCAGTCCCGGCGCAGCCCCCGGGGAGCACCGGCCAGGGGCGCCCGGCGCTGGACTCACCGGCCGCGATCCTGGCCGCCCTGGCGTAGTCGCCGTTCTCGATGCAGGATATCAGCGCGCTGCGGTCCTCCAGCGTGTGCCTCCGCACCAGGGCGGGCTTGCCCCGGCCGCACCTGGGCGCGCTGAAGCTTCGGGAGGAAGAGCAGAGCTGCGTCACCCCGGGCAGGGCGGCCCCCGCGGAGCCCTCCCAGGGAGGCGGGTGGCGCCCGAGAAGCCCGGACACGGGGCCC
Organism: Manis pentadactyla; assembly: GCF_030020395.1. Taxonomy (NCBI): domain Eukaryota; kingdom Metazoa; phylum Chordata; class Mammalia; order Pholidota; family Manidae; genus Manis; species Manis pentadactyla. The sequence goes on along the minus strand of NC_080028.1, from coordinate 965,019 downwards.
AGGCGGCCTCCGTGGGGCGGCCAGGCACGGCCGCCGTAGCCCCGTTTCGACGAAGGCCAGAGTGGGGGCGGAAGCCATGATATAAACATAGCATTTTTAGGCAGCTGTACTTCCCACTTCTGCTTAAGGGCTACAAGGCGGACAGCCTGGAACAGAGCGGAGCGTGGGGGTGGGGAGAACGCGGGCGGCGGGGCGAGCTGTGCCCACCTCGAGTCGCAAAGCGGGCCGCTGCCGGAGGAGAGGCTGGACTCAGAGGCGCAGCGTCGTCGGGGCGCAGCCCTCGCGCCCGGGGCGCCGCCCAGCTCCTGCTCACTCCTTGTGCCCCCAAAGCCATTGGCGAGACCTGCAACACAGCCACGTGGGCGCCTGAGCTCAGCCGAGATGGGCAAGGCTCCCGGCGGGCCTGGGGGCACCCTGCGCAGCACCTGGCACCCGCCCACACCCAGCTGCGCTTCCCACACAGGACGTGGACCTGTCTGGGGTGAAATAAAAGCCAGTTCTGCACGCCGAAACCCAGATACTCAGAGGACAGGCTGAAGCTGCTCTTCAAAGGAAAACTTGGCACAGCAGAGGGTCCCGGGTCCTCCCTGCAGACCCTGGCCACGCAGGCACGAGCCTCGCCGGGGCCAGGCCGGGCGGCCTCACTGGGGGGTACCACCGCCCGGCAGCAGATCACACAGGAACGCCAACAGATCCGCAAGCCTGAGAAAGGTACTAACACGAACCTCCAAAACCTTAACACAGAAGGCCAGTGTCTCATAAACCTCGGACACTGTGCCCAGAAGCACCCTAAGCTATTAACAGCAGCACGCATGGGCACGACGCCCGTGGGGTGGGCCAGCACCACCCCAACAGACAGTGGGCACTCGCCCATTTCCAAATCCGCTGAGCAGCCGAACAAAACACAAGAAGATCACCTCAACATTCGAGAAGGGTTTTAATCAAGGCAAAGGTCCACCACTCGCCACCCTCCTGAATAGCCGGGCATCAGCCAGGAGGCAGGCAGAACCCAGCGCCGCCGGGCCCGCTCCAGCGACGAGCAGGGAAGGGGCGAGAGGCAGCGCGGAGGCCTCTCCAGCAGAGGGGCAGTGGGCGCGGCCTGGTCCAGGGCCTCTCGCGGACAGCGGGACTGGGCTGCACATCTTTCTTCCCAAAAGAGGAATCCCATTCCCATTGTTAAAAAAATTTTAAATCCATTTCTTTTAAAAAGGTTTTCAAGCAGGTGGTCAGATTACAAAGTTTTTTCCGCCTTTACATACTTGCAATATTTTCTCAGTGACGAGACCTCATTTTCAAATAAGGGCAGTGAGTGACCTTTGGCAGCAGCTAAGAAATAAAAATGCAGCAACAGCGCGTTCTGCTGCCCGCCCAGCAGACGAGGAGGCTGCGTGTTTCCCTTGAGTGAACTCGGCAGACGCGCTGCTTCATTTCCGTCAGACTCAGGGCCACTGGCTTTATGAAAAACTCCGTATTTTTTATTCTAAACCTAATTCCTATTTATAAAGCAGTAATCGCAGGTAGCTGAGGGCGCTCTGCTTATTTATGGAACCTGGACATTTGTAAGAACGATCTTGGAAAGAGCAGCAGGTAAGTCTACGCCGTGGGATTGAGACATGGCTGGCTTCCTGTCACCCCTTCACTGTAGAAGAACCGACACCAGCCCTGTTCCCAGCAGGTGAGGAAGACAGAGGTAAAGGGGTGAGCCTGCACCTCAACACCCAGGGTAAGCCAAGGCCAACAGTCCTCAGGGAGGTGCAGAAGGGCCCCCCAAGGGCAGAGACCCCCAACTAGAAGTCAGACACGTCAGGGACAGCTGCCTGACCCACACGGACGACAGACAGAGCCCAGCACAGAGAGCCCAGGTCTGAGAGAAGGGGCACAGCCACTAAGGCACTGCCCACCCGGCACCTGACAGCTATAGGCTGCCACCAGTGCCTGGGGAACCCAAGGACACCACCTGGCACCAGGCCAGGTGCTGACACCTGTGGCAACATCTGAGCGACAAGAACATGCAGCCACAAAGCTGCTCTGCACAGGTCAATGTGGAGCTGACGCCGGAGACTTGCAATGGCCTCAACCTCATCTAGCGCTCCTGAGACCCCACAGGGCATCTGTGCTTCTGCCAGCCAAGCAAGCTGGCTGTGCGCCTTTCCGGGCAGAGCAGCCGTGGGCTGGGCCCAGACGATGGGGCCTTTCTAGGAACGGGTGTGTGGGTCTCACCACCTGTGACAGGTACAGCCATGCACCTGGGAAGAGCTCGAGAGGATGAACAGGGTCCGAGCTGTGGCGGGGGGCAGCCATGGGAAGAAGCAAGAGGAAACGCAGGCAGCACCATTACAGAGCACACCAGGCGGACAGCGTCTGAGGAGGAAGGAGACCCAGGGCACCTGTCTCCCAGCGCCACAAGGAAGCTGGCACCTGCAGTCACGCTGGCGAGCCCCTGAAGCCAGGCGCCCCGAGGGACACTGGGGGGAAGACTGCAGAGTGGGGAGGTCCTCGGTCTGAGAGATGCGGCGTGGCTCACGGCTCCTCTTTATCTCCCTGAGGACCGAGACTGCAGAACATCCAGGGTGACGAGATGCTCCTGCTTTGCCTCTTGTCACCCATGAAATGGCCCCAAGCACCCACTAAAAGGCAGGCCCCTCAGACAAGCCTGGCCGCGGCCCTCCCGGCTGGCAGCAGACATGCGGCCTACTCTTGCTCACCATCTTCCTGCCCAGCCCCACCAACCAGCTCCCCGTGCCAACCCCTCCTGCCAGCGGTGCCTCCGTGAGCCCACAGGGCCCTGCCTCACAGGCCCGGCAAGGGCTTGAAGTAACACCAGGCTGGTGGGGTCTGGGGGCCTACACAGAGGTGGGCCGCTGGGCCCTTTGCCAAGCAGGCGTCCATACCATGCCCAAGACCCTAACCGAGCCCAAGGGTGTGGCAGAGCATCTTCTCAGCAGCTATTCCGGCATGGCGACGGAAGTGCTCGAAGCCAGCACGTGCCGGCAAGATGGCTGTCGGGGAAAGGCCACTGCCCTCCAACATGTGTGCTGCCCTATCCCCACGGAGCACTGGAGCCTCCTCCACTGCCCCCAAAGGTGTGGCACACCAAGCCAGAGGCACCTGGCCAGATGCTCCTTGGGCCTCATGCAGAGTGGGCGCCTAAGGTGCCTACTGAAATGCCAATTAGCAATGATTGAAGCAGATCTTAGAGCTGCCTGCAGCTGAGACCTCTGCTGCACAAAGCTCACACCTGCCAGGCAGCAAGAAGCCCCAGGTGTTCCCACCGGTGACAGTCAGCCAAGGTCCACACCTGCCACTCTCACTGGGGCTTGAAGAACCTTCTGGATAGCAGCAGGCAAGAGGCAGAGCAAGCAAGGTGGGCTGTGCGCACTATGGCCCACCCGGGCTGCTGCTCAGCTCCCCGCACACGGGGCCCCACGGGACCAGCCGCTCAGGCCACAGGCACAGAGGCTGCACTCGGCTCTGTGAGCCGAAGGCGGGCCGGCGATCTTGTTCACACATTTTTATTTCATGCCTGCAGTAGAACCGCACCTTCTGTGCACTTTTCAACCTTCCAAAAACACGGAAACACAGCAAACAGGAAGACCCCAACCTCCCTGCGTTTGCCTGACTGGCTCCCAGAGGGCGCAGGACCGGCAGGCAAGGCTCACAGGCACTTCGCTCCCTGTGGCAAGGTTCAGAGAGGTGAGCAGAGACAGAGCTGTCATGGCTCAGGGGTCCCCAGTTGCAACCGGCGGGAACAGGCCAGAGACAAGTAAAGGGAGGAGGGGAGCAGGCAGAAGCCTGGGAAATGAAGATGCTGGCAACCAAGGCAGCGGTCGGTGTCTATGCCACGTCGTCCGGCTGTGCCGCATGGGGTGGGCCAAGGTCCTTCCTGTGCCCGGCACCCCCACGCAGGGGCCCTGGCCACTCCAGGCCCGGTTCTGTGCCTGCTGAGGGTGGGACTGGAATCTGTCCACGTGCGTCGTCTCCCCTCTGCACCGTTCACACCTATCCACGGGCACGGCCGGCTCGAGGAGGGACGCGGCGGCTCCCACACACCCACGCTGTTCCTCCTGTGGGTGTCCGGCTCTGACTTACAGAAGGGGGTGGGTGGGGTGGGACATGTCCCCTCCAGGTTTGGTGATTGTGTTTTTGTTTGGAGGATGGCTGAACTGATGCTTCCAACGTCATCCGCAAGAATTATGTGAAATGCAAGGATGCAACGATCTTTCTGTGCTCCGAAATGACTGCTTAGCAGAGCTCCAGTCCAAGGTAAGAGAAAATAATTAAGATCCAAAGAGTGAGCTACCCAGCATGTTAGCAGTTAAAGTGAGAACCTGGAAAACAGCGAAAAAGCCATTTAGTCTGACTGCAGGCACCACAGACCAGCCTCCTGCCCGAGCAGCCTCGGGACACAAGAGCCTCTCCCCCTCTCTACCTGACGCACTCACGCATGCACAGGTGCCACCACAGGCACAGACAGCACAGCTCCGGCCGGAAGGTGCATTGTGGGAAAGCGGTCACAGAGGGAGGAAGCGTGGAGACAGCACCAGCTCTGCGAGAGGGGGCACTGGGAGCAGTCAGGCATGCCTACCCTGAACGAGGCCAGGAGGCACCCATGCCTCCCGCCCGCCAACACAAGGGAGGCACCCATGGGCATGGGGCTCAGAACGATCCAGTCTGTTTTTACTCTGACTTGGGACTCCGTGCACCGCGCAGCAGAACACCAGAAAACCCTACAAGGCAGCACAGGCGAGTCTGGAGAAAGCAGAGAGCTTAGAACACTTCAAGTGCTCGGGCCACTCAGGCCACAGCTCGAAGCCAGAAATTCAGGGTGTGCAGAGCACCTGGAAGCTCAGGGGAAGGCAAAGCCAGATATGGCGCTACCGGGGCCCCAGGGCCGCGCCACAGACTGAGGACCCATTGTGCTTCTACTGCCATTCTAGGGTAAGAATAAGAAAGCAAAGCCGCCATCCCAGGCAGCGTCAGGGTGCGAGTGCCCCTCCAGACACGCCCTGTGCCCACTCACTGAAGGCCTGCGGTGAACCCCACTGACTTGCCGTCACCCCAAAGACCTGCAAAGCCCCACACTCAGCTGCAGACACGTGGAAAGACAGGGACATTATTTTCTACACAGGACTTCGGTGACCAAGTCCACAAGGCCCCTGAAGGCAACAACTGCCAGGCTGGCAGAAGCTCACCAAGGGCCGTGGGCCACCGCGGGGCCTGGCGGCTCATCGTTGGACACTAGCATTGTGGTGGTTGTGACCGTGAGCCCTGCCCTCGTGCCAACCGGGCGGCCAGAGGCTCCAGGAGGCGCATTACCACCACTGCGAGGCCATGCCCCAGTGCCCTGCACACAACTGGCCTGACTCCCCTCCTCGGGCTAACTTCTGGGAATTCCAATGTGCTGAGAAACAGGTTCAAAGTCACTACCTCTGGCTAGGGTTGGCCGTGTAGTCGGGGGAGACCCCCAAGCACTGGAGAGTGCCGTCCGCGGCTGTGAGGCACTGAAGGGGCCTCATACAGCTTAGCAACAAAGCAGGTTTTTACAGATTATTAGAAACACCAACTCAATACAAATCCATCTAAGAAAACACAGTGCAGAGAACTTCCATGAAGTCAATTGTCTGTGTAAAGATTTTGTACATGTTAAAATGAAATTTATAAGGAATCAACTGGGCAGCAAAGAAGAGGGGACTGTCTGCTGCAGGGCAGGAAGCCTGCCCCAGAGGAGGGCCGGCCACTCGGAGCGCAACCCCCCACCTGGCGGCCCCGAGACGCAGGAGAAACCACCCAAACGCTAGGGCGGCCAGAAGAAGACACACTTCCCTTTGCTCAGACAGGATCCACGGACCCCAACAAACACAAAGCACACTCCGGCCCACAGCAGGAACCCGTAAGACGGCAGCAGAGACAGAACCGGAGCCACCCCAGGCACAGCCACTGCTGAACCAACACGTGGACGACAAGCAGCCTGCTGGTTTAGGGACTCAGAAACCCCTCGGCTTCGACCTGTAGGGGCAGAGGGGGCCAGGAGCCAAGGCGTCCTTCAGGCTTGGAGTGGCAGCAGCTCCGTGGAAATGCTACTCATGTAACATACGCATGGGAACTTCTTGGTAATCAAGTGAATTTATGTTAGAGAAGCTTAGTAATAATTGAGAAAGACTTCTGAGCGTCGTTTCTTCCAGCAGGTAGCGCGGTAAGAATTCACCGTTCGTGAACTAACAAAGCCACACACGATGGTGAAACACCATCAGGGTTCTTCAGCCTGTGGGGCGGGTGCCGCCCCAGCCCAAGGACAGAGTCCGTGCAGAGCGCCTGGGGGTGTGCAGTCTCCCGACAGGGGGGCCCCCCCGCACACACAGCACAGGCCAGGGCCGACCTCCAGGTCACCCCCACAAGTGTCCCTCCGGCTGGGCACCACCAGCCAGGCAGTGCCTGCTATGAGTTCACCTGGACGGCTGCCGTGTGCCAACTAACCAGTACCCACTACCTCTGAAGCGTCTCTTGGCACAGACCTCAGAGAGAAAGGACGGCCAGGACCACCTGCCAGGCCAGCCCCACCCACGGCCGCCCCCTGGTGGCGTCACAGCAGACCTATGACTTGGGGGTTTTCAAAGAAAACAGCACCATCTGTCTTCTTATCTGGACCACAAGCTGCAAACACAAAAGGCTGGAGAGCCCCTTCCCACAACTTCCGAGACCCCCAGAGAAGTGCACAGGGCACGGGCGCTGGCGGCATTTACCTGTGTCCAGGCGCTTTCCCGGGGACCCCTCCTCCACCTCGGAGTCGCCGCAGGTGCTCCGTGACCTTTTTCTTGGCTGCAGAAGAGTCTCCAACCTCGGAAGGACTACAGACAAAAAGGTTTTGGTCCCTAGCTGAGGAGAAGTTGGCTGGGTTTCAGTGTTCTTGGCAGACTTTGGGGGGCTTACACTTTTCGATTTGCAGAAGAGAACAGAAGTGCGTCTGTTTACATCGCTTGATGGCTCCGCCACTGCGGAGGCCGCCGCCGGCGCATCGCCACTACTGGCGAGGGTGGGCTCTGGAGGGTGTCCGATTACCAGGGCGCTCTGAGTGCAAGTGCTATGTGATTCATTACCAAATGTGACTCTTTTGAATAGTTTACTCTGCTCTGGGTTGAGTTCTACTGGTTTGAGGGTTGGTGGTTCTGAATTAGTCTCCGAGTTTGAAGGAAGAGGTAATGCATCTGATGGTTCAAGTTTAGGGGGAGATTTATCTCCTGAAAAAATTATAAATAAAGTGATTTTTGAAAACTGGTAATTATAAAATCTATCATAAAACTTACTATAAATGTGAAGTCCACCAAAATACGATTTCAGTTAAGGAAACACAGCATCACACGTAAACTGTCTGCAGGCAGTGAGGGGCCAGCGGCCCAGCCCCAGGCCCCACACCATGTGCACTTCCCTAACACCAGAGGCGGAGGTGGCCTGGCCCCTGGTCCAGGTACCCAGGGCATAAAGTTACTCTCTGAAGACAAGCGGGAAAGAGCAGTCACATGGGCCACTATTAAATACATCACTCGGGTGCATAACAATTTCTGCAATCAACAGTTCACTTACCTTGAGGAAGAAAAAATGTTTCACATAACTACGGGGTCTAACCGGCCATCCAGACAGTCCTGACCAGGGCCACAGGCCAGCAAACAAAAGGAAGCACACACGTAAATCTGACTTCCGATCAGGGTTTCTAAGTCACATGCCAAAACCAGGTGGCAGTAAGTGGCTGTGATGGGCTCTTGAGGGAAGCGGGAAGGCCTCCCGGGGTCCACACCAAGCCCACCAACCTCCAGCCACTTTCTGAAATGCTGTGACGTGGGTTTTTTTTTAATCTGACTTTAAAAATAACAACAGTCTTTGGAGGGCCTCTGTAAAAAGGCTTTTAAAACTTACTAACATAAACGTGAAAATCCTGAAAAGCCCCCAGAGCAGAGCATCAGCCCAGCCCCCGAGACTAGTGCCTGGAGGGAGCCTTTCTGTCGGTGGAGCTGTGCACAGCCACACCCTGAGGCACCCAAGTGCTTGCTCCCAAGCAAGACTGAGTCTGACTACACCACATGCCACAGAAAGCCACGAGCAGCCATCCAGGCAGCCGGAAGCAGTACACACCACTAGGTCCCACTCTTACTGAGGCTGCAGACCCCAAACCACCTGAAAAGCATAAGCTTAATGCCTCAAATCCACAGTCACCTTGAACGAAAAGCTCCACGACTTCTCGGGCCCACTCATGCACAGCACGTTTGGAGAAACTTCCCTGCCCAGCATGAAGGGCCGAGCAAGGCCTGGCGGGGCAGCTACCCTGGGAGCGGCCTCGCCTGGAGGTGCCTTTGCTAAGTGCCTCCAGCCCGACAGGGAGGCCCAGGAGCCCCAAACACTGCAGGATGCCGCTTCCTCAACACACACACACCTCAGACACACTTCCCTGGTGCCTTACACCGACCCACAGGGCAAGCTCCCGAGGCCACACCGTGGTGCCCAGGAAGTGCAAATACTGGGCCTCAAGCCCCAAGACCAACATGCGACAACTTTCTTCCCACTCATCAGAGTCACTACCAGGTCCAAAACACTAATACCCACAGAACACACAGGAATGCTGACCGGATGGGGCTGGGGAACGGGAAGAGTTCCTGCCAAAAAGCTGTTAGTAACTATGCTTCCCCACTGAGCCCGTGCACAGGCCCCAGGCGTGCACACCAGGCATGCAGCTTGGCGGCCCTGCACCACCCCCTCCAGTTACTCCCGGCCTCCCCCTAAGCCGGGCCCCATGCTGGCTCTCGACCTGACCACTACACCAAGATGCCCACCTCGTTCCTCCCTGGGAGCCACTTTGGGGCCAGGGCAGCAGCACGGGGACACAAGGAGCTCCACCGGCTCCTCTGTGCTGCTGCCCCCTGGTTCCCATAGTGCTGTGCAGCCCCTCACATGCTGTCGCCAGTCCCAACTCTCATGCCTGCTCAGGAGCCCCCGGGACTCCTCCTCTGGCTCAGCTCCCGGGGCCCACGACACCCGCCCGGGGCCACTGAGGTTCCACACCTTCTCCCGCCTTGCAAGCTCAGCCCACAGCAGGCATGGAGGCCGGAGCTCTTCAGAAGGGCCTCCCATCCCATCCTACACAGAGGCGGCCCTGGAGCACGGCCATAGCTGTGCCTGCCCAGCAGCCCTGCTCTGTCGGCCAGGGCCACTCACAGGCAGTCCTGCAGATGACGGGCAGGAAGAGCAGAAGCCACTTGGGCCAGCAAATGAGCCACCTCCCCACCAACTGCAGTGCCCACATGGGCCACTGAGCCCCTCTGCCCGTATCCTCAGTCGTAGGATGAGAAAAGTCAGCCCCATCAGCCAGAGCCGACAGAGCGGGCAATGCCCACTGGAAATCAGTGTCCTAAAAAGTCATTGGCCACTCCCAGTTACATCATTAAATGCAGTGAGAAATGCTTAATTACCTTCCAGAACAATTTCTATGAGACTTCAAAGCAGCACCTCACTCAGAGTTGGTAAAGATTAAAATCAGTATCCGAACTTCCCTTCACTGGAACTCATTCTGTACACAAACCAGCAAAAGCAGACCATCCAATGGCCTCAGTCTAGACCGGCAACTCCAGGCAACTAAGAGGCACCGTTAAGGCTGCAAGAGCAGGTCCACAGCATCTTAGACACCTGGTGGCCAACCACACCGACCACATGCTTCCTCAGCAAAGCCCACGACACCTGGGAAAGCCACGTGATGCAGCGGCCATTCCTGACCCACGACCTGGGCTCCCTTCTTGCAGTCCCAGGGGGAGAAGGCACAGGGTTGTACATGTCAACAAGGACGCCTCACACAAACATGCGGGGATGCTCCGGCGGAATGGCGCGGAGAGCAGGGCCCGCCAAACCCAGCCCTGCGGACTGTGCAGGCTCCGTTGTCTGAATTAAACCAGAGCCCCTGGGACCTTGGGGAAGGAGAAAGGAACCATCCTGCACAGCCATGACAGCTCAACAGGCGACCCGAGCCCAGCCCCTGGCTGTGTGCTCAACCATGCCCACAGAGAGCACGCCGAGGGGGCGCCCTCTCCCTGCAAAGCACCGGCACGCAGAGGGCATGCGGAGGACGCGCGGCGCCACGTGTGGCAGGGCCTCCTGGGCTCGCGCAGAGGAACACCTGACTACCGCTTCCCTGCTGGGTCGGCTCACACGGAAACCACGTGAATGCTCAATTACAACTGAGACAAACTACGCATCTGACGTTAAAGAATACCTTTCAGACATGATGTTAGAATGCAGCTCTGTGCCTGCGTCTTCCAGAAGGTTCTCTGCCTCACCCCACAGCCAGTACCGTGCTCACTGCTCAGCCTGTCTTCCCTGGACACCCCAGTGCACCCTTAGTGGCCCCTCTCTTCCAGCCGGACGTTCAGGCCGCCTCCCCCTCTGTCCACCTTTTCCACCAGCTAATGGCAAAGCACTAGGCGGCAGGCGGACACTCTGCCGCCGCCCCGTCTCAGGTCTCACCGTGTGGCTTGTTCCAACAACCCAGCGCCACAGCGCAGCCAGGCCCCCGAGGGGATGGGCTCGCCTGCTCAGCCTAAGGGCCTAGCTGAGGGGGAAGGGGCTCCAACCGGCGGGTGCCCAGTGCCCGGAAGGGACGGAGCCCTAGCCAGAGGAGGAGAGAGGCCACCCGCCATCTATGGCGCAGGCCAGGCTGCAGGAAAGAGGGGCCATTCGGACGAGCTGCTACGACGATGCTCAGTCCACCTGCTGACAACTCACTCTCTTCGGGGCAAATAACAAAGAGCAGTTTTCCCAAAAGAAGAGAAGCAGGGCCCCTCAGCCAGAGCCACAGCTGGGGCAGTGGGAGGGGATTACAGGCTCTGGGGAGTGTTGCAGGGCACCCACTCCCAGTGGCACACCAGGCCTGACCACCTGGGGCCACCCTGGACCCCACGGACCACTAGGGTACAAAAGGGGCTCAGCCGAGGATCCCAAACAGGCCTCGCTGACAAAGGCCCACGTGAGCAAGTGCTCCAAGAACAAAACCCTCACAGGCAGGGGTGCGTGGCACACCGATGGCAGAGGCTTCCACGGTGGAGGAGACAGCCTCTGGTCTCTTCTAGGGCCTGGCTGCAACTCCTGCTGCCCAAAAGAGCAGCTCTGTACAGTCTGTGTCTTACACTCCAGTCACCTAAACAGAGGAATCGTGACCCCGGAGCCACAGCAGGTCGGGAGGGAGGAAAAGGTACGTGCACAAGTCTTAGCTGTGTGCACAAGGCCATCTTCTAAGAGAAAAAAGGACTCAGGGGGCTATCTCAACAGGGTAAGGGGCAGTGACACGGGAAGACCTGAGTTCACAGGGACCAGGTCACCACCGCTCCCTGTGGCTGGACCACAGTCGCTGCCAGCAGCCTGGCGGGGCCAAAGCCCACCATTGACCAGTATTTTTTTTTTTAAAGCAAATCATAAAACACTTTTGTGTGTCTTGTTTTAATGGTTTTCTCTTCTTACTGACACTGCTGACACTTGTGGGAGGCAGTCTCATTTCGCCGTCCCCTCTATGTGATGAGCTGTGTCGGCACCAAGTTAGAAAAGGAGTGGACAGAAAAGAGCGGGAAGCATTGGTGTCCTGCCGAGTTCCATGCACTACGACGATTCAAAGTCCTCCCCCGAAGGCCGACTTCACAGGACACGAAGCCAGCTACCTGTCACCACCCACACCTGAGATCACTAGTTTTCGTGCGAGGCACACGGTGTCCCTCCCTCCCTCAGCTCCCATCACGGAAGCATCCCTGATGCCGAGCTCTCCGCCCAGATGCACTCCCACCGGGATCGAGGCAAGGCATGTTCAATGTGTGCACGTGACAGGCCACCATGCAGCTGCCCAAGGGCAGGGGCTGGGGGTCCTACAGGGCAGCTCTGGTGGGCTTCCTGCTGCCCAGTGACTGGCATGGGGCCCCCTGCCTGCCTCTGGAATCGGCGTCACGACCACTGGCTCTCGTTCCTGTCCCAGCCCAGTGATCCACGCTTCTCCAGCGTACGGGCCACCTTTACCCTGCAGCCACTCCGGAAGGTTGTACAAGGGCTGAAACATTCTTTCTAAACAGTTTTTCAGGACCAAGCTGAGGGAAAAAAAACCCTTATTCTGTGCTTTCAACATTGTGACTAAGTGCCAAAATAGAGCACAGGCAAGATCTGGCATCTGTTTGAAACAAGTTAAAAACCCAGAGGTATGGGGCTCTGGGAGTCTCAGAACCCAAGTTAGTGGTGCCTCCGCGACTCAATGAGGACTAACACCAAGGATGTGCTTACCTTCCTCGCCCGTCTCCTGCCCCAGCTGAGCACTTTCCTCTTCAAAGCTTCCAATACCTGATTCCGCGGGCGGGGGCTGGCTGTGCTGCTGGCTCAGCTTGCTGCGAAGGAGGGCGATCTCCCTCTTCAGTAACTTGGCCCGCTTGCTCCGCGACCCGCTCGACTTCATGGAGCACGTGAGGTCCAGCTTGTCCAGCAGCAACCTCAGCTGCTCTTCCAGCACCATGTGGGCCCTGTTGGCCGGGTTCAGCAACCTGTCCACTGCAGCCGGAGGACACGCTTCCATCAGCCACCAAACACCACTGTCCCTTGCGACAACCTCACTGACGCAGGCCCCTCCACCCAGCCACCTGCGCAGGGAGACATGTGCCTCGCCTCACCCTGTGGGTGTCAGGGTGCTCCGGGAGGGAGACCTGAATCCACAGCTGCTCGGCACCGAGACCCAGTTCCCAGGGCCAGACAGCACCAAGCTGCGCCCACACCTTGAATCCAGGCAGGTGGGCAGGAGCCCTGAGGGTGGCGCCTCTGCTGATGGCACGCACAGGCCCTTCCGTGCCAGGGCACCAACCCGGGACTGCTGGCCACCACAGCCGATGTCTGAGCTTGTCTCCACACCTAGGCCCCTGAGTGGCTTTGTTAAACCTGGGCTGTACAACTCAGAATCTGAATTTCAGGCATATTTACTATAAAAATCACTATCCATTTGAATTTCGGCAAAACGCCAAAATTTATAAAGCATAAATTTTCTCAAATTAAGGGAGGTGGCTAAGGAAAGACACTCTGGAAATATGGGAGGTGAGGGTGGAAGACCACCACAGATGGTCAGAAACTAATGGCTCCACCCTCCTCCAGAAACAAGCCTTTTATTAAGAGCATTTGTCTCTTCTGTGAATTGAACAAGACGTCACAGTGGGAAATAAAGGAGGATGCCTAAACACAATCCTCAGATGAGCTCCACAGAGAACACAGCCAAAGACGTCCACGTGAACAAAAACTCTTTCATTCTAACCCCAAAGAAAAACACTCCTAATGTCTCATTTACCCCCAAGCAGAGAAGGAATGACCCTGTGCAGCAGAGGCAGCGTGCAGGCCTCGGCACCGCATGGAGGCGCCCCAGGCCCCAGCAGATGTGCCACAGAGGGGTTGGTGGGGAGCACCTGTCATGTGACATACGGTTCTCTGGCTCACCTACATCCCCAACCAAACACTGGGGAAGAAACCAGGTGGGACTTCTTAGCCTTCATTTTATCCTCAGAGAAAACCGGGATAGAGAAATTTACTTCACACATGGTGACTATACAGCCATGTTCTGAAAGGCCCAGCACGCAGAGGCCCCCAAGCCCCGTCCCAGTCCAGGGAGGTCTGTCTCATGATGGCCACCCGTTTCCGAGAACTGGGACAGTGAGCAGACAGCTACGCCGGTGCCCGGAGGGAGGCACGGCATGCCACACCGCTGGCCAGAGCAGCCAGAGTCCCCCTGAGACGAGGCTCGCAGGACTCCCTGACTCCCAAGACAGCCTCAGAAGTCCATCAAGGCCCACCCTGGGTACAAGACCAACTAAAATGCTTCCTGGTCTGTGTCTGGTGGCCCCGGCTGTCCCACACAGGGCCCCTGGCCACATGTGCCTCTCAAGTGGGCACCTAAAATGTGGCTGGTTTTCAATGCAAGACACCCTCAATAATTTTTATGTCAATTTCATGTTAAAATCATGAAACTGTGGGTATACTGGGTTAAAGAAATGTTATTAAGGTGATTTCACCTATTTCTTTTCCTTTCCTTCATGAAACCACCACTAACTTGAAGTCACGTACGTGGTCCTCATTCTAGTCTACCAGGTCACGCGGACACAGTCCACTGGAAGAGCACTCTCCCGTCTGTCCCTGGGCCCTGGGCTGTGCTTACCGTCATCCCAGGAGAAAGGCCGCCGAGGGGCCGCGGCTGGTGGCTCGGGCAGGTGCGTCCCCGAGGCCTCCTCAAAGCCGATGCTGTCCGCCTGGCGCCTGGCCTGCCTCAGAACAACACCGCCCTGATCGCGCAGCCTCACTGCGGCTCTATAAAACACCGTGTCCTTGGCATTGTACCTCATGCAGTTATCTACTATGAGATCGAAATCCTCCTCAAACTCAGTGAGGTTTTTATACCCTTGCGCTTCTAACCGCTTCCTCATTGTGGCAAAGTCCATGGGATGTTTAATGTGATCCAAATAATCTGGCACCTAATTTTGGGAAGAAGAATAGTCATTTACAAACAAAAAAGGACTCTTTCATGCTACATAGCCAATACACCTGCTACCTGAGAGCCACTCAAGCACGCACACACACGGCACAAATGTGTGCAGCAGGGAGACACACCCAACGAGCCCTGCGTCCTCCCAGGGGCCCTCCCGACTTGGGCTCCTGCGCGTGCAGCTGAGCGCCAATCCCAGCAGACCCCGCCGACTGCTCGGAGGCTCTCAGCAGAAGCTTTCACACTACCTCGTTTCCAATGTTTTATGATGAAATGTTCATTTTTATCATTAAAACACACATTAAATTTAAAAAACGAGGAAATAAATGAACATACACTCTATCAAGCTCATGCTTACTAACCAGAAAGCACGAAACCCAGGCGCCAGGGCGCGAGCACCCACCTCCCTCAGGCTAACGGGCTGGGCGAAGATCCGGGCGGGGTCCTTCTCCTGCAGTTGGTCCAGTACGGAGCGCAGCAGCATGGTGAGCGGGGTCAGCCGCAGCTCCAGCGCCATCTGCTCCACCTTCACCTGGGAGAGCCGGCCCTGGCTTAGCTCGCGGACATCTGCGCTGCCTGCCGCTGATAGGCTCCCAGTTTACACACCTTGGCCACCACCCGCGAAAGGCCCGCGGCCTCTGCACGGGGGGGGGGGGGGGACGCACCACGCACGGCGCCCTCCCAAACCCCCACGGCAGGCCGGCCAGCCTGCGCCCCGGGGGAGGGAGGCCCTGGGCCCCAGGGGGGACGCGGCACCTCACCTGCTCCCGCTTGAGCTTCTCACGCTTGCGCAGGAGCTCGATCAGCAGGCGTGCGCGCTCCAGGTCGTGCCGCAGCCGCTGCCAGTACTTGAGCTTCTCCTTGGCGGCCTGCAGCTCCTCGTCGTTTGCCCTCTGAGAGAGTGACCCGGGGTCAGCCTCCGGCACCCCGACCTCAGGGACCCAGCATCCCCGCGGCCAGGGTGCCGGCCCGCCCCCTGGGGTCACGCGCCAGGGCGGGCAGGACGGCCTGGGAGCAGCCAGAACACGGAATGGCTGAGGCCAGGCCCGCTGCGGGCAGCCTGTGCGCTGGACACGCCGGTTCCGAGTCCGACCGCTGCCCCACACCGCGTCCCGGCGCAGACCTGGCCGCAGGCGTTCACCCTGGCGCCTCTGAAATCGGCGGCTATGTGGTCACCCCTGCAGCACCGCGCCCCTGCCTGGGACACACGTGCCACTGGCCTCAAAGCAACCTGCGGCCAAGCCACTCCATTCTAACCTTTTCGAAATTAAAGGTTACACCAAAAAAGCAAAGAAATGGAAGACAGTCCTGCAGCTCGGGCCTGATGAGGCTGGGCAGGTGGCCGCTGCACATGGCCTGGTGGCAGCTGTGTCCGCAGTTCCCGGGGCGGTCACCATGCACTCTTACAGCTGCTGCCCGTCTCAGCTCTGGGACCACCTCCCACCCATCTGTTGCCCCAACACAGCAACACAGAAGCCACATGCCAGGGGCTACGCCCGCCAGAGCTGTTCCCAGCCCAAGGCCCACCCGCTACCCAACCACGCCCCTGCTGCCCACCACAACAGCAGGGAGGCAGGAGCCAGGGTTCCCCCAGCAGGCCCTGAATCACACTCCCCTGCCACACTCACACTGTCCCCTCCACTTCCGGCGAGCATCTGGCACCCCCTGACCACGGCAGCCAAAGACACCCACTGCAAGTTTCTGTGCTCTTCTCCCTGGACCAAGGGAGGCCTTTACCTCTCTTGGGACAAACACCTACAGCCCTGGGCCAGTTTCTGGAATTACTCCACTCGGGATGGCTGTGCCCCTTGGGGTTCCAGCCCACCTGATGCAGAGAGAGCTGAGACAGCACATCAATTCAGAGGGGCCCCCAGCCCCGCCACCGCCGCCTGACTCTGGGTCTCAGCACCAATCACTCGGCTGCAGGGAGCACTCTGCCTGGATCCACTCACAGCTACCCACAGCCAACACCGCCCTAGGGTGCTCAGGAGGGCCCCCAGCAAGCTCCCCGCTGTAGCACGAAGACACAGAGAGGCTCAGGAGGGAGAGACCAGGCTATGCGCTGGACCCACCAGGTGGGAGTCATGAGGCCTATTCTGACATTTAAAATTCTCAGGCATCAAATAGGAGTTACCAGCAATCGCTGTTTAAGCAAGACCAGTAAATACACAAAAAGGTGTATTTGGAAACCACATTCCCCAGACCTTCTGGAAACCTCTAGCCCACGCATTTAAAACAGGTATTCTTAGCACAACCACCAAACGACGACGTGCAGCCTGGTGAGTGCCACCTCATCCTCCCTGCTGGCCGAGGACACTCTCCGCGTACGCGGTGCCCACTCACGGGGTGACAGATGTGTGCCACCTCCTCTGCTGAGTGGTCTTCACTTCCTATGTAAACACCAACCCCAGGGGACTCGGGACAATGGCACAGAAGGGAAGTCGTCTCTGGGACCAGTACAGAGACCAGGAGACCACGTCCACGTTTGGACAGAGCCAACTTCCACCTGACGAATGACAATAGGGCGCCCAATGCCCAGACAGGTGAGCTCACAGCAGCACTGCGACCCCGGCCCAGTGAGGGTGCGTCAGGGCTGTCAGCACCAGCAGGTCAGCTGTGTGGACCCCGGTCTGAGAGCCTCCTCCCAGCGCCTCTGCCAGGCGAGCGCCCGCCTGCCCCTCGGGTTTCCCGTCCTCACAAACTCAGTTTGCTTGTGGACTCAGGGCTGACACACCAACACCTTCTTGGCCTGCGCCCCGTGCTCTCATAACCTGCACATGCATGCACACCACAGGCCGCACTATCCACAAGCCTCCCAGTGCGTGCCCTCCTCCCCAGGCCCCAGGGCCCTGGTGGCCCCCATCCCACCCACCAGCACGGGGAGCCTGTGTGTGAGGGGCTCCTCCAGCCTGCGATGGGAATCCTGGGTCTGCATTCTCTGTTCTCCCCCATCCCTCTGCAACAACTCCCTGGAGCACCACATCCCATCTATCTCCATGTCCTTATCTTCCTACCAGGCCCCATCACCCAGAGAGGCCCAGGCTCCTGCCACCCCACCTTCCAAAGAGCTCCCGAGGCCACCCAGCAAGCGCCTCTCAAGTGCGGTGGCCTGACACCCCGACTCCTGCAGGTGTGAGTTCTGGCTCAGCCCTGAGGGGAATCACCACCCCAAAGGGAGGAGGGACGAGCACACAGCACGTCAGCTAAGAATGTGTTAGGAACAAAGTCCCCAGGTATGCCGCCAGGGCTCATGACAGACTCCAGACCGGCATAGACGCACACAGCCAGAGCCGGCAGCCCGGTGATGCACCACAAGGGAGGGTCCGAGGCGGCCGGCAGTCCCAGTGCTGCAGGGCAAAGCAGGCCGGCAACGGACAACGGACCGCTCGGGTGGCCACCTGGCCTCGTCTAGGAGAGCGTCCAGGGAAGCCGTGACCTCGTTACGGAAGCCCCCTTCTGTGTGCCGGAACACTGGACCCAGCATCCCCAACCCCTTAACCTGGGACATCCTGCAAAGAGGCCTGCACAGCCTGAGCCCACGTGTCCCTGCAGGCACAGCACTGGCCCTGGACCCCTGGCAGTGACAGCCCAATAGCACACCTCAGAGGGGCAGCGGGGCTGAGAAACACACCCCTCAAGCCTTGAGGCACCTCCTTCCCCAGAGATGGGGGAGGGTCCAGGGAGCACTGCCCATCCTGAAGAAGCCCAGAATCTTAAAAAGCTTCTCTGTGGGTCTCGAAGTATATAAAAGATGTTAAAATCCAAATGTTTTTTAAAACCTGAGTATTTGTATGTGTTAATACTTTAAGTTCCTATTTTTTCACCACAGTGGAATTAGGAAAAGTCAGGGTGAGGTGCCCGTCAACAGCCAGGCCACATGGTAGAGAAGGACACAGAACCCAGAAAGCACACTGTGACTGAGAAAGGGCTGCGGATGAAAGGGTATCGGCTCCCCGCTCGGCACCAACCCTGAGGGGTCTGGGCCCTGCTCCTGCTGCTCCCACCCCTGTGGTCTCCCCAGCATGAACGGTCAGGGAAGGATGCAGAGCTCAGGCTGCAGAAACATCAGGTGGCATGGACACCTGAGCCTCCCGCGCGACCCACAACTAACAGCCCTGGGCATACGCAGGTCCTCGTGTGCCTCCAGAAGCAGGCGCACGCCCTCTGGGCTGCTGCGTCTGAGCAATGTGCAGGAGGGCGAGAGAGGCCCCAAAGTATGCAGAGGGCCACGTACCTGCTGCGCATTTCTCTGGGACTGCAGGCTGGACTGGAGTCTCCTCAGCAGGGGTGCGCCGTTCCTAGACAGCCTTTTGAGTAGCCAGTAGCTGTGGGCTCTCTCAACAAACTGCTTCTTCCGCTGAATGGCCACCTGATTTGCGATCCTATTTAATCTAGAACATGGAAAAACTCAGAGTTTAGCTTTGAAGCGATATATTTACATGTTTTCATTATGGAAACTAGAAGTGACAGCATTACTTCTAATTAGCCATGTGTGTCCACTCCCTTTCTTTCTCATCCCTGGCACACACAAATCCCTGGTTCTACTGAAATTAAGCCCATGGTCTCCAACTAGCCCCAGTTTTCAGCCACTTTTAATTCACTCAAGTGTCCAGTAGATTAAACATCTAAAAGGGAAATGTGCTGAGCAAAGCTGTCAACGTTTTTAATTCCTTACGTGCTCTGCTGTCCGCACACACACTGACCTTAGCCGGCATCTAGTGGAAGCTGTCACGAAGGGCAGGGGAATGTGGCGGGGGTTGTGGCAGAGGAGTGCGGAGCACTGGTCTCACCCAGTCACCCCAAAGAGAAAGGAGGCAGGACAGACGGGAGGCAGAGGTAGCTGCTACTTCGGGGGCGAAGACAGAGGAGCCTCCACCTCTAAAATGACGACGGGCCCTTGCAGTCCTCAGACAATGCAGAGAGCTTGTAAACACATGTGCTTGAGGGGAAATGATGGTCACCTAAAACCCTTCCAGGCACCCCAGAAAGCATCCATGGGCCTGCTACTACCCTTCCTGCTGAAACAAGGAATGATTCATCCATGCCTCAGAAGGACCCCAAAGATAATAAAAACTCAACTATAAATTAAAAACAGAAATACAAAATGAAACAATGCATTCTTCTGTGCACCAAACATCAAAACTTCAGGAAAGAAATCAAGGAATTTTAAGACCCAATTTTTTTGAAGAATGCAAATCAAAAGTTTTCAAAATTATTATTCTACAAAATAATCAAGGTCAAACCTGTCAGAACGGCCCCGCTCTGCCACATCTAGACCTGAGGTGGCCCTCTTAGCAACAGCGCCTCCAACACGCTTCCAACACTGCCCCAAATTCCAGGCCGAACTGAAGGACCCACTGCGCACGCCGCCGTGTTCTGGGGTCACCCAGTCCCGCGCTCAGGCCGTGGCTTCTGGCAGGAGCGTTGGTCCCGCAGGGGAACCCGACCCAGGAACCACATGGAGCCAGCTGTGCCCAGACACAGAAAGCAGCCCCACAGGGCGCAGCGCCAAGAGAAAGGTGCCGAGAGCGTCCGTGGCAAGTGAAGGCCCCAAGCTCTGAAGCCTGCGTGGGACCAAAGGCTGCTGGTCTGCAGACCCGGGATGCCCAGCCACACGGCCTCAGCAGGAGGGGACAAGAGACCACATCAACTGTAGGCAGGGCCATTCTGCCATTTCTGACTGAAGGGAAAAGCAGGTGCTGAGTGAGCAGCGACCTCACCGTGCAGCTCAGTGCACCTCGGCACGTGCGGACAGGTGCCTTCACACATCACAGTGACCATGCACTCCCTGACCTCAGGGACCAAATGAGTACATGCAGATAAAAGTATTGAACAAACTGAAGGTCTAAAACATGCTTGGCAACATGCTCATGGAGATTCTCACCCTCCTGAAACAAGCCACCACTCCCCCAGAGTCCATATTTCTGGGCCTTGAGCAGCCCACAGGCATGAGCAGCAAGGCATTGGTGAAAATACATTTAAAGCTGTTCTAAAATATTTACTGAAAAAGTTTGTTCCAGCCCTGATTATTCCTCACGAGCTGAAACAGTCACAAAGGAAGGGCAGCTTGGGGGCCGAGCGCCAGGGCACAGGGTGCACACGGGCCTCGGGGAGCCGCTGCGCCACCACTAACCCACACCCACATCTGCCCTGCACCCATGCACCCCCAACCCAACTGCCAATCACGCACCAAACCGCCCACAGAAGCACAGTCAGCACACACCTGCCATGGGACAGGGACGGGGGCCGCAACAGGGTGGGGACCCAGCTCCTTCAACAATTAACCTCAAAGGGAGAGACTAAGAGGGACCCTTAGAGGAGGAGATGCTCAGTGGACACAGGCAACTGTAGAGGCACAGCAGCCCTGGTGCCCAGGAAGAGGGTCAGGAGGCAGCCCCATCAGTGAGGACAGCGATGGTCCTGGGGGCCCAGCCAGGCCCTATCTCAAGAGGGCCATAGTTCATCAGGTTATGCATCTGTTTTATGCAACTTTATGATTTTGTATTCTGTTATAATTTTTTTCATATTATCCAAGAATATGTTGAAAGGATCAGAAATTTGATCTTCTCAAGACTTTCCGAACAAATCTCACAAACAAGGTGCCTCCCAACGCCCAGCAGGCAGAGGTGCTAGATCTGTGCTGAGCTCTGGAGAGGAAGCGCGGGGCACGTCACTGCAGGAGGCACTCAGGCGCCCAGGACACCGGAGGAGGACCCAGCGAGGCAGGCTCACCGACTGTGGTTTTGGTGTTCCCCTGGAAAGAAACCTTTAGGGCCGGACACAGTGCTTCGCCGAGGAGCTTTCACATGGCCCGCGGTGCCAAGAGCCGGGTGGGATGCAGGGCGCCCGCACACAGTGATGCCCACTCGGCTTCCAAGCCCACCATGGGAGAGCTGTTCCCTTCTGGGTGATGGGCACACTGGCCCCCACACCCCAGGGTGTCAGTGCTGGCTGCGGCAGGACGCCAGACCACCAACGCTTGCATGGGATGAACCTACTGCCAAGACCCACAACTGCTGCCACTGGACTTTAGGGCGAAAAGTGCTGGGGTTCAACCCAAAACCTGGGATCACTACCCTGCAGTTCACAACCCAGAGCGCCTCTCAGACAGAAAGGCAGGCTGGCAACATGCTAGGCATCCGAGGGGACACGTTAAAGTTAGAAAATGGGAACAGGCGATGGAGACAAGGGCGCGTGGGACCTGTCCGCACAGTGCTGGCCACAGGCGGGGGGCTCCCACTCCCTCCAGCCGCAGACATATGAGGCAGAGGCTTGCTGGCGACCCCACTGCGGGGAGCAGGACTATGTGAGCACCAGACTGCCACCCTGCTGACCTGATGCGAAGTCACAGGTCCGTGTAACTCAGAAAGGGAGAAAGACGGAGAGCAAGGAATACTGCAGTATGGAGCATGGGAGAAAGCCCCAAACAGAGTCAAAACCGTTCTTTGAAAAGACAGGCCTGCGCTGTGGCGAACCCACGCCTGCCACGGAGAGAGGACAGAAACATGAGGCAGGATGCAGCCCACGCGGGGCAGAGAGCAGCTGGAAATCGCACCACACAAGCCAACATCACGCAGACCTGTGGAAAGCCGTAACCAAAACCAACACAGAAAAACAAACCCTAAGCACACACCTCTAGTAAATGATTATTTTAGGAACTGAATCAGTAGTTTAAAATTTCCTCCCACCCCCAAAAGAAAAGGAGAAGAAAGATTTATCAGAAAAGGTTTCCTGTTGGAAGATCAGATGAGCCCACCTCGGGGCTCCCTTTGGAACCACTGGGGGCAGCGCTTTGGAACCAGGAGGAACATGCCCACCACCCCTGCTCCCCAGAGAGCTGCTGGGGAGCTTCCCACCACCAGGAATGAGGTCGGCAAATCAAGGACAGCTGTGAACAGCCTTCAGGGAGGGAGATTATTGTAAAATGCTACTGAGTGACATTAAGGTCTAAACACGCACTCGTGACAAACAGTTGGAGCAAGAAAAACAAAATACCGTCATCATACAAGCCACCTCCAAACTCACCTGAAAGAGCCACGGGCAGTCAGGAGCCCACATGGCCAAGAGGAACCCCCTCCCACCACCTCCCAGGGCAGCAGGCCTCCCACCCAAGGAGACCCAGCAGGGGCTGCAAGCGCCATCGCCGACCTCTAGGGAATGGACAAGTAACCCAGAAAATGGCAAGACGGCGCACAGTCATCCACACTGAGAAACAAAGCCACTTTCACATAGAAAAAAACCTCATCCCCAGTGTTTAGACCTGAGGGTCACTGCCTGACCCAGGGCTTCTGGGGAGCAAGGGGGCTGGGACGCCTCCAGGGGCAAAGAGAAGACCTGCCCTGGGGGCCAACACACTACAGGGAGGCAGGCCAGTCAGCGAAGACCAGCCAACAAATCAGGTGTCCGCGAGAAGCTGGTCGGAGCTCAGGCCAGAGGGCAGGAGGGGCGGGCAGGAAGGCCATCTGAGCGAGTCCCTCAGAGCAATGAAGGAATGTTTAGACATGACCAGTGCTGACCATAAAACAGAGCAAACAAAAACACATCAGTGATAAAGGCGACCCTCATAAAGTACCTAGGCTGAGGGGACACACTCACCCCGTCACGTTGGCTGGGCTGGTGGTTCTGGTCTTGACTGAGTTTGGATAAGACAGGAAAAAGCCCCCCAAACTGCCATTTTCACAGACACTGTCCACAAAGATAATCTAAGAGAATCCACAATGTAGTATATCGATCTAAAAAAAATGCCTGGATCCCTATAAAGAGCAAAAAATGCTAATTTGAAAAAACACACTATTTATAATAGTGATTTTTTTACAGTTTTTTATGGAGAACCCCATGAATTTAAGACATGAGAGAACCGGTGAGCGGCGAGGTGGGCTATGAGCAAGCTTGCGCTATCAGTGGCATGGGGTCCAGGCTTCCAGCGGGAACACACTCATCCGGGGGACCCTGACCAAAGGCCGAGGGTGAGGCCTGGCGCTGTGCACAGGGCAGGTGACCGGAGAACAGGGTCGGCACCTCACACATCAGGGAGCAGCAAGCCCCAGCGTGGTGCTGAGGCAGGGCAGCCAGCGCACAGGGACCAGCCCTGCCCACCAGCTGGGAAGGACTCACCTGTGGGGAAGATGTAAAATCAGACCCACAAGCTACTGCAGGAGAACCACAGGCTGCTGCAGAGGCAGGAGGGCAGAACGGGGTGGGGGCGGAGCCCCAGGCAGACCCAGGGCGCACCCACTGCTGATGGGAAAGGGCACACAAATCAACACACTTCAGTGCAGCAAGACACCAGTTACGGCCGTAGTCCTAGGGATCCTCACTGTTACCTACACGGGCACAAGGAGGAGCTGGGGCAACTCGAATCTACCTCAAAACAGTCACAAGGACGGAGGAGGAGGAGGGAGACTGGCACGGGCCCTCCCTACTCACAGGCTTCTAGATTCAAAAAGACCTCGGAAGACATCTTTAGAAACAAGAAGGCAAGCGGAGGGGGCGAGACGTGATGACACAGCCTACCAGCTCACCACACTCCCAGGGATGCGTGGAAGGGAGGGACACTGGGGTGCGCTGGGGGCCTGGGCTGATGCCCACACACGCCCTGCCCCACAGCCACGAGCAGCACTAGCATGTGCCGCCCCCACACCTGACTACCGCAACGCCATGTGTCCAGCACCAGGCGCCCGTTCAGGGTCGGCGTGAACCACATAGGACCACACACGTACAGGCCCAACCCCAGTTCCTGAGCGACCGCCATTGTGGGGCTGGGGAGGCCCGCAGGGACTGGAGGTCATTTAAAAGTCTGTTTCTTTAAAAACAAACTGATAGGCTTGAAAAATTAGTATGTTAGTCTCCAGTCTTTTAAGATTTTTACATAAAAATCATGAAAAACAGAAAAAACATACTAAACAGTTACTTTCACAGATACATGCAGGGACACTGAAGAAGGATCTCCTGATGCCCAGCGTCTGGCTCTGGGAGTGGACTCAGGTCTCCATCCCTTCCAGCACTTTCTGAATCGCCAGTGGGGATGGTGACTGGGGACAACTCACCTGCAGAACAGCTCACAGGTCAGAGGGAGGAAATCCAACCTTCCAGACCCGAAAAAGCCCGAACTTGCCTTGAAGGGAAGTGGTTCTGCCACACGGGTCCTGGGAGAACCCCTTGCCCGCTTGACGCGGTCAGGCCCACCCACTCCCCTGACAGGGCTGGGCATGTGTCCTCGGAGGATGACAGCCATCTGGCAGAGCCCAGCCTTATTGGAAATCCTGCCCATGGGCCCACATCAGTGCCCAGGCCCTGCTGGGGTGGAGCTCTCTGAAAAAGAGCACCTCCCAGTCCACAGCAACAGGAGAATGGGAGGACCCCACCAGGAGAGGACACAGGGAGGGTGACCACTGATTCCCAGCCCCCACAGGAAGATGGCAGAGCGGACCAAGGGACATGACACCCGGGCTGACGGTGAGGATGAGCAGGCTGCACATCAGGTGCCCCAAGAAGCAGAGGCAGAAATCCTCCTGCGGAGGCACTGGCAACACGCTGCCCACCAAGACGCAAGGGACATCGCCACCTCCTGGTGGGGCACACGTGGCGCCTCCACGGCACCGGGCACACCTCCATTACATGAGGACAGCACAGCGAACGAGGCTCGCTCTACGGAGAACAGTGTTTTTCACAAGGGCCACCTCAGAAGACTCGGCAGCTGTGGAAAGACCCAGCCCAAGGCAGGCTGACCTGACCAGACCGGACCATCCTGACTGGAAGCAGGGACACGCCTACCTGCTTTGCGCAGACACACACTGTGGGAACGGGGCTGTGCCCACCCAGAGGAGGCCATCCCAGCAGACACACATCCATGCAAAGGCGGTGTGGGATCACCCGAGGGCACTTGGACCACGTGTGGCTGCTACGAATGGATAGAACTTCAGTAAGCGCTGACTCTGGGCAAAGAGCATTTGGGTGTTCTTTTTTCCCCTTACTGTTGCAACACTTTGTGAACTTGGAGTTATTTCCAAATAAAAAACTGCAATAACACCCTTGACCCTATTCCAGTCCCTGCTATGCTCATGGAGGGCACCCTGTCCACCTATCCTACTGCTGACTGCCTCAAAGTATCCATCAAAAATGGAGCATTCCACGTGTCCACCCACACAACCCCAGGGTGTGGCAGGGATCAAAGTGCCTGTGGCAATTAAAGCAAACTTGAACGAATCTGCTGACTCTCCTATCTTTGCTGAAACCAAGCAAATGCAGTGAATGTGAACAGAAATGGCAAAATTCCACTCCTGTGACAGGTTCTTCATGGACTGAGAGCCGGCGTAGCACACCTGGCAAGCTTGGGAAGAGACCGAGGCCCAATAGGCTGCACGGCACAGGGATGAAGCCAGGACGTCCTGGCAGAGACCAGCAGGCCGCGTCCCTAGCAGATAGGGCCTGAGGGGCTGGGGCCAAGCAGGGCGCAAGGCAGGAGCACAGCCCGGCACTGCGGCAGACTTGGGACCTCCTAAAGGAGTCAGAGAGCTGTGTGGAGCCTGCTGCCCCAGTCACACTCATCCTGAAGCACCAGATTTTTCCCAGATTATTCGCTGTTTTATTCAATTCAGCTTTTTGATGCAAACAAATCTGCTCGCCTGCTGTCCTGCACCCCACCTCACTGGAGTGCACGCGGAGCCTGGACCCACATGAACGCGCACAGTGAGACACCTGCCCCAGCCTGAGTTAAAAGTCCAAGGAAGGCAGCATGGTCATGGCGAGGAAAACACCCCTGTGTCCCCTCGCCTGGCCTGCTGTGAGGGCGGAGATCAGGCAGGACGTGACGCCACCTGCCCTGCTTGTCCACATAACATGCGTTTCACAGCCCTGGTTCTACTTCTCGGTTTGGTGTTTAGCACTTCCTCCAGGAGGAGCTGCTGCTCCCCACACGGCCCAGGCTTCCGCTGGGCGGGACCCCGGAGGGCTGCCCCTGGCCGGCCTCCAGCAGGACGCCCGCAGGAATGCAGTTGGCTGCCCTCGTTGCCCCAGTGCACAGCACGTGGCGGCTTTTACAACATGTAAAATTAACTGCCACACACATGAAAAGAAAGACACACAAGACTCAAGCCCAAGCTTTTTACTGTCATATCCAACAAGCATGGACTCCCTCCCTCTGTCCGCCAGCCCCCCTCATCTGCTGTGCGGGCGCCCGCAGCAGAGCCCTCAAGGAAGCAGCCGTAAACCTGATGCCACAGCCTCACTGTGAGCTCAAGTAACACCCACCAGGTGGCATCTGCACGAACAGCGGGCACACAAACGGCCCAGGCGGTAGAGGGCCACGCCTGGTGCAGACCGACCCTGCCGACCTCTGACTCTGACCCAGAGCCCCTGGCTGTATGGACAAAGCTTCAGAAGACCCCCATCTTTACTCCAGAGCCTATTACTTAGAGAAATGAAAAGCAGTCTTTGGGGCTTAAAAATGCTAAGTTAAACAAACCTTCTTCCTCCTACTAAGAACAGACAATAATCTTAAACTAGTTGGTTTCAGGGATCGTTCCTACTGTCAAACGTAATTTTGAACCACTCAGATCACAGAAAGCACTTCAGTGCCTACCCCACAGTCAGCCTCCTCTCTGCAGGACACAGGTGCCCCTCTTCTGGGATCCAACTTCTCAGTGGGTGGAGAGCACACCCCACGCTTGCCTTAAAGCACGGTCATAGCACATGCTCTGTCAGGTCCTGCTCCGAAGGCTGCAGAGAGCACCCCACTTTCCCTTGCACACAGCGCCCCCGGCCTTTCCCCAGCTTACATTCCAGAAGGGTCAACCTGCATCCAGGAGCAGCTGCCCCTCAGGCCCCACTTACAGAAGTGGCTGCCGAGCCTCAGCCTCCCACCACCTGCCAACACCTCACAGACCAGTCCAGCGCCAGGTCCAGGGGCCAAGGGTAGCGGGGAGACCTTCTGGGGGTGGTGAGGTGGCCCAGGACGCCGGGGCTCTGCGGACTCTGGGCAGCCAGGCAGCACGGCCTGCAGCCACACACACCTACCTTGGTATGGCTTTCATCTCCACTCCAAACTGAAACAGGTGATTCCCAAATTACGAGAAGAAAAAAACAAACCTTTAGAATGTGGTTGAGCTGTACCACCTTTGAAATACTTAGGCCCAAAACATGGTTTTTTCTTCTCACTCAGGCTGGGCCATCTTAGACACACTTTCCAACCACATGTTTCATCCCCAAACAGTCCTGCAGCCCCAGGGACAGCCCGCGTAAGGCTCCTTCCTCCGGGGCAGTGACCACACAGTACGGCACCCAGAAGGGAGCACTCCAGACTTCTGTCTTTTCAATTTGTTAGATCACATTTTTTTGTTTCATTTACTTCAATTTCAGTGAAGGTCACATTTTTAGGGTTTCTTAAACAGAAGTCCTTGATTCAAATCCTACATTTTCTAACTCAGATAAGAAACCAAATGAAATTGTTTTTTAAAAGTCAGGGTCACTGAGCTGTAGAGAGACACCTTGGTTTTGACAGTGGTGTGCTGGATAAGTGGGACCTAAGGGCACTTTTTAACTCACTTTGTCTAAATTTACTGATTCTGTAACAAATATGCACTGCCCCATAACAGGAAAAAGATTTCATTTTGGAAAAAAAGCTGTAGTTCTAATTCCTTACGCAGAGTAAGTGCCTGCCCCTCGGGATGAAACGGGCAGCCCCCAGCTAAGGCGCAGCCCCACTGCTCCTACTGCCTGACCCGCGAGCCGCACAGAACTCAGGACCCGTCAGAGCCAAACCACACTGTTAATTAACAAGTACTGACAAGCATACCTCATTTTATACCACAGACATGCAGGAAAACAATATAAAAAGCTAATATCCAATATGTTGAAGATTTTTATTCTTTAATAATAAAACATCCTACAAGCCTGTCATCCACCCAGTTATAAGATAACCACAATTTCATTCACCACATGTCCAGATAACAGCGGTCTCTCAAGAGCAGACGTCTGTTGGCGCCTCACTTCATCATCTCTGCAATGCCTCCCCCACACTGCCTAACTCCCCGGGCCCACCACACAGCGCTGCTTCCTCGGAGCTCAAGGAATTGTGGGCGGCTGTCTGCTCCCCACTCAGAGGCTCTGGTGTGGGGTGCCCTGACCTCGTATCCTCAACAAGAGGATTTCTAAAGATAACAGAGTGAAGAGAGCAAGCCAGTAGCAAGAGGATCAGGCAAAGAGGAGGAAACAAGTCCAGGTACCAGAGCAACCACTGCTGACGCGGACCGGCACTGGGACACACGCGAGAACAAGGCAGGGCCGGCCTGCAGCAGCTGCCAGCACAGCCACTCTAGGGAGGACAGCCCTACACTGACCAGACAATGCTCACACACGAAGGAAACGATCAGAAACCAGAAAGGCTGTCACACAACAGGACGAAGGCCACCGCCTCCCTCCACGGGGCTCCTGTCAGCCCCACTCTGACCTCCACCCTGTGGAGCCACGCCTCACTTCCCAACAAATCATTTTAAGTAACCTATGAGGACCCCAGGCCTTGTTGGGTGAGCAGGGCTGGAGAAGCACTTTATTGTGTGGGTGATGGTCACAGTACTGGGGGCACACCGGGGCCCCAGGCCCTGGTGACAGCAGTCTGGCTGCTGACGCCCAGATTACCTGGGCCCGTGTGCGGTTAAGGAAGCCACACACCCTTCCAGGTTTCAGACTCAAAACTCTTGGAATATCCCAGCACTTGGCATATCCTGGCACATTCTGTGCCGCCTGGTCCAAAGGAACAAATGAGGCCCGTTCCAGGGACCACTGAGTGCCACGTGACCAGCAAGCACGATGCCCCTCAGCACAGCCCTGCTGTGCCCCCGCCCCCCACCGTGCCAGCAGCACTCACCTCTGAGGGGGAATGTAGGGCGCGCTCACAGGCGGCAGGGCCGCACAGGGCTCGCTCGGTGCCCTCTTAGCCTTTTTCGCCTTCTTCCTGACCTTGGACGTGGACCTGACCGTTTTCACGGAGCTCTCCTTCCGACAGACACCGTTTTTCATTTCAACATCCCCATAGATGTTCAGCGGCCTCCGCGTGCAGCCCGGGGGCGTGTGGACATCACAGTAAGCGGTCTTTCGGACAGAGAAGGTCGTGGCCCCGCCAGTCAGTTCTTTGACAGGCTCCATCTTCATGTAGAGGCCGGCCTTCTGGGCGCACGTCACGTGGAATGCCGTATAGCAGTTGGCCTTGTGGCACTGGATGCAGGCGCCCACACCCTTCTGCTTGCAGAGGTAGCATGTGAGTTTCCACCGGGCCGGAGGGATGTTCCTCACGCCATCGATGGGCTCGATGAACACTGTGTTGGCGAAGCCGACCTCTGGGATCCACAGGGCACACACCACGTGGCCCCAGCGGTCATCGTCCGTCTTTTTGAAGGCACCTCCCTTGTTCGGGCACAGCACGCAGTCGGCAGGCCGGGCCCTGGACTGCAGGCAGTGTCGGCAGAGCCACTGGCCCTCGGGAATGTAGGGCACCCCGTAGCACTCCTGGTGCACGGCCAGGTTGCACAGGTCGCAGAAGAGGATCGCATTGCTGTTCTGGCACTCACCGTCCATGCAGATGCAGCACACGGCGTCCTCGTCGATCAGGGACTGCTGCTCCCCCTGCTTCTGGGTCTCGCAGTAGGACTCCTTCTCGAAACGGTCCATCAGGAACTCAAACACGCTCTGCGCCACAGCCGAGACACAGTCGGCCCTGCGCTTCTCGTTGACGATCTCCAGCCAGGCGTAGTCCTCCTCGTCCATGTCGTACTCCACCTCGTCGTCCAGCTCTTCAGCCGACTTCTCGATGAACTTGTAGTATGCAGGGGGCCTCCTGGGGGCGGCCGGTGGGCTGTACTCCACAAGGCGCACCCTGGGCTCGGGGAGCGCGCCGGCCGAGGCCAGCGGGCCGGGGGCACTGGGCAGGGCTTCATTCTTCCTCCTGACTCTGTTGTTTCTGTGCCGCTTGGCCCGCAGGCCCGCGGGCGGCCGCTCCCGGTTCTCCTTGTTACTGTTGCACTCGCTCATCTCCTGAGCAGTGAGGTCATCTTCCAGGATGATCTCCAAGGGGTCAAAGATACTGATCCTGTGCAGGCGCCCCTCGATCTCGATCTCCACCATCCTCTGGGCCTGTGCGTAGGTCAGGGTCTCTCGAGCGGGCGAGTGCTTAGTACTGCACGGGGAGGAAGGGTGCCTCACTGCTGCGCCTCGATGACATCGTCCTTTCCTCCTCATTTGGTACTGACTCCCTGCAACAGAGGCAGAGGTAAGCTGAGCCCCACACAGATGCAAGACAAGAGAACCCCCAAGCACGCCTGGGCACAGCCAGACAGTGCATGCTGAATCCGGACAGAACCCCCAGCGAACAAATCACTCACCCCAGAACTCATCATCATGTTTCAACGACCTTCAACAGCTCCCACCAGGCCACCCCCCGACCCAGGGATTCCCAGGACGAGAGAGGCAGGTGGTAAGGAGAGGCCCTCAGCAGGCACGCCCCTCAAGGACACTGAGCCGCACTGCTCACAGTCACCTCAGACAAGCTGACAGGCCACCAGGGTGACTGCGACATCCCTCCTGGGTCAGGTCCCAGCCCTGAACCTCGGGGAGCCCATGCACCAGCTAGACGCCTGCAGGCATGGACCTCGTGACCGCGGGACAAGTGTGCTCAGGGGCTCCCTGCTCCTGACCACCACTCCCCCAGCCAGCCCTTCCTCTCCTCTGCTGCCACCCAGGAGAGGGCCCCTGGAGCCCCAGAGCACTGCCGTCCTGGTGGCGCCCCTGCTGGGCCAGAAGCCTCAGTGGCCTGGTGTGACCATGGTCTGTCCATCCTCTCCACTAACATGTCCTCCAGCCCCACCAGGACCCAAGAGGGGAGCCCCATACTGTCTGGAGCCAGTCTCCACCACTACCCCTGCTCCTCCCACAGGTGCCAACCCAGCTTCTGCAGGACCTCCACAGTGACCACCAAGGAAACCCCTCACAGGCCACTCAGCCTGCTGCTTCCCTTCAGGGGCATCCCTCAGCTACTGCCTTCCCGCGGCGCTAGGCTGTGCCCTCGTCCCTCCCCAGGACACTGTGACATGTGCAATGTGCTACAGACAGCGCCCCGCTGTCACTCCACAGCGAGAGCCACCCCCAAGAACCCCACACTGTCTGCAGAGCCCCACTCTGGGGCTGCGGCACTGGCTCCAGTGCCTGAGATCTCGGCCTCGGGAATGTGCCCCAGGCCTGTCACTAACAGGCTCCGCAGCGGTCTCCCTCAGGCGAAAGCCCCTGACTCTGCACCTCCGCCCACCACGCAGGGTGCCAACTGTGGAACTGGTGACCTCTCGCGGAGCTCCCAGACTTCCCCTACAACCAACCGCATCTCGGGGACAAACAGCAAAACGTTTAAGAGATGGGCTTACAAGCAAACACTCCAAGCTGGAGCACAAGCCACTGCCACCACGTAGCCCACCAGGGAAGGGAGGCCTGGCACAGAGGCACCCTCGGGAGCCTGAATCTCAGCCTCCCGGCCACCCTCCTGATCTTGGGGAAAAGCCCTCAAAAGGCAGGCTTCGCTTTTAAGTCCCAAAAGGAAACGCAGACCCTAAATGTGTTTTTTTAAAACAGATCTTTCTTATTTTAATGAGTTTTCTTTTGTCAGTTTTCTGTTGAAATTTGACAGGAATTCGCCATGAAGAGGAGTGTGAAGGACACTCCACCAGGCTCTCACTTGGCCCTGGGTTCCTGGCGAGTGGAGAGCAAAGGCCCGAGGCAGCTCGCAGGTCGGCTGCATGAGTCGTTGCTCGAAGTGGGGCAGAAGCAACTGGTCCCTCACCTCCCGGGGATAAAGACACTCCACCGCAAAGCACCGAGCAGCTCTCTGACCGACCCTTGCAAACCCCAATCTCCTAACGCGCACGGGAAGGGTCGTGGCCGCCTCCCCGTCACACCGCCTCCCTACCGCCCCAGGTCCGGGCCTGCCCGAACGGGCGCTTCCGTGCGGGACAAGCATTTCCACCCGCAGGGATCTGCACGGACCATCAGCAGGCCTGATAAGCTGCTACACGGGCCGCAAAAGGGGACGCTCCCACCCACCGCGGCTCGCCAGCCCCTGGACCCGGGCCCCGCCGGCTCTCGGACGCCCAAGGGCCGGCGCGCGGCGCAGGCTGCGAGGGGCGGTCAGCCCGGCGCTGGGGCGCGGCCAGGTGCGCGAACACCGCCCGCCCGTCCCGCCGCTGACCGGCAGCGCCAACTTTCCGGGGTGACGGGACCGTCTCCAGGGCGCGGCGGTTTCCTGGGCGTGTGCACGTGGGCCGAACTCCACTGCGCTGGCGCTGCCGCCCGGCAACTCGCACCTCCGCACGGTCACTTCCCCGCGGGCCGGGGGCGCCGTCCGCCCGCCCCGCCTCCCTGCCGGGGTCGCGGGCCCTCCCCTTCGGCCGCAGCCCCCGGGCGGGGCGGGGCGGGCCCGGCCTCCGCGACGCCCCGGCCTCCCCGCCTCCTCAGCCCCCCCCCCCCGGTCCGGCTTCGCCCGCGGCCCGGCCTCCTCCACAGGCCGGCCTCCCCGCCTCCACGGCCCGGCCTCCTCGCGCGACTCCCCGGCTCCCCGCAGCCGCCTCCCCGCCCGCCCGCCCGCCCGCGGACAAAGCGCCCGCCCGCCGCGGCCGCCAAACATGGCGTCGGCACAGCCACCCGAGAGGCCGGCGGCGACCCCGGCGGCTCCCGTTCACTCACCTTCGGGGCCGCGGCCGCAGAGCCCGGCGGCGGGCGCGGGGCCGGCGCGGCCGAGGCGGCGCTAATGGCGCCCGCGGCTCCCCCGCCAACGGCCGCGCAGGCCCGGCCCGCCGCCGCTCTGGGCGCGGGCTCCTGTCGGCGGCGGCCCGGCGCGGCTCGGCGGCCGCGGGCTCTCGGGGCGGGCGCGCGGGGCGGGCGCGGGGCCCGGCGTGGAGGCCCGGCCGGCGGCGGCGGCGGGGCGGGCGCGGGGCGCGGGGCGCGGGGCTGGCTCGGACCCCCGGGCCGGCTCGCTCGCTCGCTCCCCAGCGAAGCAAACAATGCGGCGAGCGCTCCGCCCGGCGCGCTGCGTGCGAGACGCGCCCCGCCCGCCGCCGCCGTGACGCGCGGGCCGCCGCCGGGGCGGGGCGGGGCGGTCTGAGGCGGGGGGGCCCCGGCTCGCGGGGAGCGCGGCCCGCGGAGGCGCCGGCGGGGCTGGGGGCGCCCCAGACCGGGGCTGGGGAGCCCCCGACGGTGAGTGGAGGAGAGCCGGGCGGGGGGGAGGCCGGTCGGCCCCCAGGGTCGCGGGCCCCGCCGGGGGCGCCCTTCGAGGGCCCGGGCCTGGCCGCCCCGCCGGCCGCCCCCACTTTGGCCTGTTTAGACCCTGAACTCCGGGGGCTCACGGCGGTGTTCATCCGGGGGCCAAGTCTCGAAGTGTCCTGAGAGCGGGGAGACGCCTAGGAGGTGCCTCGGTTTCCGCGAGGGTTCGTGGTCTGCGCCCGAGCCCGTGGGCGTCCAGCCCGGGGGAAGGAGCGGCCGTAGGGCCTCTTGGGAGGGGAAGGGGCCCAGGGCAGAGGCTGGGTCCCCCGGAGCTGCTGAGAGTGACCCCCGCGTGGGCAGGCCTAGCATCGGGGGCTTGGGCTCCCCCATCGTCGCCATTGCCAGTGGGCTGGGCCTGTCACCGCGTGTCCCCGCCAGGACCCGGAGCGCCCTGCACCCACGTCCGGGTTGAGAGGTGAAGCCTTGCTGGGTGGGTGAGGACTGCAGCCCCGACCACCCACATGGGAACTGGTGCCCCCTCCAGACACATCCTTGGGCCAAGATGGGGCAGGCTCAGCATTGGGGCGCCAAACCTGCCCGCAGCTAGTGTCTCCTGCACTCTACAGATGTCCGCCTCCCCGTCCTCTCCTCACCCTGGGCGAGCCAGAGGCAAGCCACCAGCCGGAGGACCTCACAGCCCAGAGCAAAAGTCCAAGTCCCCTGCAAGAGAAGGTGGAAGACAGGAAACACTTCTCCACAGAGCAGGAGACATGTGG
Organism: Manis pentadactyla; assembly: GCF_030020395.1. Taxonomy (NCBI): domain Eukaryota; kingdom Metazoa; phylum Chordata; class Mammalia; order Pholidota; family Manidae; genus Manis; species Manis pentadactyla. The sequence continues at coordinate 930,492 of NC_080028.1, read as the reverse complement.
CCAGGAGTGACGACAAGCCTGCACACAGGCCTGTCAGAGTGACGTTCTGGACATCCAAGGATAAAGAAACTTGCTCAAAACCGTCAGGGAGGAAAGGGCTTAACCAGACTGAACCTGTCAATTGGCCAAGGAGCGACTGTCAGGATTCTAAGAGAATTGAACCTAGAATTCCAAAACAGATTGGCAAATAAAGATGTCTTTACAGCCTATAAACATCAAAGTTTACCACACAGAGTCTCTAAAACATTACTGGAAGATACACCCCCCAAAACAAAGAATGAATGCAAGTGGTAGACATGGATGCCAGTTTGGGCTATTCAAATGGAGTAACAGCCTTCAAGAAAACCCAAGGAAGTCCCACAGCATAGGACGGGGAGAAGAAGAGTGGGGAGCAGAAGACACACTGAGGTTCTTGCACGGTCAGAGAATTTTTAAAAAGTTCAAAATACAAAGTTTCTGCTGGAAAATGGAAATAGGGTTTACAGATTTCAAAGCAGCTGGGGGAAAATTGAAATGAAGAATTGACCGCGCCAACAGAAAGCGGAAAAGAGAATGATAAATGATAAGGAGCCAAATGTGAGATGACAGGAATGAACTCAGAGGAATGGTCAGAGGTGACCGATTTAAACTCATCTATTAAAAGACAAACTCTCAAATTGGAATATAAATATTTAAATACTACCTATAAGAAATACGTCTAAAAATGTCTCAAGCTGAAAATAAAAGGATGGGAACTATGTACCTTAAACAACTACTGAACAATAGGTCTAAAGACCTAAAGAAAGTGAAGAACAAAAACTGAAAACCTGTGTACCTTGCAAATGATTAGTATTCAGAACAGAGAACCCTTCCAAGTCCGTTAGAAAAAAGCCAATAGAATGATTAGCAAAACCTGTAACGAGGCTCCTTGCAGAGAAGAACATAGAACAGGCCAGCCACGTCACTAGTAGTTTTGGAAATGCAGAGTGACACCAGACCAAATGAGCACAAACATTCAAGTCTGACAGCATCCAGGGATGGCAAGGTGGGTTAACTGAAACACACACACCCTGCTGGTTGGGATGACAGGCCACTTGTCTTCATAAATGATACGGCATTACCCAGTGAAGTGGGACGTGTATCAGTTATCTATTGCTGCATAACAAACCAGCTCTAAAACTTAGTTCTTCAGCAGCAATCATTCCTTTGTCACAGATCTGCTATTGGGGCAGGTTTCAGCAGGCACAGCTGGCTGCTCAGTGCTGTGCCTCCTGGAGCATCTCTGTGGGGGACATGGAAGATGGTGCACTTGTGGCTGGTAGGCTGGTTCAGGCTGTGGCCTGAGGGCCTTGGAAAAGTCCTTGTGGATGGTGGCCGGGTTTCAAGAGCAGGAGTCCTAAGAGAACCAGGTGGTACCTGTATCACTTTTCATTACTGTAGCCTCAGAAGTCCCATTGCATCACTTCTGCCCAGGCCTGTCCAGATTCAAGAACTCCTACTTCCTGTGAAGGAAAGTGTCAAAGTCACTTGTTAAGTGTTATGTTAAGAGGAGCATGTGTTATGGGAGAAGTGTGGCCCTTTGGAAAATGCAAGCTGCCACAATGTGCACACCCATCCTCAGCTCTGGTGTAAGCTGGTATCTATTCCTGCTTGCACTCCACAGCCAGATGCACGCCAGAGAAACCTGTGCCTGCTCATCAGGAGTCCGATACATCAGCGTTCAAAGCAGCACTGGTTTTAATTGCAAAAATACCTGAGAAAAAAACTTAAGATGCCCATGGGCACCAAAATGAATAAAGTGGTGTGTGTCCCCTGCAATCGAATGGCACACAGCAACCGAAGTGATTCATTTCAATGGAGCCACCCAAGTGTAATGTAAAGTGTGATTCCATTTACACTCAGCAGAGAGCTAAGAAATATGTGTGTACACACACACCCGTCTATCTTTTTTGACATCTATTAGCAAACCTTGAGTTCATACTGATAGTTCCAATTCCAATTCAACAGATTTCATTCCATTCTTGCCCCTTCTGACCCTTCCAATAGTGAGAAGCCGCCTTGTGCTCGCCTGCTGGCTCCATCTCCACTGTGTGTTGGGGCTCTACCAGCCAGAGAGGGCGCCAGACACATCAAGGACCGCCCGCCCCCGAGGGATGCCGAGCCAGCAGCTCAGTTCCCGGGCCTCACTGCCCCTCCCACCCCGCCCCATTAGATCCGCAGCTGAAAAAAGTAAATTGTGTTTCTGCATACTAGTGATGAACACAAGGACACTGAAATTAAAAAGACAACACCATTACGAGGGTTCAAAATAAAATGAAATACTACACGTAAATCAACAAAATGTGTGTAGAACTTGCATGCTGAAAATGATAACATGCTGTGGAAAGAAAGATCTAAACAAATGTAGAAACATACTATTTCCATTTCCATGGTTAGAAGGCTCAAAAAGTAAAAATGCCACTTCTCTCCATATGGACATACAATTTTAACTATTCCTCTCAAAATCTCATCGAAGTATTTGGTAGATACAGACAAGATTATTCTGTAATGTATATGGAATGGCAAAGGAACTATAATAGCTAAAACAATTTTGAAAAGGAGTATAAAGTGGGAGGAATTAGTCTACCCAATTTGAAGATACTGTAGCTATGATCGTTAGGATTGTGTAGTATTGGCAGAGGGACAGATGCACAGATCACTGGAACAAAACAGAGAACCCAGAAACAGACCCACACAAATATGCCCAACTGATTTCTGACAAGCATGCAAAAAAATTCACTGGAGGAAGAATGATAGCCTTTTCCACAAATTGTACTGGAGCCATTACATTTCCACAGGCCAGAGGAGTGGGGAGGGTGGGGGAGAGAGAATGGAGAAGGGTGGGGGGTAGGGGAGAAGAATCTCAATATAAGGGGTTCACATCTTACACAAAACTTAACCAGAAATGGATCATGGACTAAAAACTATAAAACTCTTAGAAAAAAAGCCTAGTAGAAAATCTTTGGGATCTAGGGCTAGGCAAAAAATTCTTAATTTGACATCAAGAGTATAAGCCATTAAAGAAAATATTGATAAACTAGACCTCATCAAAGTTAAAACCTTCTGCTTTGCAAAAGAGCCTATAAAGAGGAAGAAGGGACAAGCCACAGACTGGAAGAAAATATTTGCAAACAACCAAGCTGACAAAGGACTGGTATATGGAATCTATAAAAACTTTCAAAACTCAACACTTACAAAAAACAAGTAATCCACTTTAAAAATTGGCAAAAGATGAAGAGACATTTAACAAAGACCAAACACAGATGCCAAATCACCTTATGCAAAGATGCTCAACAGGAGCCACTAGGGAAATGGAGACAAAAGCACAATGAGATGTCACACATACGAAAATAAAAAGTTGTGGCCACAGCAAATGCTGGTGAGGATGTGGAGAAACTGGACCTCTCATGCACTGCTAGTGGGGGTGTAAAATGTTACAGCCACTCTGGGAAACACCTTGGCAGTTTCTCCAAAATCTAAACATGCAACTACCGTGTGACCCAGCAGTTGTGCCCCTAAGCATTAATCTCAGAGAAATGAAGATTTTTGTTCACACCAAAAGCTGTACACAATGTTTGTAGCATCTTTATTAGTAGGAGTCCAAATCTGGGATCAACCTAGGCAGATGCTCTTCAACTCATTAGTTCTAGGAATTTTATTCATAGATTCTTTGGAATATTCTGTTAGATAATTAGTTAAACCTATGGTCCATGAGCATCATGGACAACCACTCAGCAATACAAAGGGACAAACTACTGACACTCACAACTTGGATGAATCTCCAGGGAGTTACGTTGAGCAAAAATGCCAATCCCAAAAGGTTACTTAATATGGGATTCCATTTATGGAACGCTAAAATTTTTTAAATTTTGGAATAGAGGACAGATTAGTGGTTGCCAGGGATCAGTGTCGGGGTCGGGGCAGGAGGGAGATGGGCGTGGTCACCAAAGGGCAACATGCCAGTCCTCCTCGGAACTCTTCAGTGTCTTGACTGTGGCTTCAAGAACCAACCGGGGCAATAAAACTGCACGGAATTTAATACACTCAAGTACAAGTAAAACCAAGGAAATTGGAATAAGATCAGTGGGTTTTATCAGTGTCAATATCCTAGTTGAAATGTATCATTTCATGTAAGTAACCATTGGGGAAAACTAGCTAACAGGTACAAGGGATCCTTCTGTATAATTTCTTAGAATTGCATGTCAATCTGTGATTACCTCCATAAAATTCTCATTTAAAACATTCCACTGTAAATATTTTTTCTGAGGAAATAACCAGAAGGGTCTGCAAAGGTATACGAGCTCCCATGCATCTCTGAGAATTGTTCACAGGGAACTGAACACAGCTGGGATCCTTCACAGGCCTGGGGCTCACCTGTGCTGTGCAAGAGCAGGCAGCCATTAAAAATGGCCCTGTGCAACCATAATCCGTGGTATGGATACATGTCGGATCGCCAAGTGAAAGCTGCAGATTTTCAAAGAGTACATATAGCAAAAAAAGTTTCATCTACAGGCTCATAACTAAAACCTAGGTGACATACATCTGGTTGTTTTTCAGTTATCCTTTTGGGGGTGTGATCATAGTTGTCACTTTTTATTTTGTTGGCTGGACTGTTTATAGGGAACGGCATTCCTGTTTTGATTAGGGATGCTAGATAAAATGCAGTACACCCAACTGAAGTTTATATTCAGATAAATAATTTTTAGTATGAAGATGTCCCATGCAATATCTGAATTTTTACCTGCTAAATCTGGCAGTCCTCATAAGGAAAATAAAACTCAACCAGCCACCATCATGCTGGAAAGCCAAGAGTGTGAGCCCACCTGTGGAGGGCCGCTCCCACCTGGGCCTCCCTGCCCTGCCCGTGTGCGACAGGTGAAGACCAAGGGCACTTCTCGGTCTCCTTGGCTCCCCTCGACAACTGCTGCAGCTTCTCGCAGCTGGGGAGCATTCTGTCACTGCCCAGTCCGACCCGGCCAGCTCTCTTCCTCCCTGGACATGGCCCACCCAGACCTTAGCAGGCCCTTCATGGTCTGGCCCCTTCCGACTGGGGTCCCCATTCACACAACTTGTTGGCCCCTGCCCCAGGGCCTTGGCGCCTGACACGTGAGAGCTCCCTCCCAGTACCGTCCCAGCCACACAGCCCCTCCTACTCAGGACCTGCTTGAGTTCCCCGGGGGCACTGCAGTCACCTTCCCTCCTCCCAGCCCAGACGGAGGTAGGTGCAGCTCTCCTCCTCCCTCACCCCTCACTCTCCTAAGGTCATCACCCTTGCTAGATAGCACCTACAGCTTCTCCCACCTTAATTCCTTGCCAAATTGTGCCAGGGAACCTAAGGCTCCCGGGCGTTCTCCGAAATCCCACCGCTCTCTCCATGGGCCTTCACCTCACTGACTCCCCAACACCTGAAGGGCTTCTTGGCACAGTCACCCCCAGGCCCCCTTCAGACCCCCTCCTCTGCACCCAGGAAGGGGCCCCACAGCAGCTCAGTGCCCAGGCTCTGCTCACCGCCACTTGCTGGAACTCACCTCAGCCCGCCTGGAGCTCCACCTGTGCCAGGCGCTGCCGGCCTCACGGCCCCCGGATGCCTGGGGGTTCTGGCGGCACAGCTGCCCCACTCTCCACACACTCTGCCATCCACCTTAGCAGAGGAGGTGTGCTCACCTTATCCCCGCCTCACCGGAGGGCTCAGCGGCAGGGCTGGGATGGGGCCCTGCCATCAGCTGGGCAACAGGCCAGCGTCTGCACATCCACCCTGGCCAGGGACCCCTGCACCCGCCGTTTCCGGACATCCTAGAACAATGGCGTCTGGTGTGCCTCAGTCCTAGGGCCCGCGGCAGACTTCCCAGGAGCAGCTAAGGCAGGCCCTGCAGCCGTTCACCCCAAAAGAAGGCCACTGCGACCCATGAGCCCCCAGAGAAAAACAGCGGGGGTGCCTGCACACATCCCCAGCTGGGGCCTGGAGGCCTCCTGGTCAGCACAAGGTGACAATGAGAACGGTTCACAAGTAAAAGCCGCAGGGCACTTCCTCTTTTGGGGAACTGGAGCCCCCCTGTGGGCCAGCACACCCCAGGAGGCTGGCGAGGGCCTGGGCAGAGCAGTGATGGGGGCGTGGGGGAGGATACCTGGGGGGTGGTACTAGGTGGGGAGCACCAGAGGGGAGCGGGTAGCCGCGGGGACGAAGGGTGGAGCCGGGGGATACCTGAGGAACTGTAGCTGGGTGGGCGGCACCGGTGCGGGAACCCCGGTGGGGAATGTTTGGGTTCACCCGACGTCAGTGCCCCACTCCAACCTGGGGGCTGCAGCCCCTCGGAGGCCAGGCTGGGCGTCCACCCGCCACCCACCCTACACCATCTGGCGCGCCCACCGCGGCCTCCAGGAGCGCGTGAGCCCGCGGGCATCCTTGGGGTTTCTCCAGGCCAGGCGCTGTCTGGGGAACGGCGCCCAGGCGGGCAGGGCTTCTGCCTCCAGGGCTCTTGCCTGGAGCACATCGGGCCTAGGGAAGTCCTGCTGGCCGCCTCCAGGGCCCGCCCATCCCGACCTGGCCCCAGGGTCCCACTTCTCCAAGCCCCGCCCCGCCTCCTCCCCACAGCGGGACCCTCCCGACCTCGCCCGACCCTCTGGCCTCTGGTGGGCTCCCTGCAGCAGCGGCGGGAGTGGGGCCTAGGGGAAGAGGGTGGGTGGGGGTGAGGTATGCGGCCTCGGCGGCCCTCGCTCCCAGCCCCACAATCCAGCGATGCAAGCCTGGGCGAGGGTCTCACACACCCCGTCCCGCCCCCGCCTCGCCTGGCGCAGCTGCCCGGTGCCCTCTCCCACCCAAACCCTGAGGGCATCCTGCCAGGAGTTGGGGAAAACTTTTCCTGCCAACCCAGGTTGCGCAATGCCCCTTCTCTCCCTCCAATGCCCCCACACCCACCCCTCCATCCTTGAAAGGCCCCCAAGTGCTGGGAGGGCTGTAGGGTGGGCTCAGGTCACGGTAGGCAGGACTGGCCCGGAGGGGCCTTCCCCCGGGTGAAGAGTGGGGATCGTACTGCAGAATAACTGAAGGGTTCAGTTCAGGCGAGCGCCGGGTGTCCTCGGGAATGAGTGGTGCTTGGAGGGGCCTCCTCTTCCCCCCCCCCACCTGACCCTAAAGTAAAACCTGGGACCCAGGGCTGGGCCGGGGACCCCCGACCAACGCGCAAGCTCCTTTGTGGCTGCTTAACTTGAAGGAGCCACCCGGCAGCTTTCTCCTGGGGACGCAGTGTGGGCTCTGCCCCTGTTGGCCATACCTCTGACTCCGGGGAGAGGAAATCCTGGGGCAGAACACCTCGGGCAGAAAACCGAAATCAGTCAAAGAAAGAAAGTTTACAACCTGTTTATAATTACGAACTGCGATCAGGGGCCTATTCTTTCTCCTGATCCAGCAGAAGCAAGTGAGACCTCCCCCCAGCCTCTCGGTTCAGATAAGCCCTGGGTTGCTCAGGTATCACCCGCTGATACGGAGATGAGCTACGCCTCTCCACCCCTGAGGAACGCAGGTTAAGATGGAAACGCACTAAAGCCAGGCAAGAGATTCTGGAAATCCCCCAATTTTACCCACACCTCCCAGGACTCCTCCACTCCTCAACCCAGAGCCCTCATCCATGAGGTGACAGTGGCACTACTTTCCATTCATGGTGGGGAGACACACAGGTGAGGTGGACAATGTGGTGGTGTCCCGAAGGTGCTGGGCGCCCTGGAGCCCCCTCCTGCAGCCTAACAGCACCCCTTCCACCTGGGCCTGGCCTGCTGGTGCGGCTGCCCCTCCTGTACACACACAGGGTTTTTGCTGCCCCGAAGGGCGGGCAGGGACCTGCGCTGAATACAAGAGGTGGGCCACATTCAAGCTGAGGGAGCCACACAGGAACCACCCTCCAGGATCTTGTCAGATGAACAGGCCACTGCTGCTGGATGGGCCCACCTATCCCTGCCAGGCTACTGTGTGTCCTGACTTACTGGGACAGTCCCAGTTTACGCTGGTGCCAGCTTCATATTTGTGACACCCCATTTCATGTCCAAAGTGTTCCGTTTGGGCATTAGTTATACAGCCACCCTATAAACAGAACAAAATCCTTCCTAGGAAAGGTTAGAGCAGGCCACACCTGGCTGGCCTGCAGAATATGGGAGATGCAGAAGACTAAAGAGGGCGGGTAAGCCCCCTGGGGAGCCAGGAGAACCTTGTGTGTCCACGCTTAGCTCAGAGCCTGGCAATTGTGGGGACTCAAATCCACATGTTCCATCAAGCTTAGGGACTGCTCACTCTTCTCCGGGCTTCATCAGTGCACAGAGCAAAGAAGGCCCTGCCATCCTGGAGCTTTAATTCCAGTCGCAGTGGCTGGCCACAAATGAGTAAACGTCAGAGAAGAAAGAAGTCAGCAGAGTCCACCACAGTGACCAGTCAAGGGGGCTCTCCTCACTGTGGGGACATTTGGGCAAAGATCTGAAGAGGTGAGGGGAGAGGTAGGCAAGTGTCTGGGGAACAGCCAGAGCCAAGGTCCTGGGGTGGGGCACGGAGGTGTGCTGGAGCCGAGTCACCGACAGAGGACAAGGGAAGCAGGAGCTGTGTGGTGTGGGCCTGGCCACCTTGTCAGAACTCTGGCTTTACTCTGAACAAAACAGCTCCTCCAGGGAGGAGTGACCAGCAGGGGTACTAAGTAGGAGGCTGTGCATGTAGAGCAGAGGTCAGCAACTTCTTCTGCATAGGGTTTGACAGTAAATATTTCTAGCTTTGTGGGTCAGTCTCTGCTGCAGCTCCTCAACTTGGCCCAAGCATTGTGCAAGCAGCAGCCTTAGGCAGTGTGTAAATGAATGGGTGTGACTATGTTCCCGTAAAACTCCATTCAGGACAAACATTTGAATTTCACGTAATTTACACATTATGAAATATTATTTCGATTTTTTTCCCAGGCATTGAAACACGAGAGAAAATTCTAAGCTCCGGCTGTACGAAAACAAAAGTATTAGCCACTACTTTGTGCCAGGCAGCATTCGAGGAGGTGGGATCCACCAAGGAAAACAAAAAAATAATAAAACTCTGCCACCATTGAGATTTGATAGTAAACCAATTATAGAGGGTGTGAGAAGAGCCCAAGTCCCCACTTGCCTGGCTCAGTCCCAGAGGTCAGGCCCTGAGGCTGGGGCGGAATGAGGGGCGCAGCCGCGGAGAGTGGAGGGGTCACGCGGGCCGCGGAGGATCTGGGCAGAGGGCGCGCCGCCTGCCTCGCCTTACTGACCCAGGCCAGTACTGGGGCGTAACGAGTCTCTCATGTCGTTGAGACAAACTGAACATATCTGTCTCGATCTCATACAAAGCTGTGGTCGCAGACAGTGGCAGGGAGAGCTTCGGGGCCACATTCGCCCCAGGCCGGCCCCGTGAGGTCTCCTCTTCTGGCTCCCGTCCCAGCTAAGCCTCAGTCCCGCGGTGCGGTGAACGCGGCCGCGCGTTGCCCCGGGGTCTTGAATCCGGGGCTTTGAATGCTCCGCGCCGCTCCGGGAAGCCAGCCCAGGGCGTTTGGCGTCGCGCTGCCGGGGCACGCCGGGCAGATGGGCTCCCCGGCCGCGCTCTGGGTGCTGGGCCCGGGTCGGGAAGGCACAATTGTGCCGCGTCCCTGCCGGACTAGCCGGGCACCCGTCCGCGCCGCAGCCCTCCGGGGCGCAGTCCTGGCCAGCCAGTAACCGGCACCCCCCAAGCCGCCCGCCCCGCCCAGCACCGGGCCCTACACCGCGCGCGGGGACTGCGCCTGCGCCGTCAGCCCGGCCAGCCCTGGGACTAGACTGGCACGCGGAATCCGCGCCTGGATGGTGGAGCCGAACATCACGGGGCGGGACCGACCCGCGGGTATTGCGCCAGCACGCTCTGCCTGCGCCGGCTCGGGGGCGGGGACTGCGCCTGCGCAGTCGGCCCGGGCCCCTTCCCGTCAGCGGCGCCTCGGTCCCCAAAGCCGCCCGCTCCGCCGGGCCCTGCGCCTGCGCACGCCAGCTCCGCCCCGGCCCGCCCCGCCCCGCCCCGCGCCGCGCGGGGCCCTGGGAGGGGCGCTGCGTCCGGAGGCGTCACGGGCGGCGGCGGCGGCGGCAGCAGCGGCGGCGGGAGGGGCGCGGGGGCAGACAAAGCCGCGGCTAATGAATGGGAGCGCCCGCCCGCGCGGCCGTCGTGCGCAGCCGGGGAGCAGCCCGCACGAGCCCGGCCCCGCGGTGAGTGCGCTGCGGGCGGGTGGCCGCAGTCTGCTCCGCCTCAGCGCGGGCTCGCGTCCCGGGCCTGGCCGTCCTGGCGCGCCGTCGGGGCCGCGCGAGGGTCGGAGGCCGGCCCGATCGGGGTCTGCGGCCTGGGGGTTGGGTCGGGGTCGGTGGTCGGGGCCTGGAGCCGCGGCCTGAGAGCCGGGGTCAGGGACGGAGGCGGGGTTGGGGCTGGGGCCCGGGGGCTGCGCCGGGGTCTGGGTCGATGCCGGGGTCGGGGGCGCGGCCTCGGTCTCCATGCCCTCGTAGCAGCCGGGGCCGCCCGATTCCGCCGCGGTGCCTGAAGCGCTGGGGCCAGCGACCCCGGGCCACGAGACCCTGGTGGGGCTGACAGCTGGCGCGCCGGCCTGCCGACGGAGGCCCCCGTGGAGCATTTTCCGGCAACAGGATTTTGTTGACCGAACCCCTAAAGTGGCAGAAAGCTGTGCGGACCCGCCGCGGGGGTCGCCCTGGAGGGTCCGAGGGGTGCGTCGACGTGGGACGGAGGGAACGGAAATCCCCCACGAGAATGGTTCTTGGGTCCTGGCGGGGCGGCCGGGCAGCCCCTCTCCTCTGAGCAGGTGCAGGTGGCCAGTTGGGTGTCCTTTGGGAAGTCCTTTGCCCTTCGCCAGCCCAGCGAATTGTCTTAGACATTATGTGTTTAGGGTTTTTCTCTAGCTTTAGTTCACTTTCAGTGTCATCTCCAGGAGACAACCAAGGGCCTTCTTTTAACATGTCTTTGGAAGCAGACGAGACAAGTTCGTTATTGCTACACGCTTTTGAAGCTTTTAGTTATTGTTTGTGGGTGACCAAATTTAATCTCTAAAAATATGAATCAAATTGCAAGGTATAATTTCAGATGTTTTTCCAATTGCAGCTGTTTTTTCTAGACCCAGGTAAACTGGGAGTCTTTCGTATATCTTGCATCTTTTTTCTGTGACCCATGCCACCTCCATTGAGTAAGAGAATTGCCAGCCCGCGGCCCCCGTGTGCTGTCTCCATGTTTTGGGTGCTTTCAGGAGACACATGCCCTTCTCTGGAAACAAGTTCCTGCCCAGCTGGGCCATCAGGAGCAGCATCTGTGGGCATTCTCATGTTGTAAAAAGGGAACTTAACTTGTTTTGAAGTTAACTCTGACCAGATAAAGTGCATAGTTGTTAAAAATCCATTTCACACTTTAATGAGGCCAGTTTGCTAAAGCAAAGGTATCCTTGTGACTTTTTTACATAGAAGTATTAATTTTGGTGTTTACATCATGGCAGTAGAATTAGACTTGAAAGGGTTTAAGTTGGAATTTTTTAAGAAGGGCTATGAACAAGACAGCTTACAGTTATGAATTAGTTTTGCTTACTAAATCAAGTTACCTGTGAGGAAAGTGTTCACTGGAGCTGGACTCCGTACCCTGATGGTTTTGAGTGGGCCGTCCAGTCCATGCCGGCTGCACACCTCCTGGGATCCTTACGCAGGTTGTAGCTTCTTGTCATGATTCACATTTTCCCAGGAAACAATCTGGTGCAAGGTAAGAGGTATCCTATAAGTCTCCAAAAAGTTTCACAGGACACAATCTAAATTGGAAGACAGCTCGGACTTAGTCCATTTGACAGGTGATAACTTGACAGCTTCTCCCCCACCAACCCCCTCCTCCCCGCCCACCATTGTTTGTTCTGGTTAATTCCTCATATTTTTGGTTGTGAAGACTGCTCTGTTCTTTGATACAACCCCAGAAACAGGAGGAGGTTCCTGAGTAACTCAACCTGTACAAAGAACATTGCTAACACCTTGGAGAAAGGGTTTAAGTACGTTATTAGGGTTGTTGGTTGATTCTGTCTGTGCAAAGGAGCTGATGTGCTGAGTATTAAATGCAGGAGATGCCTGTGTCTGAGGCTGCCGCCTGCCATAGGGTCTAGGGAGTGCCCTGGCCTAGGAGAGATGGCGGTCAGTGCGGGCCTCTCATGGTGCTCCAGCTAACTTCAGTTTCTGAACTCTGCTCAGATTGCCTTCTCCAGCAGGTGTGGTGATTGCCTGGTGAGGGGAGGCAGCAGGTGAGGACTGCAGGGCACAGGCTGGCACCAAGCTAGGAGCCCCTGATGTTGGTTGCAGACCCAACTTCTCTCCTCTCCTGCATTCTTTTTTCTTCTGAGCTTCTCTGCACAACATGTGCAGCTTCAGAGAGTCAGCAACTGTCTGTCTTCTAATTAGTATTTGACTTTTAGGCACTTTTTAAATCTCAGAACTTGAGGTTGTAAGCTATAGGAATCTGTGGTTCTTTGTTTTGTTTTTCCAATTGCAGCTGCATAAGAAGGTCACGTGTACCTCTGGCCTCACCTTCAGTGTCTGGATTCAGCAGCTTTGGGGTCTGCCACCCTGCCAGGGGGCTTGACCCTTTCTACATTCCTCTCTCCCTATTCTCCCTCACCCCTGTCCAGCGCCTAAATTTTTCTTCATTCTGAACTATCTCAGATCACTTCCATGCTAATTACTTGGTATGGGTTTTTTGTAGTTCAAATTCTGGAAGGCATTGCTAGGAATAAAGTCTTGTGTGAATGCCCCATTTCTGAGGCTGAAGGGGCCCAGAGAGACAGAGGTGCTTCACTGCAAAGGTGTTCCTGCCTCCCACCCTGCATCTGGCACTGCTGTACCTGTGGTAGAGGTGATGTGCGTGATGGTGGTTTTTAAAGGAAGTTCCCTGCCCTCGGAGAACCTATTAGTGATGCTGGGGACAGATGGAAACCACTGAGTGCTGGGAGGAACACAGGCAGGCGGGCGGAGTTCTGCTTGGGAGCTGTGTTCTGGGAAGACCCCTGTTCTTGGAGGCGGGGACGCTCAGGGCCAGCCCTGGAGGGCACAGGCCACGGGGCAGGGGTCCCGAGTGGGGAATGTCAGTGTGGTGGAAGGGCTGGCTCCTCCACTTGAGCCTGCGTCCTGTCGGTGAAGCCGCCTCTCCAGCAGCTCCTGTTGGCAAGGAGTGCCTGCTTGGGTTCCCGTCTCATTCAGGGGGTGGCCTTTCAGCAGCCACCAGCCCTTCCCCAGCAGTCTGTGAGCCACGGGAACCCCAGGGTGCTCTGCGGCATGGCTCCCTGATCTGGGAGGGAGGGTCTGGCCCTTCGGCCGAGTGGCCCTGCGCTTGTTCTGTCCCACGTCACCAGCCCCGTAGGTGTGACTGTGAGGGGCTGCATTTTCTCCCGAGGCCGCTGCCCAAGACTTGCCCTGCGGTCTGCTCCTTCCGCAGAGGACCGGCTCGGAGCTGTGCTGGTCAGGAGAGCCCTGTGGCTCTGCCAGAGGCCGTGCTTCACAGCATGGGAGCACAGGGACACGTCAAGACACTTCCAGCAGCTCCACCCGCGGCAGTGATTTCAGGCCTGTCACTGGCAGGCCTGCCCCATAACCAGCGGAAGGTAGGCATCAGGGGTGCCGGTGTCGGGTAAAGGGGACCCACCCAGAGGGGGAGCAGAGTGACCCACGTAGCCCTGGTCTGTGACCCAGACCGCGTCAGGGGCGCCGTGCAGACCAGCTGACCTTGCCCTGTCGGCTGGCTGGGTTTGGAATGGGCTGTCTCCAAGGTGGCCTGGTCGCGGTTTCTGACCGTGTCGCATGGAAGTAGCTCGGCTACGGTTCCTGGAGTCGGCTGTGGCTCTGGCCCTCCATCTGTGCTCTCCATCCAGCGTGGCCAGGACTGGGCTGGAGCTTTCCCTGGGATGAGCACAGTGGCTCAGCTGATGCACCTGCCTCCTCCGGAATGTGTGACTTACGTGACGCATCTTCAGAGTACAGCACAGTTGCTCTGACATGCAGACTGGACCTTAATTTAAAACTTTGGTGGGAAGATCGTCATCTCCAGGTCTGAACCAGGCAGGAGTGTCTGCTGCCACCCTGACTCCCCGGGTGTACACATGGACACGAGGTGCACGTGTACATGCTCGTTGAGAACAAATATGCTCCAGTGTCTTAGAGGTCATAGTCTGCGGTTCCTTGGTGTACAGAGAGTCGTGCCCCCGTGTGCCCTGCCCCAGGACGGAGCCCTGTGCCTGCGCTCCCTGACTGCCGCCCTTGGCCCACCTGGTGTTTGCTGGAACTTTCAGGGGCAACTGCAGGTATCACAACACTTTGCCGCTAATTATCCTTTTCTCTGAAGAAAAAGCAAAAGGATCTTCTCCATAACTAACAGTACTGTCACATCCGACGACAGCTGAGAGATGTAATTAGTGCCTGTGTGCGCCCCAGTGGCCCATCCCCAGGCAGGACCCTAGTTGTCTGTAGGAGCTGTTTTCTCCAAACCAGAGCCAGGTCTGGGCCGTCGAGCTGGCTGTCATGTCTCCTTGGTCTCTATTCTGGAACAGCTCTGTCCCCTGCCCCAATTTTTTCCCAAGATACTGAGTTTTGGAAGAGACCAGGCCAGTTGTCTTGCGAATGCCCCACGTTCTGGATTTGTTTGTTTTTGTTCCTCCGGCCTGGTGTCCACCTGTGATCTGGCAGGAGGCAGCACATTCTCATGAACCTGACACTGTGTGCTTCCTGGAGGCTGTCCTGCTGGGACTGGTGCTGACTTTTTGATGCAACTGTTGTCTCTCCTTTCTTCATTCTGTCTCCCGCATCATTGCGTCCTAAGAAGATGAGTCAGATGCTGGACCCTCTCCCTTTATACCACTTTGCAGGGAAGCAGCTGGTCGCCAAGTCTGCTTCCAGTTTGGCGAGTGTTCTTAGTGTTCCTTTTTCTCTGAACATCGGTGCAGCCCAATGGGTTCCTGTTTATTCCTTATATTATAACTTACTAAAGGTGTCTGTTTTCGTTTCTGGTGTTCAGACGGCTGTAGCTGATGAGGTGGGAGCCCTGCCGAGTGGCCTCCGTGCAGCATGGTCTGGGGGTGCCTCCTCCTGGCGTCCTGCTCTGCCTCTCCAGACCGCAGCCGCCGTTTCTCCAAAGTGCTCTGGCTCCTTTGTGCACAAGGGTGTTTAGAGACCAAGACTGAGATATTAGATGTGCTTGTTGTGTTTGTGTTATTGCTGCTGTCTGGTGGGCAGAGCTGGGACATATGTTTGTAAGACATTGTGGATTCGTGCTGATGTTTGCAATACAAATTTAGCATTATGTGGTTTCACTTAATTTGTTTGATTTTGAAAATTTATTCTCAAAGTAGTGATTCTTAATGCCATTGACATAATTGTTTGATGCTAAAATGTACATAAAACAGGTTTTTTAAAATGACAATATTATGTTACTGCTACGAGTGGAGCTACTTAGCAGAGTCTCGGGTGTTCAGTTTTTCAGTTCCCTGTGTCCTCAGGGTGTATTCTGCTTCCCCCTGAATGAATTGTAAAGTGCTGCGTTCTCAGGCCCCTGACAAACATTCTCCTGTCTGTGGCTGTCTTGCCCCTTGGGTGTATGGTTAGGTTTATTTGTTTCAGATTTGTAATTTTTTTATTTTATGTATGGAGTAATGGTTCTAAGTCAAAATTATATAAAAGACATAACCAGAAATCTCACTTCCATCCCTAACTCCCCATTATAGGCAACAGTTTTTTAATTCTGCTTTATCCTCCAAAAATAAGCACACAGATACACATCTGTCCTTGTGTTCCCTCCTTTCTCTCATAAAGGTGTTCGTACGTGTGTGTGTCTTGCTTTTTAAAAGTTCACATCTGTGAGTCATCATTCCTCGTTGGTGGGTGTGAGTGGTTCTCCAGCCTTCAGCTGTGGGTGCCAGTGTCCAGTCCTGGGGGATGCTATTGTGCTGGGTGAGGCTGCCTTTGGTCGCGCCTAGTGGTGGGATTGCTGGTGCCGGCAGGTGTCCCTCGGTAGGGGTTTCCAGATTCTTCTCCTTGGGTGTGGTCCCTCCACTGTCCTCTTCTCAGCCTCACCCTCAAGACGGTGTACAAGCGTTTGGGTCTTGGCCGGTCTGACCGAGTGAGACCTGATACTTGGAGCAGTTTCCTGTACTGTGCTTCAGTTCGGGTGAGGAGTAGGGTACACTGTCCAGGACCAGATGTACTTGGGGGTCAGGCATTGGTATCCCTAAAGGAGTTGATCATTACATTCGAAGCTCGGAGACATGAGCTGGAGGCGCCGTGCGTGGAACCCCCCGGCTTCCCACTGGGAGGTCGCTTCTTAAGTTCTCTGAGTAAAAAATACCAACAGGTTCTCCAGCAACTCAGAACACATGCCTGAGGTTGGAATAGCCCATACCTTTTACTTTTTCTTGCCTATAGAAAGGATTCTCCAATTAGCTACCTGTATTTTTTGGTGTTTTTGTCTTTGAAACAAAAAAAAAAAGCAAAATAAATTCTAGGAAGTGTGTGGTCTTGGGTACCTCCTTTCCGCTTCTGCCCCTTCTCCCTCTTCAGTCTCTAGTTGTAAGTTAGGGGGGCTGTGCATTGCCTGAGTGCAGTGTTCTCTCAGTGGTAGGGTGCAGGGCCCAGAACGGCCAGGGCCCAGGGAGCAGGCAGCTCCTGCAGCCTGGCCGGGGCTGCGCACAGTGGCAGCAGGGGACACAGCGACCAGATCTGTCCAGAAGGCATGTGTGTCACTGTCATTGATTACCCTATTTCATACTCGTGCTGGTGAGTCCTGCCTTTGAACTGATCTTTGCTTGCTGGAGAGTAGAATCAGAACCTGGGGTCGCTGGTTTCAGGTGCGTTGTAAACAAGCAGCCTCATCTTTCAGGGCCTCAGTATCATTTCCAGACTTTTGGATAAGTGGAAAAAGCCAAATTGTTCTTCACACATATGCAAAATGATCAAAAATACCACAGGAACATAATCCTTTTGTGGCTTGGAAACCAAAGATAACATGCTGCAAAGATAACATGTTTTTAATTGGGCTGAAACAGGAGTAAAAAAATATTTTTTACTAGTAAACTGCTAGAGCAAATAACATTTTTCCTAAAATAGAAACGTCATTGCTATTTATGATCATAAAATATGTGCAAAAATAGTCAATCAGAAAAATAGATAAAATAGAAAGTGAAAACCTGTCATAATCATCATGGGCAAGTTTCATCTGCTGCTGTAGACACGTACATGCGTGTGGCCGTACGCTTCCCCAGCATGGAGCTGGCCTGCCCTGCAGTGGGAGCGGCAGTGGCAGCCCCCAAGGTTGCGCAGCTCCACCTGAAGCCTCAGAACAGGTGTGTTGGGGGCACTCAGGTGCAGCTGTTGATGGGCGTGTAGGTGGGTGTTCTAGTTTTTCACTCTGTGGGCAGTATCACACCTGTGCAGAGAAGTGTGCATCTCAGTGAATTGTCCCTCGTGCGACAGGCCAGTGTCACCTCCAGCAGGTCAGGCGCTGGAGTTGCTTCTACTCTCCTGTCTTTCACCTCTTCCTAGAGGTAGTTGTTTTCTGACTTCTGCCACTGTTGTTCATAGCCATGGGACACGTGGCACAAGTCCTTTGGCTCACAATTGTAGGTGTGGAATGCGGGCACGTGTTTATTTCCATTGGTGTGATAGCCCACTGCACAAGGTTGTCCCATCAGTAGCTGGCTTTTGACCTATGGGAATGCGGCTGTGAACATGGCATATATGTGGCTTGCTGGGCACATACAGCAGGCTGTGGGTACAACCCTGGGGTGACACCGCATGGGGTTCAGTCTTACTGCATACTGCAGCCATTTCCCATGTGGTCACACTCGCCAGCCCTGTGCACTGACAGTCTGTGCATGCGTGTGCATGCATGGCAGATCATATGTGTGTTGGCCTCGCCATTTCACAGGATGTTGTGTGCTGGTGGCTTTCGTGTGTACGTCCCTGAGTCAGTGAGGCAGAGCCCTTTCTGTGTTCGCATGGCAACAGCCCTTTTATGAAGTGCCTGTTCAAGGCTCTTGCCCTTTTTTCTAAATGTCCTCTGAGGCACACTTTTTTTTCTCACTCGTGGTGTTTCTTGAAGAAGAGTTTTTTATTATCTCTCTAAAAGTTTCTTTTAAGAAATTAAAGTTTCTTTGCCCTGTTTTCTCATCTTCCGTCAGTGGTTAGGCCTCTTCTACTCTACATCAAGGTTTAAGGACATTTTCCTCATTATATTCTTTATCATTTTGTCTTTAGTGTGACCATCCACTGGGGCTTGACTTGGGGGATGGCGTGAGCTAGGGGCCAGAGTCCGTGTTCTTCCATGGCGAGCTCTAGCCGCCCTGGCCCCGGCTGCCTGAGAGCCCTCCTTCCCCACTGCTCCACAGCAGCTCTGGGGTCACAGCTCCGGTGCCCACACTGTGTGAGGGCCTGTCCCGGCCTGGACAGCATAATGCCCCGTTATTGTAGTGTCATTTTTTTAAAAATCTTTTTTCACTTAAAATACAGTTTAGATACAGAAACTGCATGGAATGAATGTATAGCTTGATGAGCTGCTTAAGGTGGACACTTTGTAACCATCATTTAGGTAAAGAAATGAAATTCTGTATTTCACTGGCTCCGCAGAATCCTTCCACGTGTCGGTCCCACCTACACCCTCTCCCACTTACACAGCAGTTACTTCCCTGCTTTTCTTCATAGCTTTATGACTGAGGAGTGCATCTCTGAATAAAAGCTAAGCCTTGCTTTGCTTCAGTCTCTTACCTACAGGTCACCTCGTCCCTGCCTCCCACGGGAGTTACTTGTGGAGGAAGCCAGGCGGCTGGACGCGTGTTTCCTACCCCCAGTTAGTTAGGTTCTGCCGGTTGCAGTGCTTGGGTGAGGTTTGGTGTGTCATCTGTCCGTGATGTTCTGTGAACTGGTAGTTGGATCTTGATCAGATTAGGGTTGACCTCCAGCACGCCTCCTCTGTGGGGGTGTTGGGTGGTCTGTGAGGGGGCACCTCCTGTGTGGTGCATCTCCTCTCTCTGATGTGGGTAGCCGTTGGCACACACACCTGATGTGTTGATTTCATTCTGTGTAAGGACAACGTCTGTACTGTTTGGCTCTTTACTGCTGCAGTTCATGTAGGAAACTGAAGATAAATGCTCGATTCTTTGTCCTTGTTTATCAGCTTTCAAAATAATCATTTTCCTGTCATCCTCCAAGGGTGAGCAGTTGAAGATTTTATTTTGGTATATGAACTCAGATTTAAACATACTTGGTGAGTTTTAACATATTAAGTTCCTTATTTATGCCCCGAAGCTCTCCTTTCTGGACAGTGGGAGCCCTCACGGGTTGGCCCCTTGGCCCTCTGGACACAGTTGCAGTCACTCATGAAGGCTCTTTGCTGTCTGGCATGCCGACATGTTCTAGGCTTACCTTGGATCTTGCTGCCCCAACCTGGAATAAGCCATTCCTTTAAGGAGCTTGGTCTTTTAAAATGGGAAGTGATGTTTCAAAACCAGTCTGGATGTCAGGTACGCTTATTGCTGTTGGGCTGGTCATTGTTTCCAGGTCTTTGCAGCGAAGAGCTCAGGTGTGTGTTTTGCCCACCGACTACAAGATGCTTATTTTACCTGTCTAATCTGTACCTCTCCTTTCTTCGCTGACAATCCTCGTTCTCCGGGAATGGGAGGTGGGAGTTAGACCATTGCTGATTACTCATTTATCTCTCACTGCACACACCAAAGTTCTAGGATAACAGTGGCAAAACCACTTTGACCTGTGTTCTCACTGAAAAGGTAAAATGTTTTCTGAATAAGACTCCCATTATCCTTCTCTTCCTCTTAGTTATACAGACTCTGCATTGTAGAGCGTGTGGCTGTGACCTGCTGTGTTCCTAAACCCTCATTCAGTATTCTACAGGCAGGTGCCAATCAGATGCTCACACCTGTTCTTATGACAAAGTTTTACCTAGATTTCTTTGGTTGAGGTTTGTTCTCTAGTAGTTTCTTAGGAAGGACTAATGGAAAAATATTTCCTGAATTCTTGCATGTTGATAATAGTTTTTCTGTGTCCCTTATACTTGAAAGTCCATTTAACTGGATATAAACTCCTTGGCTCACATTTTCTTCCCTTGAGTATCAAATATTCATTTTTCTGTTGTTTTGTAGTGTGAAACACTGCTGTCAAACTCATGACAATTTTATTTTCTTTTCCTGATAAATGAAGGAAAGTACTTTGTTTTCTGCCTGAGTGCCCTGACTGGCAAGTCTTTCGAAGTCCACTCATTTTACTGGAACACACCTCAGTGTAATTGTGAAAGGTGGATTTTCTCAGCTATATGGTGTGCTCTATCAATATGCAGTTTCACAATTTTTATTTCAGGAAAAGCTTCTGAGTGTTTAGTATTCTGTTTTCTTGTTTTGTCCACCTTTTTTTTTTTGCTGGGCGAAGCTCTGATCATACATATGTTGGATCTTCTTTACCTGTCTTTTAAATCAGTATATTTCTCTAGAGTCTTTTTTATCTCTTCATTTCTTTTTCACTTAAAAAAAATATTTTCCTCTTCTGTTTATCTTAAGCATTCATCTATGGAGTTTATTCTTATGTTGCTTTTAGCTTAGTTCTTACTTTTGAAATGATACTTTACTTTTATTTCTCATATTTTCCTAGGATCCATAAACTCATGTCATGTTTTTCTATCCTGATTTATGTTGTTTTTTTTGTATAATTTTAAATATCTTTAGCTTCTTTTGAAATAAATTTTAGTTTTCATTTAATTTGAACTGAATTCATTTAATTCAACCAGTTTTTCTAATATTCTTTATCTGTAGAGATGTTTTTCTGCTCTTATTTTTTTCTCTTACCTTTTTGCAAAATTTGGCTGTAATTCTTTTGTTGTTTATTGTATTAGTTTTCTAGTACTGTTTTAACAACCTACTACAAAATTAGTGGGTGAAAGCAACATAAATTTGGAGGTCAGAAATCTGAGTTGGGTCTCACTGGGCTAAAGTCTGGATGGTGGCAGGCTGCCTCCCGCCCCGGAGGCCCTAGTGGTGACTCTGTTCCCTCGCCTTTCACACTTCTAGCTTGGTCTGTAGGTCCCACTTCTTCAGTCTTCAAAGCCAGCCACACAGCATCTCTCTCACCATTCTTCTGAAGTCATGTTCCCCTCCATCTCTCTTCTCCCTCTTTCATCCACTTTTAAGGATCCTCTTGATAACATTAATTCCATCCAGATAATCCAGGATAATCTTCCTATTATCCTGGGTTAGTAACCTTAAGGCCATCTGCAACCTTTTAAAAATTTCCTTTTGCCTGTAATCTATGTATTCACAGGTCTGAGGATTAGGACATGGGCTTCTTTGAGGATCTTTTATTTTGTCTGCCAGATTTATTTTTGTATGCTACTTATTTTTTTTTTAATAAAGGAGACGTGACTGAAGCTGATCTCTGGATTTCACGGTGCTCCCTCTAATGCAGCTGCCATGTGTCATCAGAGACACAGTGGCTTCCTCCGTTTCTAGGGAAGCGGTCTGTAGTTTTCTTTTTTTTGCTGCCTTTGTCTGGCTTTGGTGTCAGTGTGATACTGGCCTCTTAGAATAACTGCAGTGCTCCATCATCCTGTTTCAGAGAGTTTGTGGGGTATCGGTATTGCTTATTCTGTAAATGTATGACAGCATTCTTCAGGGAAGTCATCTGGGCCTACGTTTTTCTTTTCCTTGTGGGAAGATTTTAAGTTACTCTGTTTCTTTACTTGCTATAGGTCTGTTCTGATTTTCTATTTCTTCTTGAGTCACTTTTGGTAATTTATTCCATTTTACCTTAATTGTTGAATTTGTTGGTAGAAAGTTGTTTATAGTATTCTCTTATATTCTGTTAATTTCTGAGGCATCAGTGTTACTGTTCCCATGTTTTTGCAGTCTGTATCTTTTCTTCTTAGTCTAGCTAAGGATGTGTCAACTTTGTTGCTCTTTTAAAAGAACCAAAAAAAAAAGAACCAACATTTGGGCTTATTAATGTTCTATCCCACTTCTCTTTCTCTGTTTTCTATTCCATTAGTATCCACTGTAATCATTATTTTACTCTTTTTTTGCTTTGGTTTGGTTTGGTTTGTTCTTTTTCCCTGTGTGTGTGTGTGTGTGTGTGAAGGTGAATGTTTACATTATTAATTTGATGTCTTTCTAATATAGGCATTTAAACAGTAGATTTCTTTCTGAGTACCACTTTAGCTGCAGCTCACAAACTGTATTTTTTTTCAGTCACTGTTTTATAATCTGAGTCCTTCATGGGTGAAGGACATAGTGCACAGTTTAGTCCTTTTACATTTATCATACTTTAGTCATGGCAGCATGTGGACTGTTTCATGGGCGCTCGGAAAGAGTGCATTATACATTCTTGGGGGGAGTGTCCCACGGTGTCTGTTGGGGTTGGTCAGCAGTACCACTCAAGCATCTCTCCTGTGGTTTTCTGCCCCGTTTGAGCCAACCCAGCCTCAGATCTGCCGCCACTTTCTTCCAGCTCTTGAGCCCCTCTAGTGAATTTTTCACTTCAGTTACACATTTCACCTCCATCATTTCTACTTGGTTCTCTTCTGCAGTTTTTCTCTCTTCACTGTTGTTTATTTGGTGAGCCACTGTTGTGTTTCCACTTAGTTTCTTTACACAGTGTTTCCTTTAGTTCTAAGGTATCTATAGCAGCTGACTTAAGTCTTTGTCTAGTAAGTCCAGTGTCTCAGCCTGTTTCATCTCTTTCCCTTCCCTTTCTCTCTCTCTTCTCCTCTCTCCCTCCATCTCTCTTCTCTGTCTGTCTGTCTCTTTCTTTTCCTGCATATAGGCCATACTTACCTGCTTTTTTGCCTGGCTTGTGATATTTTTATTTCTGTTGAACACCACATCACATCTACTCCCTCTTGAGTTTGTTGTTACTGGGGTTTGGTTTGGTTTGGTTTTCGCTTATTTTGTTTCCTCAGTGAATTTCCTGGACTAATTAGGAAGAGTCCACATTCCTAGCAGTGTTTGAAGCTTCTGGGTGGTTTGGCAGCCATCAGCTGGCAACCGGTCACAGGTTCCGCAGCACCGGAGCAGATGTCTGCTGCCTCTCAGGGCTCTGTATGTCCGTGTGTCAGAAGGCTGTTGTCCTGTGGCACTTTACTTTGGCCTTCTTCGCCCTCTGCTTGCACAGGGTCCTGGTTAGACAGAAACGAGACAGTGGGGTGGACACGGGTCTTCCCTGGGCTTGTGTTGGTTCTGCACATGCATGTCCTACAGCCCCAGGAATTTGTTGGAGCTTTCCGAGGCTCCTGTACACGTCTTGATCCCTGGACCTTCCTTTTAAACCTTTTGCCAGGCTCTTGTTTGCCCTAACTGGGACTGCAGCATGAGGCAGCTGTGATCTCAGAAAACTGCAGCTGTTTGTTTTCAGCAAACACTGGGCTTTTCCCACAAAGCAGGCTCTGAGTCAGGCCACATAGCAACCATGCCTGAGTAGGGTTTCTCCAGGGACCTGTGACAGAGGTCAAACGGTGGCCGTGCCACAGAGAGTGGGACTTTCCAAGCGGCTGTATCGGTTCTTACAGCAAAGTATGGTAAAAACTGGCTGGAGGGGATTCAGCCTTGCTCAGTACGGCTTGTGACCTCCTCCAGGGCACTGTGTGAAGGGTCAGGGCATCGATTCTGGGCCAAACCCACCTTTGTATATACACTGTGGACTTTCATGTCCCCCCAATCCTTTATTGACAGACTGTTTGGATTTAAATTCATGTCTCTGTTTTTTGCTTATGTTGCAGTTTTAGGGCATTGTCCTTATGTGAGTGGATTGTAAAATTGTCAAGGAACAAGTTTTTCTATTTTAACATACTATCAGGGGGCTTTTTCTGTGCACAGTGAGGCTGATGTATCCTTAACGGCATCACTTTGAAGTGTATGTTTTACTTCGGTGCTTAACTTGATGTTGTCTCCTGTAGGTGACGCAGAAGCATCAGCCTGCCTCCACAATGACAGCGCTCCTGTCTCCAGGACAAGAAGCAGGGTCCCCTGTGCATTCCTCGTCTGCATGGTGAAGTGACAGCACTGTAAGGGTGCCACCCGTACCCGAGGTGGCTTTTCAGGGAGCTTTATGACCAGTTTTGTTCATAAACATCCTGAAAAGTGAATTATTTTGAGAAAACAGAAGGTGATGTACATTTAGGGCACAGAAGAGCCTTTGGATCCGTCATTCACCAGCCTTGGGCATCACCATGACGAAGCAGCTGCAGTAGTTATGGTCAGTCATGGAGAACCACCAGGAAGCTCATCCCAAAGCAGGTGCTGGTTTTGTTCCTGATAAAGTAAACTTTAAAACAGAAGGGGAGGATGGTGGGATTCCAAATCCCAGTTCAGAGAGAACAGACTTAAAGAAGGAGCAGGAGCTCAGGAGCCCCGCTGACGGCAGCGACGAGCAGGCAGAGGCCAGGGAGGTGGGCCATCGCTGCAAGCTCCCCGGAACGTGCCTCTCTGCGGACAGTGAGGACGAGTACGGGTCCCTGCTCTCGCAGTACAGCAGAACACTGTACGACGTGGCCATGGAGGCCGTGACGCAGAGCCTACTGTCTGGCCGTGGTGCCAGCTCCAGGAAGAAGTCCCCAGCGTGGAAGCACTTCTTCATCTCGCCCCGGGACAGCACAAAGGCCGTGTGCATGTACTGCATGAAGGAGTTCAGCCGCGGCAAGAACGAGAAGGACCTGAGCACCAGCTGCCTCATGCGGCATGTGCGGCGGGCACATCCCACGGCCCTCCTTCCAGAGGACAGCGGCCTGCCCGCCCTGGCCTCACTGCCCCCACCTTCCGTGAGGCCCCCGCCACAGGCCGCAGATGCTGGGGACCTGGGTGCAGTGCCCCCACCCCAGGGGATGCCGACGGTGCCGTCTCCCAGGCAGACAGCAGAGGAACCCGTGTCTGCGGTGTCTTCTGAGGATGCCTCTTCGGATGCACCCCTCTCTGACCAGTGCAGTCGGGAAGATGCCCTGGGGGCGCCTCCCCACCTTTCCACCCTCCATGGCGAGGAGGCTGTGGAGAGTGGGCATGAGAAGACACCTGCACCCCCAAAGGGCACATCCGGGTCCAGGAGAAGGTCCGCCGTCTGGAAGCACTTCTATCTGTCCCCATTGGACAGCTCCAAGGCCGTATGCGTGCACTGCATGAACGAGTTCAGCCGCGGCAAGAATGGGAAGGACCTGGGCACCAGCTGCCTCATTAGGCACATGTGGAGGGCGCACCGCTCCATTGTGCTGCAGGAGAGTGGGGCCGGCCCCGGCCTCCCACCCCCCTACTCCGCACCCCCCACCTTGCTGCCCACCTTACCGCTGCCGGACGGAGACCCACACTCCGCGGCGTCCTCCCCAGGGAAGTTGGCCCAGGAGTCCCCATCAGCGTCCTCATCCCCTGACCGGCTGCCAGAGGACCTGCAGGCACAGCTGAATGCCGGGGAGGCTCTGGGGGAAGAGGCGGCGGTGTGGTCGTCCTCCGATGATGTTGGCGAGGCCTCGCTGGTGTCCTCCCCTGAGAAGCAGCTGGGGGCTGGGCCGAGGGCTGTTGTGTCTGAGCCCGAGGCCGTGTTCCAGCAGAACAAGAAGGTCATGAAGAGGTTGAAGTCTGGGGTGTGGCACCACTTCTCATTAGCGCCCACGGACAGTCTGAAGGCGGTGTGCAAGCACTGTGCCTGCGTCATCAGCCGGGGGAAGAAGGGCGATGTGGGCACCAGCTGCCTGATGAGGCATCTCTACAGACGCCATGCAGAGGTTGTTGGGAACAAAGGCTTTCTGGGTGTCAGCTTGGCGAACTCGCCATATGCCACCTTGGCTTCTACAGAAAGTTCCTCCTCCAAACTGACTGACCTGCCGACAGTGGTTACAAAAAGCAGTCAAGTTGTATTTCCTGTTAATAGCAAAAAGACCTCAAAGTTGTGGAACCATTTTTCTATCTGCTCTGCGGACCCCACGAAGGTCGTGTGCCTGCACTGCGGCCGGACGATCAGCAGGGGGAAGAAGCCCAGCAACCTGGGCACCAGCTGTCTGCTCAGGCACCTACAGAGGTTCCACAGCAGCGTGCTGCAGCCTGAGGACCCCAGGACGGGCGGCCACGCAGCCCTGGGCGCAGAGCTTGCGGGAGCTTCCTCCTTTGACGACGCCAGTGACAAGTTTTATGATTCTCATCCAGTTGCCAAAAAAATAACAAGTCTCATCGCGGAAATGATTGCACTTGACCTTCAGCCATATTCTTTTGTAGACAATGTCGGCTTCAACCGACTGCTCGAATACTTGAAACCTCAGTACTCTCTGCCCTCCCCCTCCTACTTCTCCAGGACGGCCATCCCAGGTATGTACGACAGTGTGAGGCGGATCGTCATGTCCCACTTGCAGGAAGCTGAGAGCGGTGTGGTCCACTTCACCTCTGGAATCTGGATGAGCAGCCAGACCCGTGAGTTCCTCACGCTCACTGCTCACTGGGTCACCTTCCAGCCCATGGGCCGGCCGCGCTGCGAGGACCACCACTGCTCAGCGCTCCTGCACGTGTCTCAGGTGGACTGCGACTATAGCGGTAGCAGTGTTCAGAAGCAGCTGGAGTGCTGGTGGGAGGCCTGGGTGACGTCCCCCGGCCTGCAGGTGGGCATCACGGTGACAGACAACCCGAGCATTGGCAGGACTCTGAACGAGGGGGAGCACTCAAGCGTCCAGTGCTTCAGCCACACGGTCAGCCTCATTGTCACCGAGGCCATCAAGAGCCAGCGGATGGTCCAGAATGTCCTGAGCACTGCGCGGAAGGTGTGCGAGCGGGTGCAACGGTCGCCCAGGGCTCGGGAGAGGCTGGCCGAGCTGCAACGGGAGCATGCGCTTCCTCAGCACCGACTGCTGCAGGACGTGCCGTCCAAGTGGGGCACGTCCTTCCTCATGCTGGAGCGGCTCCTTGAGCAGAAACGGGCCATCAACGAGGTGTCCGCCGAGTGCAACTTCAGAGAGCTCATCAGCTGTGACCAGTGGGAGGTCATGCAGTCCGTGTGCCGCGCGCTGAAGCCCTTTGATGCCGCGAGCCGGGAGATGAGCGCCCACGTGTCCACACTCAGCCAGGTCATCCCCATGATCCACATCCTCAACCGGAAGGTGGAGATGCTATTTGAGGAGACGACAGGCATCGACGCCATGCTGCGGTCCCTGAAGGAGGCCATGGTGAGCCGGCTGTCTGCCCCGCTCCACGACCCCAGGTACATCTTCGCCACGCTGCTGGACCCTCGC
This sequence comes from Manis pentadactyla, assembly GCF_030020395.1. Taxonomy (NCBI): domain Eukaryota; kingdom Metazoa; phylum Chordata; class Mammalia; order Pholidota; family Manidae; genus Manis; species Manis pentadactyla. Next base: position 903,212 of record NC_080028.1, on the reverse strand, counting down.
TACAAAGCCTCCCTGTTCTCCGAGGAGGAGGCGGAGCAGTATAAACAGGACTTAATCAGGGAACTGGAAACGCTGCATTCTACCTCAGAAGACACGCCCATCCCCAACGGGTGTGACCTGGGCTCCCCATCCAAGGACATGGCCGGGGAGGAAAACCTGTGGTCACTTGTGGCCAAGATGGCAAAGAAGGGCCCCAGAGGACAGTCCCGGGCACCCAAGGACGTGGTGCTCGCGTACCTGGAGGAGGACGTACTGGAACACAGCTGTGACCCTCTCGCCTACTGGAACCTGAAGAGGGCAGCCTGGCCAGGCCTCTCGATGCTGGCCGTCAGGTTTCTGGGCTGTCCTCCAAGTATTGTCCCTTCAGAAAAGCTGTTCAACACACCCACCGAGAATGGCAGTTTTGGCCAGTCCAGGCTCATGATGGAGCATTTTGAAAAGCTCATCTTTCTGAAAGTGAACCTCCCTTTGATTTACTTTCAGTATTGAAACCTCAGTGGAGCTGCCAGACTGAAAACGGTTGCTTCTTGGGCACCAGCTGTCTGGTCTGGGCCAGCAGCTCACCTGTGGGGATGCAGGGCGTCAGACCAGGTGCTCGGCCGTGCTGCACTTCTGCACCCAGCCTCACCATCTCCTGCCTACCGTGCCTTACTCCTCACCCCATCCCGGGGCCCTGTGTGTTTTCAAGGAGCCCACTAGGAAGAGCCCATCTTGTCAATTATGAAATGAGATTTAATTCACAATTGTAAGGTTTTTTTAAAGCTGGGGGTTAGTGATATGTTTTACCAGAAAGACAGAGAAGATGTAAACCATTTTCCTCTGTAGGCTTTTATTCAATTATGTGAAAACCACAAATCAGGTGCTGTGTTTTAGTTTTAAAATTGCTTTAATTGCAACAGAACAGCTTTGTGGCTGTCAAACAAAATCTGTAAATAGGAGGTGGAGGTCAAGCCATCCATGACTGAGCAGTTCTGAACTGCAGACTCTGAAGTGTGTTGAGGAGCACAGAGAATACCCTGGAAGGTGACTGTTACTGTGACAGATGTGGCGTTTGAAGACAGAGTGTAGGTGTGTCATGGATGTTGGCTCTGTAGTGACTTGCTAAGCAGAACTTTTCCATTTTATATGTTTGCATCAGGCTCACGTGGCCAGTTAACTCAGAGACACCCAACTAGCCACGAGCTCCCATGAGGCCTGTTGTTCAGCCGGTGCAGACGACACGTTTACAGCCTCCTGTTGATCAGATCTCCAAGCCTCTGATTAGTGTCTTTGCTATGAAGCTATCTTAGGAAATTTGTGCCCTGACCCCCAATTTGATCAATTAAGTGTAAGATTCCTTTAGAAGAGCTGGCTTATGAACAGGGAAGAATATTGTTATAGTGTGAGAACAGCCTTAGGTGTTCAGGTTTTTCTTTATAATAGGGAAGATTCAGCCATCACTGGGGTATTTTAGAATCCCAAGGACATCAGAATGAAGCATCAATTGTCTGATTCTTTTAATAATATGTATGTGTTCAAAGTTTTTGCTTCAACGTCTAGAAAAGGTTCATTTTCTTATATCAAGCCAATTAAATATTCTGGGTGAAACAAGTCACTCATTTGCCTATGACCTGTTAGAAAAGTTGTTTTGTTAAGATACTGTACCTGTTATTAATCTGAATTTGCATTGACTGTGTTTTAGTATATTTATAAATGGTGAACTCAGTTTCTGAAATTAAACTTTTTATTTGCAATTTTGTACTGCTAGAGAACACTGGCTTTTTATTTTAGGATAATAAAACATCATCCTCTTTGGGGCCAATATATAGAACAACTGCAGTCATGCAGACTTTGAAATTTTTCCTGTGCCCCAGAGAGGACGTGGGGGAAGTGGAGGTGTAATTCTTGCAGCATTTCCAGTTCCTGTGATGACACTGACCAAAACTTTGTGGGCCCTGTGCTCCGAGTGGGTGCTGTTGCTCATGGGGGACCACGGTGGGGGAGCCGGGAGGTAGCCACTCAAGTGCCCTGGCCGTGAGGCCCTGCACACACGCACACCCCTCGGGCCTCTCCCTGCAGGATGTGCCCAGGTTCTCCGGAGATGCCCAAGGAGCGCCAGTCAGGGACACACTAGTGAATCACACTGACATGGTTTTTCCATGACTCTTATGTGTGAATTTGTGTGTTCAGAGCAATGCTGTGTGTGAAGACTTCGTGCACGTGGATGAGCCCTGCCTCAGCCTCCCTGTCTGGGATGTAACCGAGCTCCGGGAAGCGAGCCAAGCACACACACATAAAGCCCAGGTGCTGAATCAGCTCATGGCCGTCCTGGTGGGAGCGCTCAGGTGTCATCTGGGGTAACAGTCCTCGCTCTGTGAGGCCTGGCTGTGAGGCTGTGGGCGGCTGTCTGGGGGCCTGTGCTCTCACCAGAGCCCCTCACACCCCAGGGAGAACCAGCCCCGGTGGGAGGCCTCCCAGCTGCAGGAGCTGTCTGGGATTTGGTCCACTGGCTGCAAGGCTGTGGGAAGAGGGGCCTCCGGAACAGCTCCAGCTCCCCTGGTGCAGGTGGGGCTGCCCACGGGGCAGGAGAGGCGCTGTGCTCAGCTGTGCCCGTGGCCCACATGCAGCCCTGCTTTTCCTTACTTAGGGTTCTCTTTTCTTAGAACATCTTTAGGGTTGGGGTTCTGAGATTCATGGATCTCCCCCTAAAACAAGTCAACAAAGTAATCGGCACAACAGATTCTGCCCATCACCCAGCGATGGCGTGACCCTTTCAGCAGGGCCAGGCAGCCCCGGGCCCAGAGCTGCAGCAGAGGCAAATGCAGCTCCCACCCATCAGAGCCGATAGCCTAGGCCGGGGTGATGCGCTGAGGCCCGGCAACTACTCCTGCCTCCTGCCCGCGTCCCTGACTGAAGTCCAGGCACACGTCCACAGTGCTGGGACTGAGTGGTCCTGGCGGAGCACACGGCCTACAAAGCCAAAACATTTACCCTTTGGCACTTCACAGAGCCACGTTTGCTGGCCCTGGAGCTAGTCTGTCCCATCTTTAAAATGTCTGGTCTTGGGCTGCTGCTGTCTGTGGGAGAGACTGCGTAAGGGGTTTTAGAGGATGCCGTTTGAGTGATGGCTGCAAGGACGTGCCGCCATGTGGTCGGCAGGTGGTGGTTGGAACCGGCACTATGGGAACAGGCAAACTGCCTCTTCCTAGAGTTGCTGGCAGTCGTGCAGGAAGAAACGAGGGTGAGGGTGGCAGCAGTGTGCAGTGCTTCTCATCCCAGCCATCAGGCTGGCGTGCCCACTCAGATCCGAGCCACGGGCACCTAGCTGCCTGGCTGCCCACTTTCCCTGGGTCAGTCTCATCATAAAAACCCTCTGGACCATCTCATTTCAGTAAATGCAGGTGTGTTTTAAAACACTGGGCTTCAGGTAAAGTCAGTCCCCTTGCCTTCCACTTCAGCTGAGGCAGCAGCTGGTGTCCCTTCCCAGGAGCCATCAAGGCCCAAGGAGAAATCCTGAAAAAGAGCTTTCTGAAGACTTCAGAGAGCCACCAAAGATTTGTGGAAACACAATCCTAACGAGAAGAGACTTGTGTAAAGGTGCCGAGCTGAGGAGCCAAGATCCTGGAGGGGAGCCTCGGGCCTGTGGGCAGCATCCCAGCCCCAGTGAGGGGCTCGTGCACAGCCAAGGGGCACCCCATGCAGGGAGGCCCCTCGAGGCATTAGCTCAACCTTGATTGCACAAGGTGGCCTAACCCTGTTCCACCTCATTGCCCAGAGGAAGTTTTCTTTCAGTGAAGAGATCAGAGCTTCTATAACTCTACACACACAGTCTGACCATCAACAAGGGGTTATCAGACAACCCTAGGAAAACGGGGCCAGAGGCTAATAGGTGGTGAACGGGTCACAGAAACACAGTGGCCCAGGGGCCAGTTTTCAGACTCTAACTGTGATGAATACATTCAAGAAATGGATGAAAAGGTGGAGGATGTCACCAGACAGGAAGAATCTGTAAAACAAGAACATCCTAGAACTGAAAACTACAATAATAAATTAACCATTCAATAGATGGGTCTAATATCAGACCTAGATGGGAGGAAGACAGATGAATAGAAACCTCCAGACCGAGGCGCAGGGAGGGGCAGCATGTAGCAGAGCCATGGGACCCCAGGGGGGGGCGGCGAGCAGAAGCACCGTCTGAGATGGCATGTCTGAGGGCTGGCATCAGACAGCTGGCAGCAGACAGCCAACATGGCTACCTAGGTACAGCACAGTAAGGCGCTCGGACAAGAGGCAGGAAATGGGGAAGGCAAAAAGCACTGACCGGTAGAGGAGCAATCCAGCCAGCAGCTGGTTTTTAACAGAAACAGTGGAAGTTGCAATTGTGGAATGGTGTCCATAAAGTGGGAAGAATAAACTGCCAGTCTAGGCACCAATCCCAGTAGATACCCCCAAAATGGGGAAGAAATGAAGTTTTCAGGCAAAACGAAACAATTTGTGGCCATCATACCTCTCCTGAAATCCATGCTGAAGGGAGGGAAGCCACCCCATATGGCAGTGCAGTAATGCCAGGGGAGTGAGGGCACCCTGGGGAGGGTAGCAAGGGGGACGGCAAGGTGAGGATGGCCGTATAAAACAATGTCTTTTAGGGTTTGCGGTACAGGGAGACTTATGGGAAGGGGGGGCACAAGGCCCTGTGCTGCCCCGTGAGCAGTAAGCGCATGAGCTTAAGATAGGTGTGACCTCTGAGATAACACCAGAAGTGGCAAAAGTGTTTAAGGAACTAATAAAGCAGAAAATGGGCCTGCAAATACTTTCATTAATCCAAGAGAAGTTAAGGGAGGACAAGCAGATGGGACAAATAGTGAGATGGTAGATTTAAACTCGAACGCATCAGCTGTTACATGAAACGTAAGTGGAGTACATGTTCTCAAAAGCACCTGTCAGATGGTGAGATGCCATTACAAGACACAACTGAGGACACGGTGGGTGGTGGCTGGCCCAGCGCTGGGCTCCAGGCAGGAGGCATTCCTGCAAGGGGGACATTTCTCAATGATGGTGACCAGTTTAAGGGAAGATACAATCCTAAATTCCCTACACGTGCCAAAAAACACACTGCAATAAACAAGAAAACCCCTGTACCTTTACATACCATTTCAGACTATAGAAAATCAAAGTTAAAAATTTGAAATCTTGAAGAAGACAGAGGGGTGGAGGAGTGGGAGGAATGCCTTACTTAGAAAAGAACAAAGATAAGAATTACAATAGACTTCTCAGAAATCATGAACTGAAGTACTTAAAAAAAGAAAAAGCCCACCAAGATAGAATTCTATGCCATGTTAAATTATTCTTAAAAACGAAATAAAGACCCCACAGCCAACATCATACTGAACAGCGAGAGGCTGAAAGCTTTTTCCTCTGAGATCGGGAACTAGACAGGGATGCCCACTCTCCCCACTGTTATTCAACATAGTACTGGAGGTCCTAGCCACGGCAATCAGACAAAACAAAGAAATACAAGGAATCCAGGTTGGTAAAGAAGAAGTTAAATTGTCACTATTTGCAGATGACATGATATTGTACATAAAAAACCCTAAAGCTCCACTCCAAAACTACTAGAATATCGGAATTCAGCAAAGTTGCAGGATACAAAATTAACACACAGAAATCAGTGGCATTCCTATACACTAATGATGAACTAGCAGAAAGAGAAATCGACAAAACAATTCCATTCACAATTACATCAAAAAGTATAAAATACCTAGGAATAAACCTAACCAAGGAAGTGAAAGACCTATACCCTGAAAACTACAAGACACTTTAGAGAAATTAAAGAGACACTAACAGATGGAAACTCATCCCATGCTCTTGGCTAGGAAGAATTAATATTGTCAAAATGGCCATCCTGCCTAAAGCACTCTACAGATTCAATGCAATCCCTATCAAAATACCAACAGCATTCTTTAACAAACTGGAACAAATAGTTTTAAAATTCATATGGAACCACAAAAGACCCAGAATGGCCAAAGCAATCCTGAGAAGGAAGAATAAAGCAGAGGGGATCTCACTTCTCAACTTCAAGCTCTACTACAAAGCCACAGTAATCAAGACAATTTGGTACTGGCACAAGAACAGAGCCACAGACCAGTGGAACAAAATAGAGAGTCCAGATATTAACCCAAACATATATGGTCAATTAATATATGATAAAGGAGCCATGAACATACAATAGGGAAACGACAGCATCTTCAACAGCTGGTGTTGGCAAAACTGGACAGCTACATGCAAGAGAATGAAACTGGATCATCTAACCCCATACACAAAAGTAAACTCCAAATGGATCAAAGACCTGAATGTAAGTCATGAAACCATAAAACTCTTAAGAAAAAAACATAGGCAAAAATTTCTTGGACATAAAATGAGCAACTTCTTCATGAACATATATCCCAGGGCAAGGGAAACAAAAGCAAAAATGAACAAGTGGGACTATATCAAGCTGAAAAGCTTCTGTACAGCAATGGACACCACCAATAGAACAAAAAGGCATCCTACAGTATGGGAGAACATATTCATAAATGACAGATCTGATAAAGGGTCGACATCAAAAATATATAAAGAGCTCATGCACCTCAACAAACAAAAAGCAAATAATCTAATTAAAAAATGGGCACAGGAGCTGAACAGACACTTCTCCAAAGAAGAAATTCAGATGGCCAACAGACACATGAAAAGATGCTCCACATTGCTAGTCATCAGAGAAATGCAAATTAAAACCACAATGAGATATCACCTCACACCAGTAAGGATGGCCACCATCCAAAAGACAAACAACAACAAATGTTGGCAAGATTGTGGAGAAAGGGGAACCCTCCTACACTGCTGGTGGGAATGTAAACTAGTTCGACCATTGTGGAAAGCAGTATGGAGGTTCCTCAAAAAACTCAAAATAGAAATACCATTTGACCCAGGAATCCCACTTCCAGGAATTTACCCTAAGAATGCAGCAGCCCAGTTTGAAAAAGACAGATGCACTCCTATGTTTATCGTTGCACAATAGCCAAGAAATGGAAGCAACCTAAGTGTCCATCAGTAGATGAATGAATAAAGAAGATGTGGTACATATACACAATGGAGTATCATTCAGCCATAAGAAGAAAACAAATCCTACCATTTGCAACAACATGGATGGAGCTAGAGGGTGTTATGCTCAGTGAAATAAGCCAGGCGGAAAAAGACAAGTATCAAATGATTTCACTCATAGGTGGAGTATAAGAACAAAGAAAAAAACTGAAGGAACAAAACAGCAGCAGACTCACAGAACCCAAGAATGGACTAACAATTACCAAAGGGAAAGGGACTGGGGAGGATGGGAGGGAAGGGAGGGATAAGGGGGGAAAAAAGGGCATTACTATTAGCATGTATAATGTGGGGGGGAGGGTCATGGGAGGGCTGTACAACACAGAGAAGACAAGTAGTGACTCTACAGCATCTTACTACGCTGATGGACAGTGACTGTAATGGGGTGTGTGGGGGGGGACTTGGTGAAGGGGGTAGCCTAGTAAACATAATGTTCTTCATGTAATTGTAGATTAATGATTCCAAAATAAATAAATAAATAAATAAATACTTTCTCAGACAAAAATGAGGGAATTTGTGGCCAGTAGACTGCTTTGCAAAAAATATTGAAGTTCTTTAGAGAGAAGGAAAATAATATAGGTCAGAAAGCCATATTACAAAAAATAAGGAACAGCACTAAATAATAATTTTTAATTTCTTAGATTCAAAATATAACAGTTTGTTCAAAATAGTAATACCAACAATGTATACAATAACATATGCTTATGTACATATGATATATATATGCTAACACATAAGTGAAGTGAGTACCAGCAGTGATAGTGGGTGGGAGGGAGGAATTAGGATTATTTCATCATCTGAAGGTATTCACATTACCCGTGAAGTAGTGCAGTGTTATTTGAAAATGGACTGGGATCCAGTGTAAATACGTATTGCAAACTCTAGGACAACCACTAATAAATAAATAAATAAAAGTAAAAAAGTATGACCAATATGATAAGAAGAGAAAACAATCATATAAAATGCTCAATTAAAAAACAAATTGTCAACACAGATCAAAAAGCAAGAGCTAACTGTATGCCATCCATAGGAAACCTATTTTAAATAGAAAGACACATATAGATTAAAAGCAAACAGATGATAAACTGGACAACCTAGAAGAAATGGACAAATTCCTAGAAAAATATAACCTCCTAAGACTGACCCAGGAAGAAACAATCTGAAGACCAAAGACCAACAATGAAATTGAATTGGTAATAAAAAAAACTTTCCAAAAACAAAAGTCCAGGACCTGATGGCTTCACAACTGAATTCTACCAAACTAAAAGAAGAGCTAATACCCATTCTTCTTGAAGTATTCCAAAAAGTAGAATAGGAGGGACTTCTAAACTCATTGTATGAGGCCAGCATCACTGTAATACCAAAACAAGGCAAAGGCACTACAAAAAAAGAAAATTCTAGACCAATATCCCTGATGAACACAGATGCAGAAATCCCCAACAAAATATTGGCAAACTGAATTCAAGAATACATCAGAAGGATCATCCATCACGACCATGTGGGATTTATTCCATGGATACAAGGATGGTATATTCATAAATCAAATCATACACCATATTAACAAAAAGGATAAAAATCACATCATCTCAATAGATGCTGAAAAAGCATGTGACAAAATGCAACATCCATTCATGATAAAAACAAGATGGGCAAAGAGGGTATTTATCTCAAAATAATAAAGGCCATATATGATAAGCTCACAGCTAACATCATATGTAACAGCAAAAAGCTGAAAGCTTTTCCTCTTAAGACCAGTAACAAGACAAGGATGTCCACTCTCACCATGGAGGTCTTAGCCATGGCAATCAGACAACATAGAGATAAAAGGCATTCAAATTGGTAAGGAAGAAGTTAAACTGTCACTATTTGCAGGTGACATGATACTACACATAGCTCTAAAGACCCCACCAAAAAACTGTTATAACTAATAACTGGATTGAGCAGAGGTGCAGGATACAAAATTAATACACAGAAATCTGTTGCATTCCTATATACTAAAAATGAACTAGCAGAAAGAGAAATCAGGAAAACAATTCCATTTACAGTTGCATCAAAAAGAATAAAATACCTAGGAATAAACCTAACCAAGGAAGTAAAAGACCTGTACCCTGAAAACTATAAGACACTCATGGGAGAAATCAAAGAAAACACAAATAAGAAAAAAATCTATCCCATGCTCATGGATAGGAAGAATTAATATTATCAAAATGACCACCCTGTCCAAAGCAATTTACAGATTCAGTGCAATCCCTATCAAAATTCCAACAGCATTTTTCAAAGAACTAGAACAAATAGTTCTAAAATTCATATGGAACCATGAAAGACCCCAAATAGCCAAAGCAATCCTGAGAAAGAACAGCAAACCTGGAGTACTATGCTCCCTGACTTCAAGCTATACTGGCACAAGAATGGACCCAAAGATCAATGGAATATAAAAGAGAACCCAGATATAAACCCACACATATATGGCCAATTAATACATGATAAAGGAGCTATGAATATACAAAGGGGAAAAGACAGCCTCTTCAAAAACTGGTTTTGGGAAAACTGGATAGCTACATGCAAGAAAATGAAACTGGATTACTGCCTAACTCTATACACAAAAAGTAAACAAAATGGATCAAAGACCTTAATGTAAGACATGAAATCGTAAAACTCTAGAAGAAAACATGGGCAAAAATCTCTTGAACTAAGTATGAGCAGTTTTTTCCTTGATATACCTCATTGGGCAAGGGAAACAGAATGAACAAATTGGGACTCCATCGAACTAAAAAGCTCCTGTACAACAAAAGACACCATCAGCACAACAAAAAGGCAACCTACAGTATAGGAGAATATATTAGTAAACAATTTATCTGATAAGGGGTTAACATCCAAAATATATAAAGAGCTCATATGTCACACCACCAAAAAAACCAAATAACCTGATTAAAAAATGGTCAAATGACCTGAACAGATGGCCAAGGCACACGAAAAGATGCTCCAACTTGCTAATTATCAGGTAAATGCAAATCAAAATTACAAGATACCACCTCACACCAGTCAGAATGGCCACCATCCAAAAGACAAGAAATAACAAGTATAACAAGTGCTGATGAGAATGTGGAGAAAAGGAAACCTCCTACACTGTAGTGGGAATGTGAATTGGTGCAGCCACTGTGGAAAGCAGTATGCAGGTTCCTCAAAAAACTAAAAACAGAAATACCATACAACCCAGTAATTCCATTTCTAGGAACTTACCCAAAGAAAACAAAATCCCTTTATTGAAAAGATATATGCACCCCCATGTTTACTGCTGCATTATTTATAATAGCCAAGATATGGAAGCAACCTAAATGTCTACCAATAGATGAATGGATAAAGCCATGGTACATATAAACAATGGAATATTACTTGGCCATAAAAAGAAAAGAAATCCTGTCATTTGCAACATGAATGGACCTAGAAGGTATTATGCTCAGTGAAATAAGCCAGGCAGAGAAAGACAAATACCATATGATTTCACTTATTTGTGGACTATAAAAACAAAGCAAAACAGAAGGAACAAAATAGCAGTAGACTCCTAAGACAGAGAAGGGATTGGTGGCTACCACGGGGGAGGGACTGGGGTGGGTGGGTGGCTGGGTGGAGAGGTTGAGGGAGATAAAAGGGCACCAAAATTCTCAATCATAGTATAATTTGGTCACAGGGATGGAAGTGTAGCATGGAGAATATAGCCAATGATTCTTTAACATCTTCTATGTTGACAGATATTAGCTGTACTAGTGGGGGTGAGGATTTAATAATGTGGGTAACTACTGAACCACTGTTATAAACTTGGAAGTAATATAATATTGTATACTAAAAAAAAAAAAGGAAACAGATGGAGGAAAGTATACCATGTTAACACTAATCAAAAGAAAGTAGGAGTATCATAGCAGATTTCAAAATAAGGAAAGTTACCAGAGATAAATAAGGGTATTATATGATGATAAAAGGGTCAATTCTCCAAGAAGACAAAACAATCCCTGATGTGTATGTAACTAACAACAGGGCAGCAAAATATTTGATGCAAAAACTAATTGAATTATAAAGAGAAAAAGATGAATCACTATCATAATTGGAAACTTCACGTCTCTCTCAGAAAAGGTCAGGTCAAACATGTGTAAAATCAGTAATGACATTGAACCCAACACTACCATCAATCAGCTGAACAGAGTTGACATACAGAGACTATTTTGTAGAACAATAGCATAATATACATTCTTTTCAACATCTCATGGAACATTAACTAACATAGACCCCACTCTGGCAATAAAGCACATCTTAACAAATGTAAAAGAATAGAATTCGTACAATATCTGCTGTCAGACCACAATGGAATTAAACTAGAAATCAATACAAAAAGATAACTGGGAAATGCCAAAATACATGGAGATTACACAACATACTTCAAATACCACATGGGTCAAAGAAATATCAAGAGAAACTTAAAAATAATTGGAACTAAATGAAAAAAACACACGACTTATCAAAACTTGTGGGATGCAATGAAAGTAGTGTTTAGAGGGAAATGTATAGCATTGAATGTGTATTCAGAAAAGAAGAAAAATCTAAAATCAATAATTTAAGTTTCCACCTTAGGAAATTAGGAGACTAAGAGCAAATTAAGTCCAAAGTAGGCAAAAGAAAAGAAGTAATAAGAATTAGAGGAGAAATAAATGAAATTGAAAATAGAATGAATAGAGAAAAATCTATGATTCAAGAGCTGGTCTTTTGAAAAGATTAACAAAACTGATAAGCTTCTACCCAAGCGGAAAAAAGAAAAGGACACTATTTATTAACAACAGAAATGAAAGAGGAGATACCACTACATATCCTAATGATATTAAACAGATAGAGGAACACTGGGAACATCTCTCTGCACACAAAGTCCATAAACTGGATGAAACAGACCAATCTGTTTCAAGAAACATAATGTACCAAAAGGCCTACATGAATAGATCCTCTGAATAGGCCTGTATCTGTTAAAGAAATTGAATCAAGAATTAATAACCTTCTAAAACAGCACCAGGTACAGATGGGTTAACTGGTCAATTCTACCAAACATCTAAGGAGAAATTATAGTAATTTTCTACATCTGTTTCAGAGGATAGAAGCAGAGAGAATATTTTCTAACTCATCCTATGAGGCCAGCATTACACTTACTACCAAAACCAAAGACATCACAAGAAAAGAAAACTACATACCAAAATCTGTCTCAAACATAGATGCAAAAATTCTCAACAAAATATTAGCAAATCAAATCCAACAACTTATAAAAAGAATTAGATCCAACCATCGTGGAAAGCAGTGTGGAGGTTCCTCAAAATGCTCAAAATATTACAAACCATTTGACCCAGGAATTCCACTTCTAGGAATTTGCCCTAAGAATGCAGCAGCCCAGTTTGAAAAAGACATATGCACCCCTATGTTTATCGCTGCACTATTTACAATAGCCAAGATATGGAAGCAACCTAAGTGTCCATCAGTAGATGAATGGATAAAGAAGAGGTGGTACATATACACAATGGAATATCATTCAGCCATAAGAAGAAAACAAATCCCACCATTTGCAACAACATGGATGGAGCTAAAGGGTATTATGCTCAGTGAAATAAGCCAAGCAGAGAAAGACAAATACCAAATGATTTCACTCATATGTGAAGTATAAGAACAAAGAAAAACTGAAGGAACAAAACAGCAGCAGAATCACAGAACGCAAGAATGGACTAACAGTTACCAAAGGGAAAGGGACTGGGGAGAATGGGAGAGAAGGGAGGGATAAGGGTGGGGAAGAAGAAAGGGGGTATTATGATTAGCATGTATAATGTGGGGGGGCATGGGGAGGGCTGTGCAACACAGAGAGGACAAGTAGTGATTCTACAGCATCTTACTACGCTGATGGACAGTGACTGTAATGGGGTGGGGGGGGGACTTGGTGAAGGGGGACCCTAGTAAACATAATGTTCTTCATGTAATTGTAGATTAATGACAACAAAATTAAAATATATTAAATAAATTGAAAAATTAAAAAAAGAATTAGAAACCATGACCAAATGGGATTTACCCCAGGTATGGAAGATTCATTCAAAGTTATAAACATCATTAATATAATCAATCAGATCAACAGGCTAAAAAAGAAAAATCACATGATCATAACAATAGTTGCAGAAAAAGCATTTAACAAAATCCAAACCTCTTCATGAAAAAACACTCAGAAAACTAGGAATAGAGGGAACTTCTACAACTTGATAAAAAAATACATCTACAAAAAGCTTACAGCTAACATTACACTTAATGGTGAGAAACTTGCAGCTTTTCCACTAAGATCAGAACAAGGCTTATATCCCCTCTCAACACTCCTTTTCAACACTGAACTGGAAATTCTAGTTAATGCAATAAGACAAGAGAAGGAAATGAAATGTATACTGAGTGAGGAGGGAAAAATAAAACTACTCTTGTTTGCAGGAAAATGTGTATGTCTGTGCAGAAAGACCGAAAGAACTGACAAACTCCAGAACTAATAAGCAATTGTAGCAAGGTTGCAGGACACATGGTTAATACACAAAGGTTAACTGCTTCCCTATATACCAGCAATGAACAAGGGGAATTTGAAATTAAAAACAAATACCATTTTCATTAGCACCCAAAAAGGGAAATACTTAGGTGTAGATATAACAAAGTTTGTAGAAGACTTACATGAGAAAAAGAACAAACTCTGATGAGTTAATTCAAAGAACTAAGTAAATGGAGAGATATCCCATGTTCATTGATAGGAAGACAATATTGTCAAGATGTCAGTTCTTCACAACTTTATCTATACTCTATGCAATCCCGACTAAAATCCTAACAAGTTATTTTGTGGATATTGACAAACCAATTCCGAAGTTTATATGGAAGGCAAGAGACTTGGAACGACCAACACAAAACTGAAGAAGAACCACATTGGAGGACTGTTATTACCCAACTTCAATCCTTACTCTAAAGCTACAGTAATCAAGACACTGTGCTTTGGCAAAAGAACAGGCAAAGAGATCAATGGAAGGGACTAGAGAGCCCAGAAGGACCCACATGAATATGATCAACACCATGGTCTTTGGCAAAGGAGCAGAGGCAGTGAAAGGGAGTAAACAGTCTCTTCGACAAGTGGAACAGGAACAACTGGACATCCACCTGCCAATAAGAAGAACCTAGACACAGACCTTACACCCTTCACAGAAATTAACTCAAAATAGTTCATGGACCTAAATGTGAAGTGAAAAACTATGAAGATCAAGAAGATAACGCAGGAGAAAACATAGATGATCTTGGGTATGGAGATGACATTTTAGATATAACACCCCAGGCACAATCCATGCAAGAAAGAATTGGCAGCTAGAGTTTCCACCCTGTAAAGGACACTGTCAAGAGAATGAGAAGAGAAGTGACAGACTAGGTGAAAACATTTGCAAAAAACCACATCTGCTAAAGGACTGTTACTTAAAACATACAAAGAACTCTTAAAACTCAACAGGGAACAATCCGATTGATAAATGGGCTTAAAGGCCTTAACAGACACCTCACCAAAGATGTACAGATGGCAAATAAGCACAGGAAAATACACTCCACATCATGTCATCAGGAAAAATGCAAATTAAAACAATGAGATATTACTACACACTTATTAGAAAGGCCAGAATCTAGAACACCGACAACACGAAGTGCTGACAAGGACGAGCAGTCATTGCTGGTGGGAATGCAAAGTGGTACAGCACCTTGGAAGACAGTTCAGAGGTTTCTTACAAAACTAAACATATTCTTATCATACAATCCAGCAATCATACATGGTATTTACTCAAAGGAGTTGGAAACTTATGTCCACACAAAAGCCTGCACAGATATTTATAGCAGGATCATTTGTAATTGCCAAAACTTGAAATGCAGAAGTTCAGTTTGTAACTTCAAGTCTCTGAGACAAAGATGGACCTTTAATAAGTGGACAGTCATTTGGAAAAAGATAAAATAGGCCTACTCCTCACACTGTATGCAATAATTTTAAAGGATCAGAGGTCTTTATGCAGTAACAAAACCATACAGGTACTGAAAAGAAAACATGGCTGAGTTCCTGAGTGGAAAGAGCTTCCTACTATAATGCAGGTAAAGAAAAGACTGATAAATGTGAAAATAATAAGCGATTTCCAGACGTTCCAGAAAGTGCAACAGAGCACATGTGGGCTGCCAGCTTTTGTGTAATCAAGAAGGGGAAATAAAGCGTACAGGTATTTGCTTATTTTACAAAGAGAGACATGGAGGATGATCCAGAACACAGTGACGGTAGTCAGAAAACATGAGCACAGACAGGAGGGAGCAGCTTCCCCGGGCGCGCTCTATGAATCACTCTGGTTTCTAGAAGCACACGATGTCCTGTTAACTATAAAGGGTGGGAAGAAGCATCCTAAGACTGGAAGCAAATGGAAAGAAGTGAGCGAACCCAGCTGCATTTCAAATGGACAACACGCTGCACTGAGGGGTGAGGGCTGAGCCAAGGAACATATAAACACAGCATTTTACTATAAATCTCCAATCATGGGGAAGGGTTTGAAGAATGCAAACAAATGTTAACCTCATTTTAGTGGGTTTGTTTTCTGCAGTCATATGGCAAAGCAATTCTGAACTGTTTACATTTTGAACAGATACATTGACATTGCTGTGGTCAGGATTTCTTGCTTGAAGATGGGACCTGCAGTGTGGAATGAGGGAAGCAAAGAGAAGTTCGTGGAGGAGGGGTGGACCAGAGGTATCAGCACTGTGCTCCCACGTGTGCATGTGAGCATGCCCGTGGGGGGGGAAGGGGCGCAGGCATGCTATCCCCTCGTTCTGTGAACAGAAAGGGCCAAAAGGCAGATATCCCAGTGGCAATGAGCACACTTCACACCCAGATCTTGGTCTCTAAAACCAGCCCCCACCAAAAGGAGGCAGGACTCCTTAGAGAGATGGACAGAGTGCCCTAAGAGGATCCTGGGCTGGCCACCTGGTGCCAGAGGTAGAGAAGTGCTTAAAGAATTACCAGTGCTGAGGCATGTCACAGGACAGAGCAGCCAACCTCCTCAGGTAAATCTCGCACAATTTTCACACCAAGATCAGACAGGAATGACCCCCAGACCCTTCAGGTCCAAGCAGCAAGCCACTCCCACATCCCCACAGTCAATGACAAGTATCTGAATACCAGTAAGTTATAAACAAGCAATAAATGCTCACTTAATAGGTAATAGGCAAATAAGTACTGTGCTGAGATAAGCGGGGGAAGGTGGAGCTTGCACATACCGACTGCCAATTGCCAAGGGGCCCAGGCAGGATCTTCAGTGGGTGCTGACCAGGAGAGCAGGAGGTGCTCTTAGTCTGAAGGTGTCTGCACACTGCTATCCATTGCAGTTGAAAAGTTAGTAAGTACCACGTGGCAAAGGCCCTCACCACCTTCCTAGGACACACTGAGGCTCAGGGGTCAAGGCCATAATGTAAGGAACTCACTCTCAAATGGCAGTCTTTAGGCATGTGTCCATGTGCACGCCGCATGTGTGCATGTAGTATGTGGGCACGGTGCACCTGTGTGGTATGGATGCTGTGCACAGGTGCACATGCACAGGGCTATGTGCATGGTGTGCACGTGTGGCATGTGCACTTGTGCTGCGTGGTGAGTGTGCAGTGGCACCCAGTTCTCTGCTTCGTCTTCAGTGCGTGGTGGTGTCAGATGCACTTTGGGTACTTAATGCTTACTCAGTGGTGTAAACGGGCCAAAATTATCACTGAAAAATGAAATCTAAGTGAAGGCAGTCTCTGGACATACCATGTATCCTAAGATCACTAATAAGGAACATTTAAAAATGTTTATTCCCATTCTTTTCTGAACACATTTATCTCTTAAAATTGCATCTGAAATGCAAGGCAGGGCCTGTGACCACAAAGGATGTGTCCTGTAACTCCAAACACCATGGTTCCACGTTTCCACCCTCAGAGATGCACTGCTTTCCTGAGGGAGTGCTGTTAGGTGCCCCCAGAGGCCAGGAGCACCAGTGTTGCTGTGCCCAAGAGCAGACCCAGGGGATGAGCCTGCTGCCCCCACTGCTGTCAACAGCACTCAGTCTGGATAACAGACGGCATCACACAGCACCCCTGGCTGCAGGGCCTGTGTACTGGGTGTGGCTCTGGCTGGGCCTGTGGGAGGGGTGAGGCCGCGGTCCTTGCTTCTCTGTCCTTTGTGTCAGGATGCTGGCGGAGCCCCCCGGGGTTCAGAGAAGGACTCTGGACCCTCCTCCTTAGGAAGGCATGGGGAGTCTCTCCAGAAGCACCAGTTTTGTCTGCAGCGTGATGTCAAAGGGAGGCAGCTTGGTCAGGTTCAGACTCACCCCAGTGGTGCCCGCGATGCTGGCCAAGACCCGGTGTGTGTCCCTGTAGAGGGCCAGCCGTGCGGGGGCCGCCTCCACGAGGAGGTGTGTGTAGGCCAGCATGTGCCCTGACCCCGGCTCCACATCTTCCCGCTTTTCGTATCTGCAAGAGAGCACGGCCACTGTTCCTGGCCCCTGGGTGCGCACAGGGAGCTGGTGCCACCACCTGAGGCCACAGCATGGTGAGAACATACCTCCAGGCAACATTGACCTCCAAGAACCGAGACACGCCTGTCTGCGCAGCAGCCACATCGATGTGTAGCATGACATCTGTGGAAAACCACGTCTTCTCAGCTAGAGCCACGAGGCGGGTGCCTCTGGGCATAGCTGCAGCCGGTCCGAACGCAGCCCTGGGCACCCACCTGTTGAGGGGGGCACCAGCTCGTGCAGCCGCTGCATCGCCACACCACCAGGATAGTTGAAGTGGGACACATACAGGGCTGTGGCCGAGTACATGGCATTCACCACGAGGTGTCCTATCACAAGGAAGGACCCCACTTTATACAGCCAAGACTTCTTGTAATTGTTCAGCCTGGAAAAGAGCAGCGTGTTTCACAAAAAGGGTATGGGAACAATAAAGGGAAAAACACATCATCGGGAACAGGACCTGCCGTTCACCAAGTCACAACAAGAGCTCATCTCCAGACAGACACATCATGAGGGAGGGCGGGTGGAAGGCCACCTGGAAGACTCTCCATTCTAGACTGGCATCCACTGAGATGTCAATTTAGAGGCTGTATTAGATTCCTGAGCGTCCCACATTATTAGAGCACAAATCCTAAGGGCTGTCTGGTTCATAAATGAAGCCGAGGAGACATGGCTGCTGCTATGCCTCAGTGGAAGAGCTGGACGCTAAAACTGTGAGGCCCACAGAGGCAAGAAAATTGACTATCTGGTCCTTCGCAGAAAGGTCTGCTGGCCTGTACATCCGGGTCAGGCCCTGCTCAACTAGGCCTTGGCCTTGGCCTCTAAGGACTGAAGACCCTCTGCACAAAGGATGTCACCCCCCCACTGAGAGGCTGGAGCAAACTCTAATATCTTCACTAGCCTCCAGGCCACACCCTTAGGGTAGCCCCGACCGTTACAGGCCTGCCTGAGAAAGCTCCAGGCAGCCAGGAGATCTGCTGCATGTTCCGGCCAGAACGTGGGGTGGGCAGGGGGCTGCTGGCATTCCACGAGCAGTGACTTCAGAGAGCCTGCAATTATGGATCCCTCCTCTGCCCTTTGAGGTGCAACTCTACACCCAAATCTTTCCTCTAGGACCTGGGGGCCGTCTGAAATGCCAGCATGCCAGGTGGGGGGTCATGCTGGCTCAGGTCCCCGGTCGCTGCAGCAGCAGAGGCTCCAGCACACATTATGGCTGCCCGCCAGAAGGGTGCGCCCCGGAAGGTAAGGGCTCTGGGCTGCGCTCATGCAGGACCCCTGCCCTCCCTGCCCTAGCCACCCTCACCCCCTGAGCCAGTGCTGACCTAGCTGGCATTTCCGTGAACAAGGTCCTCCTCCCCATTGGCCCCTGTGGCTGCCTCAGGCACCCCGCAGCACGCTGAGCCGGATAAGGAGAAGCCCAAGCGAGAGGCAGCAGCACCGAACTGCAGACCAGGCCTGTGCCGGTGCAGGGACAGGCCACCACCTGCCCTTAACGGGTGCTCTTTGGAAGGTGAGAACACAGGGGACAGCCTGACCCATCCTGGCCCCAAGGGGGCCACTAGCAGGGGCTGGGTCACAGGGCCTTTCTGTCCTAGCTGCGCCCATGTGCCCCAGCCCAGCCGAGAGCCGCTGTCAGCTTCCTGTCCCGCCGCAGGCAGGGGCCGGCTCTCTGCTGAGCGATGGCCCCGCCCTCAGCCCAGGCAACCCCTCCTCAGGGGCCGCCCACCCCACCTTAGCTCCGCTGCGGGTCATCTCCCTGCCTCCGCACAGGCTGAAGGTACTTCCTGAGCTTCCCTTTCCTCTGGCTGTCCTCCATCATACACTGACCACACGGGACTGCCCCGAGTCCCAGGCCACCCTGCACTCGGCTACCTCCTAAGTGTCCACACCCGAGTGACCCGGCCCCGCATGGTCAGCACAGCTGTGAGCATAATAGCCTGAGACGTGCGTCCGATTAACCGAGGACAGGGGCCAACCAAGTGGAGCCACTGGTTGGCACACAGCTGACCCCGTCCTGGCCTTAGCCCAGCAGCCACTGCTGTGGAGACGGCAGGGGCCCTTCCTTGACACGGGCACCCGGTTAGATACATCTGTTCAGCTGGGAGGTCATCCCCCTTAGGAACCAGGAGACCCGCGTCCACGAGCCCTGGCAGGCAGCGCTCCCAGAGGCACTCACAGGGAGGCGCAGCCCCTGGCGGCCACGATGTCAAGCACGGGGAGGACGTAGATGATGAAGCGCAGCTCCTTGTGTGGCAGCAGGGAGTACAGGGCCACAAAGCCCAGCGAGGCCAGCAGCAGAGGGCGGGCCCGCCTGTCCACAAGGCCCAGGGGCACGAAGAGCAGGCTGCAGCCCAGGCCGCGGGGCAGGGCCGAGTAGAAGTACCACAGCAGCGGGGCGGTCTTGGGAGAGGGTCAAGGAGTCCACGAGTCTGTGAGCCACTTGAGCGCTTGGGCCAGTTAGCTGGGCGGGCAAATGACACGGCCTCCAGGCCTCTGGTGGGCGCGCAGACGCCCTTCCGCCAGCTGGCCAGGACTCAGGCGCTGGTGCCAGCATTGGGGCAAGCGCCGGTGAGCAGGCCGTGCGGCGGCCTACCATCTGGAGCACTACCCAGAGGTCACGCCGTCCCGTGCAACCCCCCTTCTGTGCCCTCTCCCCCCGTGGGTCCCTACCCCATGCACTCCCATCAGCTGTGGGCAGCCGGGAAAGCTGCTACCCGAATCCCACCTGGTCTGCTCCAGGCCACCTCACAGACACTTGAAGGATACCCCCCAGTTGGAACTTTTGTTCAGGACGATGTTGTACCAAAGCACCTTTCCTTCCGGCCATACAAGATACCGCCAAAAATAGGAGTCCACTGCGACTGTCAGGCCTAGTAAAACAGAAAAACAGAACCAAGTTCCTCGGGGAGGCACACAGCCCCAAGGGAAGACCTCACTGCTGCTGGGGTAGCGACCATGCTGGAAGCCTCACCCTCATGGGAAACGTCCCCCAGAGCAGCCCCGGCGGCACAGAAACCACTAGACACCAGCAACTTCATGGGAGATGCTGCTGCGCCAGGCCTCTGCTCCCCAGGGCCCCCTGGGCCGGGCATGGGGACTGGCTCCCCCACCGGCAGGGCCCTGGAAGAAGCCCACGGAAGGTCTGGACAAGGGGGCAGCGGGGCAAGGGGAGCTGCCACGCAGAGTGCTGATGCTGTGAGTGTTAAAACCAAACCCGCTCAAATGCCATCTCAAGAACAAGACAGCATGGCCACCGTGGCCACGGCAGTTCCGACTCACCTAAGCAGAGGGCCCCGGCCGGCACAGCACAGCGCAGGGCCGCCACCACGGAGAGCCTCCTGGTGCGCAGTGCCAGCAGCAGTGGCAGGCCCAAGTACAGGCTCAGCTCAGCTCGGAAGATCAGGATGGCGAACGCCGAGAGCCGGATGAAGCGGGCCCATTTATGCTGCAGCCAGGCTGTGAGGGCCACCAGGACTGCAAGACGGGCATGGGCAAGGCCACCGGCTCGCGGCAGGGTCCCAGGGTGCTCCTGCAGACCCGCGTGCCTGGCTCCCCATGGCCAGCAGCCTGTGCCAGGTTTCCCCCAGCACCTCAGGCTGCTCGCTGGGGCCACCTGGGCCACCCCACTCCTCCCTGTGCACCCGGGCACTCAGCATGCCCTGTAGGCTCCTGCTGGCACACCTCTGCCTTGGTAGGCACAGATCCCCCCAGGCCTGCACTGTCCATGGCCTCCCCGCCTACTTACACTGAGCCTCCCAGAGCACAGCAGCCCCCACTCTGCCTGGGGCACCCCAGGACACCCGGACAGAGCTGCCAGTGTGCCCCGCACTTCCTGTCCAAGGACCAGCTCCACCCTCGCTCAACCCAGTCACTCCAGGTCCTACACAAGGGAAACCCTCCCAGTTGGCCTCTGAAACATGCATGTGCCCACCCATGCCACTTGCTGGAAAGTGCATCTCAATCGGGCACTGAGAACAGAGCCCCTGCTTGCCATCCCTGGCTACCCTGCCGCTGGGCGCTTCTGAGACCGAGTAGGGAGCAGCCTTCATCAGGCAGAAGTGCTTCAGTTGGACACCCACTCACCTATGACCTGGCAGGAGTGCCCCAAGCCAAGCCAGGACATAGGGGGCCTTCGCTGGGTCTCACAAGCACGCGGGCAGCTACGTACCCACGGGCAGGGCCAGCACATTGGGGAGCGTCCGTGTGCAGTAGAACATCAGGTGGAACTGCGTGGCTGTCACCCAGCAGAACATGGTGGCTGCCGTGGTCCCAAACTGCCGTCTGACTTCTTTTTGTAAAGTCCAGATTCCAAAAATCACACTGAGTCCGAGGACGGCTCTAACTAAGCAGATGACAACATGTGTGTGACCAGCAGTGTGACAGATACATGGCCGAGTCGGCCTCTGAAACTGTGTCCCCGGTGCTGGGTTAGCAAACAGGCGGCAGTGAAACAACACTGAGAGGGAGTCGTCTGTGGTATCAGAAAGGGATGAGCATGGGCAGTGGGCAGCTGGCCCCCACCCCTGCCCCTAGAGCTTACTGTGACCCTGTGACCCCAGGCAGCTGGGATCTAGGGATACAGGCACCAGGCGGGGCAGGCAGTGTCCATACAACAGTGTGGCCAGCACAGCACTAACACCAGGCCCCGCCACATGGCCGTGGCCTCCACGGCTGTGGTTACTGAGGGCCAGTGCTCAGACGTGGCCCCCAACTCTCCAGCCTGGGCTCTGACACGGCGCTGTCCCTGTGTGACCGAATTTCCATTTTCTGATCTGACTTTCCGAAGAGCAATGCTGCTTCCTCCTCAGAAACTGGTATGTTTTTAAAGCTTTCCAGACAGGCCAGGTTGTAAGGACATGTGGGACAGTTGAGGGAATCTGAGTACCATCTGGGTATGGATGCAATAAAAATGTACTGAAATGGAAAAATGGGGTTTGTTGGCTAAAAAATAAGATCGTGCTCAGTATGTACAAAATGGTCTAAATTTGGCTTTAAAAAATATTCAAATGGGCAGAGAGAGACCCAGAAGGACCTGCACTAAAGTGCCCAGTGGTGACCTCTGGGCAGGGGATGAGGCCTCCATGCAGACAAGCTGCTGCACTAACTCAGGGCCACCTGGAGAACCAGGGTCTCCAGGGAGGCTGCTGGTGACCCCTGCCCGCTGCACCAGCCTGGGGGGCGAGGCACCCGCACCTCCGTTCCCAGTCGCAAGGGTGGAAGCAAGAGGTGCTCTGTCGCCCATTCCCAGGTCCCATCCTGGAAAGGGCCGTCTGACCCAACCAACGCTCTGACTGCCATGCTGAGTAGGCAAAGACAGCTGAGACTCCAACAGATGGACACGCCCAGGGAAGGGAACCTCAACCTGGCTGAGATCACCTGATCTCACTACAATCCTTCCTTTTGTCTTCATGTAAGACCCCTTACCTATGAGCTGAGAATAAAACTTGGATGCTTCCAACAGCGAAAGCACATACACTGCCGGGCTGGAGAGCGCCGCCATCACCACTGGGCCAAGGAAAGTCCTGGGGACCACACCGGGGAACGTGTGGTGGTCATACTGCAGGGAGAAGGGAAGTCAGCAAGGCTTGGAGTCTGGGCCGCAGGAGGTCCTGGCTGCGGGCGCTCACCTGCCCCACATCCAGCCGGTGGTAGAGCAGGTCGTGCACAGCCTGCAGGTTGAAGCTCTCTTCCACTTTAGAGTAGGGGCAGGTGACCAGGTGGACGGCGGCTACTGCAATCAGCAGCCCCAGCAGCCAGTGCTGCCTGCCCAGTCCTGATGGCCTTTTCCCAGCCATCCTGCACCTCAGCGCCGTGTGCCTCCCTCTGTAGTCGCACGTCTGCTCCGGAAGCACTTGAAAGAATGGAAACAGGTTCCCAAGACTCAAAAATCACGCTTGAGTTAGCATCCGGGAGATCTAGGTGAGGGGGAGAGAATTCCTGGGAACTACCGTCCTGACCTCTATAATCTAAAAACACATCGAAACAGAAAGTTTAAAGATAAGCCATGCTTGAGAAGCTTTCATATTTTAACCAGCTACCTTGTGCTTCACGTCCTGAACGTGAACGCCTGGGTGGCAATAAGCCTGAGGGATTCAGACGTGCCTGCAGTGCAATACCCAAACACCAACCAGTGACTCTTGGGGGAACCTATGGCACGAAGTCTCCTGAGAAAACAATGAACACGTCCAGCGCAGTCCTACTCGTGGAAGCCCTAGACCCTTCAATGTGGGGTGGGGAGCACGACGGCAAACTCTGCCATGTTTCTGGCTGCTCTTACAACACGTCTGATTTTATTTGATTAAAACTATAGAGAGGCCAGAGGCAAAAGAAGAGAGCTGAGATGCCTGCCATTTGCTAAAGCTACTTTCTGACTAGAGGTAGATTTAAGAAGTCCTTACTCTCCCAAGCAAGCGAGGAATCAATACATGGAGAGAGCCACACAGACTGGTGGGGACGGGGACCCTATCTGACGTGGTGGTTGTGAGGTGGGGGGAGGGCAAGGACTTCAGAGCCTGACCAGAGGGTGCTGCCGGGCAGGAAAATCCATACTCAGTTTTCTCATAAGCTGGGTGGTAAAGCGTGTGTGCACAACCTGGAGCCCCCCTCCAGGCCCCAGAAGGACATGCAGCCCCTGAGATGCAGTGTCATTTCCCTTCTCGAATAAAGCCACTGGAATGGAGAGAGGTGCAACTAGTTTGTCTCCCTCTTTCTAGACGGTAACCTCGAGGACCTAATTTTTCTGGGTTTTTGCTCCCACAGATGTGAGGCCAGAGCAGAGGACGGGCTCTGGTTACCCAAGGCTGCTCAAACGTGCCACCTGCTGCAGGCAGAGACGGGTGCATAGCAGGTGCTCCAACAAACTAGCTCAAGAAGAAACTTGGCAAAAACTAAGTTAAGCATGGATGTCCTCACACCAGCCTTCGTTTTCATTCAAACGACGACAGTGCTTTAATTTGCAGTAAAGCCGAGGAGACCATGAAACATTCATCCACTACCCTCCATTCTTCTTATTGTTGAGGGGAAAAAAAGGGTTTAAAGAAGTAGGAAGCGTCTCTAGAACCACACCGTTGGATGTGTGTGCTGGGAACCCGTGCAGCTAAGCTCACGGCTGTCCCGGGCCAGCTGAGGACGGGGGGGTCCCCACAGACCCCACTCCAGGCCCTGCCCAGAGGGGCTGCCCTGCAGGAAAATCCATACTGTTTTTCTCACAAGCTGGGAGGTGAAAACGGGCGTGCACAACCAGCAGCCCCTCCAGGCCCAGGAACTTCTCACCCAGACGCGGGCGTGCTCTCCGCTGGGGACCGCGCGACACCGGCGGGCAAAGCAGCTACTGGGAAGGCGGCAGCAGCTCTAAGCGCGCGGGGAGGCCCCGGTCAACGCGCCACCGGCGCTCCGCAGGGTGAGGGACGTCTGTCAGCACCAGCCCACCTTCTTACCCCTGTCAATTCGGATTTTAAGGCCTGTGCTGCAACTGGCCAACTCAGATATTCAAATTATTAATCTTTTGGCTGGAAACACAAGTGCTCTGGTGCAAATCAGGCCAGAGAAACCTTCTGGCAGGAATGTCTCCCCCCAGGTAATGCTCATTTTGGTTCCGGAGTCCGTCACGCGGGCATGTGGAGAAATGCAGATTCCTGGGCCCCCGAAGACAAGCGGTCAGGGCCCAGGCGCGGCCCCAGGTCCCCGGTGAGGAGCCCGACCCCGGGCGGAGGGGCCCGGCGGCCGTCCCGCGACAACACGCAGGGTGAGACCGGAAGGGGTCCCCGGGAAGGGGTCCCCGCCGCCCGCCCGGCTCTAGTCCCCGCCCCGGCGGCAGCCTCGCACGCTGACCTCGCGCAACCGCGGCGGCGTCCGTCGCAGCGCAGCCTCCAATGGCTGCCCTCGGCCGGAAGTGGGTGCTGGAACCTGAGGCCTGAGGCGAAGCCCTCGCCCGAAGCGAGCATGGCCGCCAGAGCGCGGCCGCGGCCGGGACGGGGCGCTCCGCCCACCCCGAGTAGAGAGGGCCTCCGCGGCTGCTCTCGAGGCCAGCTCGGCTCTCCACGCCCCGGGTCCCCGCCCCTCCCGGCGGGACGCTGACCCGGGGCCTTCCTATTGGTCGCTTCTCGTGGCGAGCCCCGACTGGGCCACGTGAGGACGGGGCGACCCTGCCGGCCAATCGCGGTGAGAGGCTGGTGGTGGGCGGGGCCGCGCCCGGCGCCGACGCGGAGCGCTGAGAGCCGCCGGCTGGCTGAGCGGGGGCGGCGCGGGGCCGCGCGCTCTGCCGGTTCCGCCGTCCGTCGGCTGCTGCCCGCCTCGGCCCGCCATGCGCGACCCCGTCCCGGCTGCGCTGGGGCTGCTGGTCTTCCTCCTGCTGCCGGGCGAGGCCGCCCAGAAGCCGGCGCCCTGCGAGCGTTGCCGGGAGCTGGTGGCCAAGTTCAACCAGGTGGGCTGCCGGCCGCGGGGGCGGGGTCACCGCCGTGGGCAGGTCACCCGCGGGGAGCCCGGTGTGGAGGCAGCTGCACTGAGCCCACGCCCACCCTCTCCACAGGGAATGGTGGACACAGCAAAGAAGAACTTCGGTGGAGGGAACACCGCTTGGGAGGAAAAGACGCTGTCCAAGTATGAATTCAGGTGGGTGTCCCCGCCCTGCCCTGAGCAGCCCCCCAGCCCGCCTTTGGTGCTGGACATGCCCACGTTGATGACAGATGCACAGGAGGTTCTGTGTGGTCACCAGTTTTCTGGCCTGGGACTAACACTGGCCCCTAACTGGCCTTTGACTTCCAGTTGTGTCCCTGCCCCCACTCTCCATGCCCCAGACACGGTGGGCACACTGGCGCTGGAGGTGGGATTAACCTCCAACACCCGCTTCCGGGTTTCCCCACGGCCCCCATACCCGGCGGCCCGACCCTCCAAGGACGGACAGCACCAGCTCATCCAGCCGACGTGTTTGTTGAGGGTCTTTTTAAGTGCTACCTTCGTTCTGGCCTGGCACCAGGTGGGGCCTCAGGACATCCCCGTAGGCTGGACGCTGGTGGCCAGGGCATGCCCTCTCCTGGCTGGCGGTGCTGACAGGCCTTGTTCTCAGCGAGGTACGCCTCTTGGAGATTGTGGAGAGCCTGTGCGGGTCCAGTGACTTCGACTGCAACAGCATGGTGGAGGAGCACGAGGGGCAGCTGGAGGCCTGGTGGCTGCACCTGTGAGTGCCCGCACCCCTCCTCTGCATGCCCCTGGCCCTCCCATGTGGCCCCGGACCTGTCCTTGTGACCCATACCCCACCTGTGTGCCCCCTGACCCTCCCCACCTGTGTGCCCCCACCTTCTGTGCCCCTGACCCTTGTCTGTGTGCCCCCCGACCCTCCTGTGTGCCTTGAAACTGTCACAAGTAATTTCTTACTTTTTAACTTAAAATTTTGAAATGACTTCAGACTAAGAAAAATCTTGTGATTTGGGAGCAAGTACTGCATAGGCTGTGCTGTGAAGAAGCCTGTCCAGTGAGATTTAATGGACATGTTCTTTAATCCTTAGGAAGAAAGAGCACCCTGACTTATTTGAATGGTTTTGTGTGAAAACGCTGAAAGTTTGCTGTTCTCCAGGAACTTATGGGCCAGACTGCCTCGGTAGGTTTTGGTTGGAGAAGTCTCAAGTGTTCTCATCATTCCTGTTACCCTGTGTGATGCCCAGGTGGGCAGAAGCACAAGAGGGACCCCAGGGCCATCAGCTCCCACAGGGCCCAGGGCACTGCCTCCAGGTGGTGTCACCTCTGCTCTCGTGCCGTAGGGACCTTCTCCTTTGGGCCGTACAGCTGAATGACCCCAACTGCACTTCCAGCTCTGGGGTCCTCAGGCCAGAGGTAGGCCCACTGTGGGTACCTCCTACCACCTGTCGGGGCCGGGGGAGATGCCCTCCGAGTGCAGCAAGGCAGCCTCTGTGTCTCTGTGGCTCCCGGCTCAGCTCCGCTCTCAGAACAGCAAAAACCCGTGACAAAGGCAGGGGCCATGGCCGTCTGCCCAGCTGGGCATGTGGTGCTCAGGCGATCAGGTGAAGCAGGGCCCCTCTGTGAAGGGTGTACGTTGAAAGGGAAGCCACAGTTTGCCACCGGGCCGCTGCAGAGTCGTCTGTGTGATCTCCCGGACAAAGCAGCACGCTTTCCGTGCACAGCCCGCTCTGGCTGCAGCTGCCTCCCGCCTGCCTCCCTGCCTTTGTCCGGCCTGGGCCGCAGTGGCGTCTTCCCGCTGCCCCATGCAGTCTCCACGCCCGCGTGTAGGCATCCTCGTTCCTCCTGCCGTGTTCTGGCTCAGGCCGCCCATGGTCCACCGCTTGCTCCCACGCAGTTGGCCTGCAAACCCCAGCAGGTCACAGCCCTTCAGATACCCCCACCGCGCTCATGCACTCCTGCGGGAGAGTCCTGCTTGTTTTAGGGGTAAAGTAGGGTTCGGATTTTAGCAAAAGGTCCAGAAAGCTCTTTTGCCTATGAACGTGTGGACTGAGCCGAGTGACATTTTCTCTTGAGAACATGGCCCTGGCCGCCGCCGGCGCACTCTGAGCAGTGGATGTGTCCTCACAGAGTGCCAGGGTGGGTCCAGGAGGCCCTGCAGCGGGAACGGCCACTGCAGTGGAGACGGCAGCAGGCAGGGGGACGGGTCCTGCCAGTGCCACGTGGGCTACAGGGGGCCTCTCTGCACCGACTGCGTGGACGGCTACTTCAGCTCTCTGAGGAACACGACGCACAGCGTCTGCACAGGTACCGCCCCCGTCCGAGGGAGCAGCCCTCCCCTGAAGCTGCCGGCATGCCCAGGACTGGGGGCCTGGCCCCCTCTTGCCCCGACAAAACGGAGCCTCGGGCCCAGAAAGCCCTGGCCCTTAGGAAACGTGTAAAATGGGACAGATGGTCTTTGCAGAGCACGGGTGGTCTCGCGTCCCGTCCCTAGTCTACCACAGAAGGGAGGAATGAGTCCCTTTGTCCTGATGTACTTCTGAGGAGGACTGATAGGGTGGAGAGTGTGGGATCAGCAGTTCTGTTACGTCCACGCTGTGACCTGGCGCTGGAGCGTCTTGGCCCGTGGCTTCCTCTCCCTGGCAGCTATCCCAGCAGGGTGGCCGGCCCCCAGGCACCCTGCTGGGTGTCGCAGGGGCCCGATGTACCTGCCGTCACTCAGGCTCAGTGCCTGGGAGTGAGCAGAGGCCGTGCTGAGTCCCAGCCCACGTCACTGTGAGGAGCAGGACACTGCAGGCTGCATGGTGTGGCCCCCTGGCCCCCAGGTCCCCTCCTGGAGCATATGCCATCTAATCCAACCTGCTGTTGGGTAAGGCAAGGACTTTGAAGAGTCCTGGCCAATATTCTAAGCACCTTTTGTGTGAGTTTCCCAGGGGCCTCTCCATTGCAGAGAGGACCTTCTCGGCGGTGATGGACACTGGCAGTCCAGATGGCCCAGCCGCACCCTCCCCATGGTGCTGCACCCGCCCAGCTCGAGGGCCTAGGGCAGTGCCCCACAGGGCTCGCGCAGGCACTGATTTGTAAATCCAGGAAGGCGATTTGAAGGGCATCCTTCTCAGCATGTTTTCTCCTTTGTTTTCACTGATGCAGAGGAAACTTTTTTCTTAGCCTCAGAAATTGCATTGGATATTTACTAGAGCCGGTGGTTGGTCTTAAGCTCTCTTGGATGTTCTAGAGTAAATGTGTTGAGTGCCAGTGAGGCTGTGGCCCCTCTGATGCTCGCCCTGGGGCCCTTTTCCTGGCCCCAGGACATAGGTGCAGTGTGGGGCATACCCGGGGCGGTGGCTGGCATGTGCTCGCCCAGCCAGAGCTCCAGTGTGTGGGTGGCAACCTTTGCCAGGTTATAGAAAGTTCTGTGGTGTCCTCGTTGGCTAAGGGTTCTATCATCAGGGGAGGTTGAAAGCCCCACATACCTTTTTTCGTGCTCAGTCTGGAATTTTATGAACCGCATGAATAGATTTTTCCGTTGTTGAATAACTCTTGCTTTCCTAGAATTTTTCTTGCTTTTGGTTTTTGATTTTATTCTGCTGAGTGTAAGTTTCTACTTTCTGGGGTGACCTTTGCATGGTGTTGGGTACGGAGAATGGAGTCACGCATGCTGACAGATGTCCTTCCCCTGCCTTCCAGCCTGTGACAAGTCTTGTAATAAGTGCTCAGGCCCGACCAGCAGAGACTGCAGCCAGTGCGAAGTGGGCTGGGTGCAGGAGCACGACGCCTGTGTGGGTAAGGCGGACGGCCCATCCCCTGTAGGGTCTGCATGGCCCCAGCCTTCCTCAGGCCCTTTCCCCAGTGGGCTCCCTTTGACACCTTGCCGGCACCCTCTGCTGCATTCTGGACCTGTGGGGAGGGTGACTCTGTGGCCCAGGTTGTGCTTTAACAGGTCGCGGGCATGGGGCCTGCAGGCTGGTTGCTGGATTCGGGGTGTGGGTCTCAGGGGGGGCCTGCCTGATCTCCTTCACTCCCTCCGCGGCCTTGGCTCTAGGCTCAGAGGGTGGCCCTGCCCCAGCCTTCTTTGCCATCGGGTGGCTGGGGTCGGGTGGGGGACGCCTGTGGGCTCAGGCCTTGGGAGAGGAACTGGGGTCATATGCCCAGTAGCGTTAGCCTGTGGCCTGGATTTCGAGACACAGGAGGGATGGGGGTGCCTCTGGCCCATAAGCAAGCACTGGAGACAGTGTGGGCGTCCTCTGTGGTGGGGACGGGACTAGGCGCAGGCCAGGGCGAGCGGGACCTGCTGGTGCACAGTCACACAGGGGAGACTGAGGTCTTGCCCTCAGTGGGCAGCTCTCCCTGCCTGGCCACTTCTGGCAGGCCTGGCGACCACCACCTGCTTCTGGCGCATCCTTTCCTCAGGTTGCGGTTTTTCCGTGAGCACCGGCTTCCAAGCCCAGCCCTGCCTCTGTGGGCTGCTGGGGCCCTGGGGCAGGTCTGGTGCTGGCCCAGGGCCTTCTCCAGAGGCCCAGGGGCTGGCAGGTGGGCGCTGGGGTGGCAGGTGGAGGCCAGGCTGCCCTCCACCCACTGTAGCATCTGTTTTGTTTTCACTCCTCACACCTGCTGGGCCTTTGGCCTACCAGGGGCCTCGGCCGCAAGCCTCATGTCCCACCCTGAGTGGGGACAGCAGCTCCCCGCCCCAGTGTGGGGCCTGTGCAAGGCACATGGAGCCACGGGGCCCTCAGGCGGCCCCTCCCTGGTGCACTAAGCATCCCTTGTCCCCACCCCTGCCCACCAAGGCCTCTGAGGACAGCTGTGCAAACGAGCCTCCGCATGGAGGTCACTTCCTCTCTGGCCAGCCCTGGCCGCGGTGCGTCTTGGAGGTGGTGTGGACTCTGCGCCTCACATCTGTGCTGCTGTGTTCCAGATGTGGACGAGTGCATGGCGGAGACTCCCCCCTGCAGCGACGCACAGTACTGCCAGAACCTCGACGGCTCCTTCACCTGCGAAGGTGAGTGGCGGGCTCCCCGGGTGGGCACCTCCCAGCCCCCGGCCCCCTCTTCTGTGTTGGAATTGTGTTTGTGCACCGCCACCGTGGTTTCTGTACATTCTACCTACTTAAAAAAATCTTGATCACAAGTGATAGAGATTTGCTGCAGGGACATCAGAAAACTCGAACAAGCCAAAGATGATAAGAAACCCCATCGAGCCCACGGAGAGGGAACCTGTTAGCGGTTTTAACACACTCCCTGTAGACGTCTTACTGCTGACACTGATCTGTTACCCGTGTTGTTTAAGTCCGACAGGGCTGTGTCCCGCTCGGCCCGTGGTGTTTTTCTGCATCACGGCAGTGGTCTTGGAGCACCCCATCTCATGATTTTCTTCAACAAACCGCTTTCCTCGTGCTCACAAACTGAATACCTTGTGGGTGAAGCTTTCATGTTCACTATTTCGTTTGGATGAGTTTCCAGGTTGCTGGGTGGAGGGAGTGTGGAGTTTAGGGCCATGCACCCCAGAGTGGTCCCTCTGTGTGTCTGCGACCACACTGGGTGTTTTCCAGTATTTGCACGTTTGCACTGATGTCTCTTGAGGTGGGTTTATTATGAGAAAAGCCCTTCAGCCAAAGGGCTGCTCCCTCCCTGCTGCGGGTCTGTGCTCATCTGAGAGACAAGTACCCTGGTGATACGTGATCCCAGCAGTCGCACGGGAGGTGCAGTGATGTCATCATCTGGTCCTTCTTGTTTCCAGACTGTGACTCCACCTGTGTGGGCTGCACGGGGCAGGGTCCAGGACACTGTAAGGAGTGCATCCCTGGCTACACCAAGGAGAGCGGCCAGTGTACAGGTCAGTGTGGTGTGTCTGTGCTGGACTTGGGGAACCTTCCAGAGGAACCAGCCATGAGCAGCCCCAGAAGGAGCCCTTCCTGCCCCTGAGGGAGAACCCCAAAATCTGTGATGAGTGTGTTTGCCAAATGAGGGAAATTAGTAAACGGGACTGTTTCTGTCTTAGACATAGATGAGTGCTCGCTTGCAGAAAAAGCATGTATGAGGAAAAACGAAAACTGCTACAACACTCCTGGGAGTTACGTCTGTGTGTGTCCTGAAGGCTTCGAAGAAACAGAAGAAGCCTGTGTGCAGACGCAGGCCATGGGGAACGGTGAGTGGTGCAAGGCGCCCCACAGGACCCGGGAGGGGAGACTTGCAGAGCGGCCCTCTGGTGTGTGGCTTGCGTGTACACTGACCACTTGGTCCAGGGACTCCAAGCGGAGACGTCCACACAGACGCAGCTCTGGGATGGTGATAGCCAGGTCCCTGGGAGGTCAGAAGGTAGACTTCTCTGTGGAATGAAGCCCTGGAGGGGGGTCACTGCACAGATAGAAGGTAGGGATGCAACTCAGAGCAGATGGACAACAGCACAGTCACCACCCAGACAGCTGCAGAGAAAGACAGATGTGGTGGGAGGTGGAGAGTCCTGCTTCCTAGTGTCTAAAACAGTGGGGCCAGCCCATCCCCACTGCCAGGTGACTGCCCCGCCCTCAGGACACCCTGTGGGGTGGTGGGGAGCCACCCAGGTAACCCTGCCACGTGCCATTGAGCCGTCCCTTTAACTGGCCAGTCTGCGCGAGCATCCTGGGCAGCCAGCAAAGCCCCACAGAACAGGCAGCTCCACCCCATAGACGCCCTGGCTCGGCTCCAGGGCCGGAACTCCGGCCCTCCTTGGCTTGCAGCCACATCCTTCCAGTCTGTGTTCTCACGTGGCCTCCACCCTGGGGTGAGGTGTCCACGCTTCCCTCCTTGCACGGACCCCAGTGACCTCCTATTAGCTTGATCTCTGTAAGCACCCTATTTCCAAACAAGGTTACAGTCACAGATACTGGGGGTTAGGATATCAGCTTGGCTTTTTGGGGGGACACAATTCTTCCCATAATAGTCTCAGAGAAGTTCTAGAATATAGGGAGACTGAACAAGGCCGTGTTCAACCAGACAATGGCTAAGAGCTCCCGGAACGAATAGGGTGTGACTCAGATTCCAGAGCCCCCTTAGTCCTGAGCAGGTGCAGAA
Organism: Manis pentadactyla; assembly: GCF_030020395.1. Lineage (NCBI taxonomy): Eukaryota > Metazoa > Chordata > Mammalia > Pholidota > Manidae > Manis > Manis pentadactyla. Next base: position 870,049 of record NC_080028.1, on the reverse strand, counting down.
AAGCACATCCTCGGCCAGATGACCAGGAAACCATGGAGCACCGGACGGCCGACACGCCTGAGGGCCGGCAGAGGGCAGAGGACGGCACCTTTGCCTGGAGCTGCCTGGGTGCCCCCTCGCCCCCTTGCCAGGCTCAGGCTCGTGTCTCGTCCTGTCCCAACCTCCTGTCATCCACACGCTGAGCCCTGAAAGGCCGCGCCATCCCCCAGGGCCTGTCTGTGCCAGGTCGTTTACACACACACACACCTTGTTCCTGTGAAAACCTTGCGGCCACTTTCTCAGGGCCTCTGTTGCTGGGATTTTGCCAAATGATCTGTTTATTTTCTGACAGGAGTCACAGAAGAAGACCCAACACAGCTGCCCCCCCATGAGGATTTATAATGTGCGTCCAGAGTGAGAGGCCTGGCCTGCCCTGTAAATTATTGGGGCTGCTGCCCTGTGCACGCGGCGCCCCCTCTCCTGACGGCTGGAGGGAGCAGCTGCTGTCTTCAGAATGGTTCATGCTCATTTGGCCCTTTAAAAAAGCTGCATTTATTGGTGGTTCTTAAGCATATTTGTATATTTTGATACCATTCTTTGTAATAAAATTGACCGTCGGAGGTAGTAGACAGGCACAGAACCATGTGCGTTTGTGTCACCGTCACCGGACAGGTGTGGATGCCTTAGAGCGGGTTTGCTCCCCTGCCTGCACCCTGCCTCCGCCTGAGTGTCACCGGGGCCGGCCCCCCGTCTCCTGTCCTAGGGCAGACATCCACGGCATCCACGTCACCCCGCTGCCCCTGTGCCTGGCGGGCCCGAGGTGCGCCCTTTCACCTGGGCCCTGGCTGCACCTCTGGCACTCACCATCTCCACCTCCGTGGTGGGGATGCGGAGCCCCCAGGTCTCACTCAGGCCTGGTGGGACACTGAGTCCAGTTGGCTCAACAACAGAGTGTGCAGCACAAGGTGGGGCTTCCCCTGTCCCATCCACACCTATCAGGGAGCCCCGCAGGGGACAGCCGTGTCACCCTGCTGACATGGCCTCTTTGAAACCAGGCCACATGGCAGGCTGTCGGGCAGAGCATGGGGGTGGCAGGGGTCCCCACCAGGGGAGCTGTGGCCGTGGTGTAGAGGGAAGTGAGCAGCAGGGGAGGTAAGGGGACAGGGCTGGGGGGCCTGCAGGGAAGATGGAGCCCTGCGATCCGGGGCCCCCAGGAAACCCTGAGGGCGAGGGGTGGGAGGGAGGGCTGGCCTGGGCACTGAGGCCCAGGGGAGGGTGTCGGGTGGGTGTGGTGGGGCCTGGCACTGGTGGTGGTGCTGATGGTGAGTGGGCATGGAGAGAGAGGCCTGCTGGGGACGCCCTGGCAGAGGTGCTCTGGGGAGACGACACTCAGGATGGGAACAGGAGAAGCCCCACCTGGCCAGGCTATGCGGGGACAGGTGGGAGGGGCAGAGCGTGGGGAGTCCGTGTGGGCCCTCAGAGGAGGCCAGGCCACTGGTCCCCTTGGCCTGGTCAAGCACATGGGGCTCAGGCCTAGGGTACCACAGGGGGGCTGTGTGGCCCAGGCGAAGAACTGACTCCCTACTCCCTCCTCCAACTGGAACCCAGAGGGCCCCGCATCTTTACCACAGGTGGTGGACTGGGCGTGCAGACCGTGGCACGTCTCCCTGTGCAGCCTGGTCACTGGGCTGCCACCCCATTTTTCTGGACACTCGGAAGCAAGACTCCCAGCCTGAGCACTGCAGCTGGGCCTGGCTCACGTCTCAGCTGGCTCTGCTGTGGCCCCCATGCTGGGTCCTACCCTGCCCCCCTGCTGTGCCACGGGCCCACCCTAGGCTACCTCCATGGGCATCTCAGGGCCTGGTGGCCAGGGAGGGACACGGCCAGGTTGGCACCTCATCTCCATGTGGACAACAAGCTGTAGCCAGGCCCAGCATATCCCACTGGCCCTCGCCTCATTCTGCCCCGGGACCCTCATCAGGCCCCCAGCTCCATCATTGTATTGCCCCTTCCCCAAAGGGCAGTGCGAGCGCCAGAATGACCTGGTTTGCCTGGCGGTGCCCCCTGCCCAGGCCCCTTGGCCTTCCCTCCAGCCCCAGGTTGGGCCAAGCAGATGGGCAACCAGGACCGTATCCGGAAGGTCTGGCCTCTCAGTGGGCCGGAGTAGGCGTGGCCAGCAGGTGGCGCTGTGGGGCCACTCCAGGGCCCCTCTGCCCAGGCTGCGCCCTGGCCAGGGTCCCGAGAGCACGAAGGGCACTGCTGTGTGACGTCCCTGGGCCGGGAGGACTGAGGTTGCAAGGGAGCACACCTGACGCCAGAATACCGTCCCCCAGAACTGGCAGGACTGTCGTGCTCTCATGACCAGAATGGGAGGTGGGGGCCAGGACACATGGCCACCGCGATGTCACCAGAGACCTCCGGGAGCCCAGGCCTGTGACACTCGGAGTATCCCCGCTCAGCCAGGGGCCATGCCTTCTGCGCCCGCATCGCACCCAGGGTGCGGGGCTGTGGGTCAGAGTGGCCGCCATGACCCATTCTTTGCCTCTCAGACCCCTCATCGCGTCTCCTTGTGGTCACAGGGCAGAAACACCTTCTTCGCTGTCCCCAAGTCAGGCAGCCTGGCCCTCCTGCTCATCAGGGTCCGGGACCCCTGTCCCCAGTGGCATTTCTGCTTGCGCTCTGGGCCCTGGCACAAGGGGCTGGGAGGCACCACGGGCTCTTTGCCTTGTGCCTTGGGGGAGCTGGGACACCAGCTCTGCAGGGCATGAGCTCACAGCCCGGGCTGCTCCTGCCTCGGCATCGTGTCCTGGACCTGGGTGTCATCCTTTGCGGACAGACACAGCACCATAAGCAGGTCCTGGGATGGCTTCCAGTCCCGCAGAGCAGGGCCTTCCACCTGGCTTTCAGCAGGTGCTCGAACGTCACTGGCTAGAAGCCTCTGGAAGCACAGTGAGGGCCCCTTGGTCACAGCCCAGACCTGCCCAGGCTTGCTGTAAGTGGTTCTCTTGGACTGATGTACTGTTAACGTGGGTTCCTGCAACAGCATTGAACATTGTGTAAGCCAGCTGTCCTTAACCAGGCCCTGTGCTCCTTCTTCGTGGCCGAGCAGGCACGGCCATTTGTCCTCTGCTTGGGGGGCCCTGTGTCTGTGTAGGCCCGCCTCTCCATGGAGTGAACTTATCCTACAAAGTGCACTTGCCACTTTTCAGTCTTCTGGTTCGACCAGCACGGGCTCATTGATACAGGCCCATTCTGTCTGGTGTGCTGTCTCACAGGGTGCAGCCGTCCAGGCATTGGGGGGCTAGAGAGTAACTGTAGCCTGTGGAGGGACCGCGTGTCCACTCCAAGTGAACGTGAACTGTTTCTGCCCTTCCTTCCAGTGGGGTTGGGGGAGAATGCACCCATCTGTGGCCACTCCACACACCTGAGGCCCTGGGAGCCTGTTCTAGCAGACACCACACCTGGCTGCCACTCGGAGCTGTCACCCGCCCTTTGCAGTGGTCAGGCTGGTGGGGTACGTGGAGACAGGCCACCGCCTCGCATGCTTAGGTCTGTTCGTGTCACTAATCAGGTCATGCTGTTCTCATCTTACTGGCTTGTTTGAGGACGGCTGCAGGGGCTTGCATTAGGCTTGTCTGCATCATGGCCAAGGAAGAGATGTCCACCGTTGAGGGCATCATCTGATCTGCTTGCCCATCTGGGCCTGGGGGGACCACAGGGCAGGTGTGCAGACTCCAGGGCACGGGTTGGGCTCTGGCCAGGACTCCATGTGCTCCCAGAGCCCTGGGAGTCGCCCGTTCTCACACAGGAGTCAAAGTGACGCTTCCAGGCTCTGGGGGTCAGCATCCACTGCAAGGCTGTGTCCAGCAGCCCTCAAACAGCAGGGCTGCTCCCCTGCCCTGTGTCCACTTACAGGGTCACAGGGTACCTGGCATGGTCACCCTGGGGGTCCCACAACTCTCAGCTCATGCAGGCTCCCTGACAGGCCTTCCTAGACCCCCATTGGGTCCCAGGGCCAGGCAGACAGGCAGGCCTGTGGGTGGGGGCCTGGTGGCACTGTGTTCTCGTTGGTACCCACAGCCAGCCCAATGGGCCCTGGGGTGGGAGCGTGTCGGTAGGGAGGGGGCACAGGACCCTGAGGTAGGGGGCGGGTGGCAGAGAGATCCTCTGTCCTGTGGGCAGCGATGCTGGCGGGTCTCTGCATGGCAGTCGGGGGGACCAGCCTCAGGCCGCTGCGGGGCAGGCTGCCATCGAGGCCTTGTGTCCCCTCCCAGTGCAGGGACCCTCAAAGCCGTCATTGCCGCTGGGATTACCCCAGACGCGGGGCCAGTGGCTCCACAGCAGTGAGAGGCAAGGAGCCCCGACCGAGTGTGGAGTCTGGGGCGCCCACCTTCCGGAGGCCCTCCCCTCCTGAGATTAGCCTCAGGTGACTTCCCCAAGCTAGGCCTGGGCGCTCCTGCCAGCCTGGCCACCTCTGGCCCCTCGGCCACCAAACAGTGGTCCGGAGACGGGAGGGCGGTGTCTCAGTGCACGCACTCCCCGTGGGGCTGGGGACGGAGGGAGGCGCTCTGGGGCCGCCTTGTAAATGAGTGTCCGACCACGGCCCCCGCTCCCCCCTGAAGGCCTGGGGCTCGCAGTCGGGGCCAGGGCAGTGCCACTGGTGCCTGCGGGCCACAGAGCGCCCCCCTACCGTGTCTTCGGAGGGACCGACTCCGGGCCCCAGCGTCCCGGCCGGGCCCGCCGGGGGTCTGGAGGAGAGCGGGCCCCCCCGAGGCCGCGCCCCCAGAAGGGCCCCGCCCCGCCCTGCCCCCAGCTTTCCCGCTCCCGCAGCCGGGGGCGGGGTCGGCCGCCGCCCGCTTTGCCTCCCTCACCCAGCACGTGACGGCGGCGGGCGGGGCCGGAAGGGGGCGGGGACCTGCCGGGAAGCGGACTGACGGGAACGCCGGAGGGGCTCTCCCCGCAGAGGGCGCGGCGGCGGGCGCGGCGCAGAGAGGCCGGAGGTCATCCACGACCGCCCCCGCCCCGTCCTCTCCCCACCCCGTCGCCCCCCCACCCCCATTCCGGGAGCAGCGGTGACGCGGGTGGTGACGCTGCCCGTAAAGCCGGAGGTTTCAGGGACGTGGGCGCGGCGCGTGCGTAGTTGGCCACGACCTTCTTGGAAGCGCTTGGCGACAGGTGGCTGCGGGCGGGGTTCGCGCCTCGTTGCATCATTGCGGGGGTTCCCGGGGAAACACGCCAGCGGAAGCGGGCCGGGAAGGGAGGACCGGGGGCGGCCGCTGCGCTTGGACGCCTGGTCCCGCCGTGGCCAGCCCAGCCCGGGCGCCGAGGCTCAGGGCCCTTTCGTGCCCCGCCGCGCAGCCCGCGCCGCCCGGCTGGAGTCCGGGTCCTTGGGCAGCAGCCTCCGGCCCGGTCTCAGCCAGGCCTGACTGCCCGCAGCTTCCTCCCACCGCAGGAGGCCCCGCCCTGCGCAGTGGGCGCCTAGACCCAGCCCGCCCTCTCGAAGGACACCTAGTGGCACCGCTGGCGACCCAGGGAGGGGAGGGGAGGGGTCGGGCTAGGGAGTGGGGACTGACGCGCAGGCCTGGCGTGGTGCGACCCTACCCTCTCCTTCCCTTGGGGGTCGGGTCCGATCTTATCACCCGGACATCCGTTCTGGGTTTTCAAAAAGCAGTGGAAGAGAATGAACCTCGGTCAGACATGGGGGCAGCTCTCCACCCCTTCCCTTGGTGTGGCCCAGAAGCTCAGTCACTGTTGTGCTGTGGAGGCAGAGGTGGCCTGCGTGCCAGCCAGGACCCTGAGGCAAATCTACTTCTCGTCACCAACTAGAAATTCGGCGCTTCCCAAAGGCACGCGGCCGCCCGCTGGTTGCTCGCCTGTGCTGTCAGCTGAGAACCAGGCACGCCGCCCCCTCCTCAGCCCCAAAAGCCCGCCGTCAGCACATCCCTCTTTAGGGTGAAACGTGGCTGGCAATGGCCCCTTGGGAGGTCAGGGCGGGGGCACCAGCCTGCCCTTCCAGGTGAACCACAGCCTGGCTCAGCAGCTGGCCAAGTAACAGTGGCCCTTGTCTGGCTGCCTGGGTGAGGGCTGGGGTGCCAGCCCCGGGTGTCTCTGGCAGAGAATGGCACCCACCCCCCACCCCACCCAGAGTGTATTGTCCATTCACCCTCCACCCTCCCTATTAATAGCTCCTCCTGCCAGCTGAGCTGCTATAAATAGCCTCCCCAGCCCCTCACACTGTAGCGCTGGGCGCCTGCTGCCTGGGCGCACACAGCCACCCACTCAGGGCTGTGCACACCCGGGCACCGAGCCCCTCCTACTCCATGACCAGGCACGCGGAGGGGTGTGCTGCCCTCAGTGGAGGCTGACCTTGCAGCCCGTGGGTCCCGCCAGAGCTAGAGCCAGCGGTGGGAGCGGGGTTCCATCACATTTTCACTCCCCAGAGCTGCACAGAAAAGGGGCCTGGAGCAGGGCTTTTGGCCCTTCCTCCTCTGCTGGGGCTGGCCTGGGCTGGCCTCCTGGCCAGCAGGTGTGCTTGGTCCACTCCCAGGGGCCCCACTCGGAGGGGCTCTCTGACCCTCCAGCTGTTCATCTGTGGAGCAGGTACCACAGTATCCAGCTGGCTGAGTGCCCAGGGGAAGCTCCCCGACCAGCACCGGCTCCGGCAGCCTGGAGGGAGGCCCTGGACCTTGCTTGCCCATCTCCACACCCAGCCAGCCTCCCTCCCTCAGGAGACCCAGCGCCTGCGTGTACTCTGCTCTGGGTGCTGCCACCCAGGGCCTTACCAGCCCCAAGGGGACACAGGCTCAGCATGGCTCCTGCCTGCCCTGACTGGCTCCCACCTGTCCGCCAGGATGGGCACCACTGGATTCTCGTCCCTTGCTTGCTCCTGGGGCATGGTCACAGGAAGCTGTGGCCCCTGGCCCAGGAGAGCCTTGCTTGCAGGCCCCTGAGGCTGGTGGTGCCAGGGCCAGGTTGGGGGGCTTGGGGACTGCTGTCACTGTGCCAAGAGGAGAGAAGGAAAACAACCCTGTTTACGGAAAAGGCGCGTCCGCTGATGCTGGCCAGCAGCCTTCCTGGGGGGACAGAAGCCCTTTGTTGGGAAAACAGGAAGCGAGGATTTCCAGGACCCGCCAGCCACCCGCCAGCTGCACCCCCCTGCCCCGCTTCCGCTGGCCCCCAGCTGCCTGCCTGTCCATCCACTTGTCTGTATGTTCCTCTGACTTGGAGGCCCAGGCTTCCAGCTTTGGGAAAAGCTCCTCGACCCCACAGTGGGGTCCCCTGGAGGCTGCTGTCTCCACAATGCCCCCTGTCCACACGGGACAAACACCAGAGAAGTGCCCGCTAGGTGCCCGGCTTCAGAAGACCTGGCCTCCTGGAGCTGCAGACCCCTTGAGAGACCAGCTGCCCACTGCAGACCAGCCACGAGCCAAGAAGCAGGTGGGGGTGGGGGTCTTTGTCAGGCCACAGTGACCAGGGGTGCTCCTGAGGGTGGCTGTGGCCCTGAGACCAGGGAGCATGGAGAAGGGCCAAGCCAGACGTGGAGGAGGGACAGGTGGGCAGTGAGGGGCTGCCCGGGAGGTTGTACCAACCTGAGCACCCTCGCCTCCCCTCCACCTGGAGGCCAGGGAGGGTCTCTGGGTCAGTGGGCATCATGTTGCTTCCCAGGCCGACCCCCAGCACAGGCTCACACGCCGCTCACTAGCTGCACCCACCCAGTGTGGGCAAGTGTGCACGTCTGTGTGCTCACACGTGTACATGTGCACAACCCGCGTGGGCTCTGACCATCAGCACAGTCACCCCACCCCATGTGCAGGGCACAAACAGCTGCACCCCTCCCCCTACTCCTGCCCCACATCTGCTGGGAGGAGGCAGGGCTCAGCTGGCTCACCCTGCCTACCCCCACCCTGCTTTGGCATTGGCCCTGAGCTGGCCTGCGTGGGTGCCCGGCCCCCTGCAGCTGCAGAGTGCCACAGGGTGCCTGGCGCTGGGCAGGAGCTGGGCCAACACTTGGGCAGCGATAGTTCCCCACCCCTCCCCAGCGGGGAGCTGTGCTCCCTCTGCCCAGGGCTCCACCTGCTGCAGCCCTGTGGGTCAGCCCTTGAGGCTGGGTGCAGGTGGGTACAGGCAGGCCTAGGGAGGGGTGTCCGGGAACGGTGAGGGAGAAGAGAAGCTGGCTGCATACGAGGGAGCAGCCCTGGGATCTGGGTCCCCAGCAGCTGCCTGACCCTGTGTGGAGTCCAGTCGCCACCCTTCTGCTCACCTGTCTTCCCCCCCGGCCTCATGCCCTGCTGTGTCCCTGGGGTGGGCATAATGCAATGTTGTGCCTCCCCAAGGGGGAGGGCCAGGGGCTCCCACAAGCCAGCCTCTGTCCCCCCATGTCCTAGCACAGCAGCTTTCTCAGGCAGGTGGTGGGTCGGTGGGCCTCCACCCATGCTGTTCTGGGGTTTCCTAGTACTCTCTTTTAACCAACGAAAGTCGAAGTGTACTGAGCAGGTTCATGCTGGGTGCCGGTCCGGGGTGCTGAGGCCTGGGAGTGACCCAAGCACACGGGCAGCCGGACACCGGTGACTGACAGCCCAGACCCCTGGTTTGCACCATCAGGAATGGCCCCCATGGGTCTCAGACAGGCTGCTTGAAGGCTTGCAAGGGTGGGAAGGGAGGCAGGAACTCCCCCACACCCCTTGCCAGGTGGCCCACTGAGGCATGAGGGACAGAGTTTGAGATGTAGAAGATGGTAGGGCCTCCAGGGGCTGAGGGTCTTCCCAGGAGACCCTCCCCTCCCCTGCCCTCTCTCTGCTGCCTGCCTCAGCTTCTGGGAAGTGCTGGGTGCCAGGTAGAGGTCAGGGAGGGACCATGCAGGTATGGGACCCTGGGTGGGGATGAGGGGACTGCTGAGTCGGAGGCCAGGGTGGCAGGGGCAGAGCCCCCAGAGCAGCTGGTGGGAGGAGATGTCCAAGACGTGGGGTAGGTTGGAGAGGACTTGGCTTCTGCCTGGGAGTTCTGCACAGAGGGGCCAATCTGACAGAGGCTACGGAGATTCCCTTCACTGTATAGGCAGGGGTGCGGGAACTGCTGTGAATTCCTGGTGTGCAATGAGGGGCGTTGGGGGCATGGAGGGGTGAGCAGTTGACCAGGTGTATTTTAAGGTGGCACTTGCTGAGAGACTGGGGCAGGTGTGAGAGGAGGGCTTCAAGGTTTGAGTTAGAGGGCCAGCTTTGGGGCAGGGGCTCCATTCGGACGTGTTGCTCACGGCCCAGGCCCAGTGTCATGGCCCCTTTGTCCAGGCCTCAGCATGCTGACATGGGTATGTCCTGTGTGGGCAATCTCACAGCTCAGCCTGCCAAGGCTCCCTGCAGGTGCCACCTTGGCCAGCCAGATGGCTGTGTGTGTTTGAGAAAAGAAGAGGGCACCTCCAGATGGCCTGTGTGTCCATCTGTCCACATGTGCATCCATCCATCTATCCGTGCATCCATCTGTCCATCTATCCAGCTATCTGCAGTGCTGCAGACACCCATAGGCCCTTCAAAAAGGTGTGTTTAATGCTATAAATGAATAAACCCCGCATCTGCCCAGCCACCCCTGTGAAGTGCCCACTTGGTGCCCTGACTGGGCTCCTTGGCTGGGCCTGGCACCGAGTGGGTTCTCAGAAAAGAACTTACTGAGTGACGACTGGCTGAGTATATGAATGCATGAGGGAGGGAGGGGCAGCCCTGGGCTCCCGCCAGCATAGAGCGGGGTGATGGGAAGGTGGCAGCCCAAGGGTGATGCGTCGTGCCTCTTGAAGCCACAGCTGCACCAGGGTGTCCAGTGGCCAAGGCCACTGCCCCTGCCCATGAGGACACAAAGCCACGTGGGCGGCAATAGGCCGGTTGGGCTCCAAGAGGTGTGGGGTTGCCTGGGGTCTCCTCTGCCCAGGATGGGGGATGGGGGAAGCGCAGGCCCCACATCACCCACCGGAATCCCCAGATCCAGAATGGGCCTCACCCAGGTCTGGGCTGGCTGCCTAGCAGGTGAACAGGGAGGGGCAGCCCTTGGGGGCCCAGGCTTCTGCCCGCCCAGGCGCAGGCCATGGGGTGCCCAGGGAGGCCTAGAGGCAGGCCCACATGGAGGGGCAGGGGCGGGACGGGGGCGCCTTTTGAACATTGCCTGAAAGTCAGCCCCCAGATCGCCCTTGGGCCCTTGCCCTCAAGCGCCCACACCCAGAGTGTAGCCCTGGAAGCGGCTGGTGAGTGGGCGGGTGGGGGCTGTGTGGCTGCAGGGGCGCATGGAAGGTGGTCCTCCCAGCTCTCCAGGACCTCCTGCCTGTGACTCTGTGGCCCCAGTGTCCCAGGTCTCCAGGAATGCCACGAAGGGACGACTTCTCCATTAATGAGGACCCTGCCCTTGCGGTCCTGGCCGGTGGCCCGTGACCCAAGCCTTGATCCCTGAGAGGTGTGGCCCAGGCAGTCATGTCCCCTCACTGCCACGCTGGGCCGTGTCGAAAGCAGCCCTACTTCCTACCCTATGCGATGGCCGTTGTGCTCACCTGCTGTTCCAGGCAGCTCAGCTTGCGTTCCTTGCCATGTTCCCTGGAGAGACGGTGCCTCTGGGGGCACCAGGACTGCCAACCTGCTGAACCCGGAGCTGTGGGGACAGGAGCACCATCCCCACATGGTCACTGGGGACGACCTTCCTACTCTTGCTGCTCCAACCCTGGACACAGATACCCAGGTCCCACTATGGGTGGCAGGCTGTGCTCCAGACCCCCGTGTGACATTCAGGGTGCCCCAGGCCCAGGACTTCACATGAACACAGGCAGCTTCACATGGCCCTGGGAGAGGACACTGTGCATATGGGGTCTCTTCCACGGGAATGTAGTCCCTGACTGACACAGAAAGAACGCATTCACCCAATCAACTGCCAGTGCCCCTTGCTGGAGCCCCTGGAGCTGCTCCAGCCGCGTTACCCCACCTTCCGGGCAACTCCGTGGGTGAGCCTGAGGCCATCGGAGGCTGCCAGGACCTGGCTGCAGGGCCTGGTGAATAAATGGGGCTGAGCTGGGGGCCCCTGCACCCTACAGAGTGGTGAGGGTCGGCCACGTCACAGCCCCAGGACGTGGCCCTCTTTTCAGCATCGTGCCTGGGCTGGGGAAGTCCCTGAAGTCCCGCTTGGCTGTCCGCACCGTGAGGGCTCTTACTGCAGGCTGAGACTCCAGCGCCCAGGTAGCCCCACCCGCTCAGTATGTCAACCCCAGTATACATTCGGGGACTGCCGCATGACCCCTGTGGCCCGTGGACACTGGAGGTTCCTGAGCATGGGTTACTCCATGGCCCAGGGCTCTGCTCCTGGGCATATGTCTAACAGAGTCAAAGGCAAGGACTCAGCAGTTAGGCACACCTGGCAGATATGTGTACACCCAGCAGGTATGGGTACACCTGGCAGATACGCAGACGCCATGTTCACAGCAACATCATTCGAGGCAGATGAGGTGGAAACGGCCCAAATGTCCACCAACAGATAAAGAAAATGTGGTCCATCCACACAATGGAGCATGATTCAGCCTTAAAGAGGGAGGATTCTGACACCTGCTGCACTGTGGGTGAGCCGTGAAGCCATCGTGTGACGTGAACTAGGCCAGACACACAAGGACGGAGACCACGAGAGCCCCCTTACGAGGCCCGCGGAGGGGTCAGACCCGTGGAGACTGGAGGAGGTGGGGGCCAGGGGCTGGGGGAGGCGGGTCAGTATTTAATGGGAGCAGAGCTTCAGTTTGGCAAGGCGAGAAAATCCCGGAGATGGGCAGTGGGGACGGTCACACAGTGATGGGAGTGTGGGTGAGTGGTGACATGCATGATGATTTTTAAATGTAACGCCTCTTTTCTTAGAATGACATTAAATTTAAAAAAACATGACAAGCTGAGAAAGAGAACACATTAAAAAGGAAAAGCTTTGTGTTTTAGTTCCTTCAACGTCACTGCTGCTGTTCGAGCAAGGGGCCGCACCCTTCAGGTCTCAGCGGGCGGTGGCCCCGAAGGAGAGGCTGCCCCCGTGCCCACTGGCAGCTGCACAGGCGGCAGTCTGTGGAGCCGGATTGGCATGGCGCACCGCGTAAACACAGGTGGCAGATGTGAGGACAGGTGGGAGTTAACACGGATCCTCAGCAAGAGGGGCAGCCGAGGCCCTGGCAAGGCCTGTTAGGGCACCTGGGGCAGGTGCATGGCATTTGTCATTACTGATATTTAAAGTGCTCAACATTTCATGTTCTTTTCTGCATGTATGTTGTATTTTACAACTTAAAGATTAAAACGTGTATTTTGTAAAAAGGCATTTCCTGGACTTATGCCCTCACCACCTCCTGAGGCCCCCAGCCCGGAGCTTTGGAACTCCAAGGTGCCCTGGGATCGCTGGGCGTGCCCACTGGGGGTACCCACTGGGGCTTCGGCGGGTGTTTCTAACAGGCTCCAGGACCCCAGGGAGGGTCCAGAGCTGCACCACCCAAAAGAGCCCCCCATCCCATCCCAACTGAGTGGCTTGTAAAGTGGGAGGTGCGGGGTGTCTTCGGCCTTATCAGGAGAAAAGATATTAACTGGTTCATTAGTGCCTGTTTCTACCAATTGCACCAGTACCCTATTGTTGAATAGGATATTGTTGAATGATACTATTTCAGAGGCATCAGGTTAAATAATATCAATTATTCCAATTAATTTCGCCTGTTCCCTGCGACTTTCAATTGCTGAGTGGTCCAGAGGGAGCCTCTTCACCACCGGTGTGGATCACACTCAAGTCTTTCTCTTTTCCATGTCTCCCAGGGGGTCGAGTGGGCGAGCAGGGGGTGGTAGGGGGGTGGGCTCTAGGGCCAAGCCCACCTCCCCAGAATGCAGCAGTCCCCCGGGAAGCTAGGCTTCCACCTCCCCTTGAGCCCTAGCATAAATGGAGCCAGGATCCCAGCAGCCAGACCTGTCATCCCCACCCCCGTTGTCCCAGGCCATGCCACCTGACCTGCCATACTTGTTCTCCCACTTCCCACTTCTCCCCCTGACCCAGTCTGCCCAGGTCTAGACCTCGAGCCGTCTCAGGAGCTGGGGACCAAGCATCTGGGAGGAAGCCCCGGGCATCTGCTCAGAAGCCCCCGCCTGCCCCACAGCCCCAGGCCTGCAGGACCAGCAGACAGTCCTCTCCCACCGACCTGCAGGGCACCACCAGGGCGTGGGGATTCCAGGTGCTGGGCCTGGATGAGGAAGTGTTCAGATGTTGGGGGGCTGGCCCGTGAGGACAGCCAGGCTGGGGATGGCTGCATTCGGGATTTGGGGCTGGCTGGGGGGCCCAATGCAAGTAGGGTCCTGGGGTCCATCCATGCAGAGGGAGGTCGGGCCAGACACCCGGAGGTGCTTGTGCACACACGCCCACGCACGGGCACACATGCGGGCAGAGCAGCCTCCCAGGGAGCCCATTTTACATGCAGATGCCCCCTCCGAGGGTCCTGCCAGCTTCCCCAGTGGGTTGGAGAGCTGCCTCCACCCAGGGAGGGGCACAGGCCCAAGAAGCATGCCCTGGTGGGCCCACAGTGGACGGCCACTGAGAGACCCCTTGGCGGCGGGCCCCAGCTGCAGACCAAGACTGGCCCTGGAGGAGACCCCCACACAGCCTCAATACCCAGCCCACCCCCGGAAGACCCAGACAGCCACACTCCCTCATGGCTTCCTGGACACTGCTGGGGTGGGGGTGGGGAGGGCCAGGCCTCTTTCCTTGGCTACCTCCAGGGCCCTGACCATGAGGGATGGACGCTTAGCCCCGTGTCTGCCCCATCCCCCCAGGGCCAGGCTCCTGCCCCGCTGAGGCTTCTCTGCAGTTCCCACCGCCCTCAGAGCTGAGCCTGCCAGGGCCGTCTCCCCACAGGGCATGTCTGCCCCCCTCCTGCTCCCTGTCTCTTGCCATCCAGGGCACAGGCCAGCATGTCCAGGTGAGCCAGGGCCCGGGTCAGTTGGCCTCTAGGTCCAGTTGCCACGTGGGCCCAGGGTGGCCAGGCCCTGGGATACTGGCTAAGTGCCGAAGTCCATGGCCACCAGCTGAGAGGCTGTTGCCAGGGCCAGTGGGCCTCGGAACTCCTGGGCCTGGCAGAGCGGCTGTAGCAGCGCCCAGGGAGCCCATGGGCACACAGACTGGGACCCGGGCAGGGATGGCTCTGGCCAGTGGCACATGTGCTGGCCCTGCTGCCACCCTCCCTGCTGGCCCCGTGCCATTGCCAGTCTGTCCCAGGACACCATGTGCAGCCGGAACAGGGCGTGTGTTTGCTCAGGCACCTGGCTGGCCCGTGCACGGAGCCCAGGAGCCGTGGCATTCCGGACAAGAGCCCATTGTGTCCACAGGCACCCCCACCTTGCAGCCACTGGCCACAAAGACCCACAATGTCCCCCACTCCCCATGGCCCTGCCCACCCTGACCACCTGGCCTCTACCCGACCCCAGCCAACCTCGCTGTCCCTGCCCTCTTCTCCCTCTCAATCTGTACCATCCACTGCCCCTCGACCACCTCAGGTTTCCTGGGGCCACAGGACTGGGTTTCTAGTGTGGCTGCCCACTGACGAGGCCAGCCTACATGTGCTCAAGGGGCCAGACTGCCTTGCCTCCCCTCGGCCCCATCCAGACTGGCTGTCACCAGGGCAAGAGACCCTCCCCACCGCAGCTGAGGCAAGAAGCCTGGGAGAGCAGAGCCCCTTGGACTCCAGGGCACAGGCTTGGTGCCAGAGGGGGCCTGGGAGGATGGTGGTGGCCAGGCTGGCAGGAATCACTTGGGTAGGTCAGAATGTCCTGAGGGCAGGTACAGGTGCTGGATGCCTGCTGTCGGGCCTGGGGCTGGGGACCCCTGCTTGGTGGCCACACTGCTGCCCAGTGTTGGTGGTGGCCCAGCTGCACTGGCCTGGAGGTGAAGCAGCTGGGGGAGCCCTGGTCCCAGGCTGGGAGAGCACGCCGCACTTCCTGGGAGTAGGCTGGGCCTGGGAGGCCACCCACACCTCTCCTGGGTGGCCGGATCTCAGGCCTGCCACTCAAGCAGGCCACAGGCCACCGGTCAGGGCACATGGGTTCACACAGGCCCCATGTGGGATATTACCTTTGGGCCTTCTGTACCATGACTGAGCGTCCTTGTGGGCCCACCCAGATTTGCCGCACAGGCCCGCACACATCCTGGCACTCACCATCCTGCCCACAGGTGCACGCAGCTCGCACTTGTCCAGGTGTGTGCATGCTCATTGTCCTTCCCCACACAGATGCCCACACAGTCCAGCCCCAAGGCTGGCTCAGAGTCCCTCACAGGGGGCTTTCCCAGACACACCCAAAGCAAAGGCTGAGGGGTACCCCCAGGCCCGCATGACTCACACGGAACCACCAACCCCAGAGGACCTCAGGAGTCACGGTGGGATGTGGGGGCTGCTGGGGGCTGGTCTGGGCTGTGTTATTGACGAATGGGCTGAGCAGCTAAGAAACTAAGTAACGGGGAGTGAACTGGACTCCGCACCCCACGCGGAGGGGCCCTGCTAGGCCGGCTCCACTGGGACTCTTGGGGTCCGCCGCAGCCCCCAAGTGACAAGGATGAGCAGTGGTGGTGGGGAGCTCAAGAGTACGGCCAGCACCCCCCACCAGCCGGGAGGGCTCAAGCAGGGGACCTGGGGTGCTGGCTGCTCACCTGCCCACACAGCCCCACTTGGGGGTCTCTACCCCACCAGCTGGGGGCTGCCCTCTTCCTGCTCCCCACTCCCCTTGAACCAGTGAGGCTGCTTCATGTGCCCAGCCTAGCAAGGGACTTGGGTGGGGAAACCGGGGCTGAGGGCAGGCTTGACCCACAGGCCAGGAGCCACCCCTGTAGAACCGGTCTGACCATGAGTGTGGGTGTGGGTGTGTCTGTGTGGTCCTGTTCACATGAGCATGTGCACTGGGACCCAGCCAGGAGGCAGGAGGTGGAGGCCATGGCCTGCGTCACAGGCAGCACAGAGCAGGCTTCAGGGCTGGGACGCAGCAGGAAGGCCCTCCCTCAGGTCGCAGAGACAGGGAGAGATTGGGCCCGAGGCCTGGGACTGGGGTGGTGCCGGGACCCAGCTCTGTGGCCCTGCCCACCTTACCTTCAGCCCGAGAGTGGCCTGGCCAGTGCCCCTGAGAGCCCACGGGCTCGCTGAGGGCAGGGCCAGTCTCAGGGTGCTGGTAGTCAGGGCTGTCCTGCTCTGGTGCACCCTCGGGGGTGGTGACCAGGCCAGCCTGACTCCAGAACCCACCTTACCTCACTGAGTGGCTCTGTGGCCTGACAGGCAGCTGAGTCACCTGTGCTGGGAGCTCCAGGGTCCTTCAGGAGGCTTCCAGGAGCGCAGACCCTCAGCAGAGGCCCATAACCCCTGGCTCAGCCCTGCCCTCTCCTCCTGCCACAGCAGGCCTGTCTCCTCCAGGGCCCAGCTCCTCCAGCCCTCTAGGCCTGGCCATAATGTCCCTCTGCCCCCACTCCCCTCCCGCAGCCCTGTCCTAACGACCCCCAGCCCGTGAGCTGGCAGCTGGGGCCAGGGCAGCCACTTTGTGTTCCTGAGCCTCAGTTTCTCCATCCATAAACGAGCATCAGGAGGAGGACTGCATGTCCATCTCTGCCCTCAGAGCCCCACATTGGGCAGGGGCAAGGGCAGCTGCCCCCTGTCCCCCATCCTGTCCTCCTACTGCTCCCCTGTGTGACAGGCTGAGGCATTAGGAGGGAGGCCAGTAACAGGGATCCAGGGCCTGTATGACACCCCCTAGGCCCGAGCTAGTTGCTGTAGCCGCCCCCACATCTCTCGTCACTTGGCCTGCTGGCCCTGACCTGGCCCAGGGGCTCTGGGCCTTTGGAAGAGGCCGAGCCCAGGGGAGGCCCAGCAGCGCACAGGGGATGCTGTGCATTAACACCTGCAGGCGAGGGGTCGGCAGAGGGGCTCCAGGGCTGTGCAGGGACGGGGATGTAGGGGCAGGGCATGCTGGGCCTTGAGGCTCTGCTGGGCGCCTACCACCTGCCCAGCACATATGTCACCTCCCTGCCATTCACACTTTCCCACACCAATCCCATGGGGGCAGGTGGTCAGCCCAGAAACCCATTCTGCAGCTGAGATGACAGAGGCCTGGCAACTCCACCTTTTCTCCACAGGCAAGGGGATCCCCAGCAGGGTTTTGAGCAGGGAAGCAGTGTGTTTAGCTGCATCGGGAGGAAGGGTGCCCAGGCCCCCAAAGGCCTAGAGAGGTGCAAGGCTGGGGCTGGCGGCTGGGGATCCGCACGCAGGGTCTTTGCAATGGGCGGGTGGCCCTTGGTGAGCCTGGGTCTCCTGCTACCAATGGGGCAGCCTCAGGGCTGCTGACTAGGGGAGGAACTACAGGGCTGATGCATCCCAGAAACCTGGAGGGAGCGGCTCCCCTGCTGATCTGTCACCAGGGCCACTCTGGGAACAGCCAGACAGGGTGTGGCAGAGACTGAGAGATGGCAGGTGGGGTGCCGGGCCGTGCGGGCATCACCTGGGGTCCTGGGAGAAGGGCTGTGTGCCCAGGGAGGGGCCCAGGCCAGCACAGGTGCAGGAAGAGCTGGCCTGGCCCTGGAAGAGCAGAGGTGGCCCTGTGGGAGTGGGATCACTGGCCTGCCGTCCCCCGTTAACCCCCTGTGGCCGTGTTGGGGAGTGACAAAGGCCCCACTTCACAGCTGGAAGACAGGCACTCTGTGGAACCTCCGCCCCAGGGGCCAGCACCGCTGTGGGTGGAGTGGGGCTAGACGGTCCAGTACAACTTACTCGGGCCGTGCTGAGCCTGGCCAGGCCCTGGGAGGCCAGGCCTCTGAAAGGAGGCAGAGGGAGCTAGCCAGGTGCGCACTGGCCCGGTTGGCACCTGGGCAGCACCTCGGCACCCAGCACTCCCAGGTCAGCCAGCGTGGACCCTCTATTGGCGAGGCAACTGCTCCCTGGGAACCATGAGTGGGTTGACAGCAGTGGCTGCACCTCCCATAGGGGCGGGCGGGACCCCGCACTCTGCCCAGGTCAGTGGGAGGTGGGAGCCAGGCCAGCCCCAGGCGGTGAGAGGCAGGAGGGGTCTGGGCAGAATTTCTAGGGGGTGGGGAAGCCTAGACAGGGAGTGAAAGTGCAGAATTCCTTCCATTTCTCTGCAGTGACTGAGCACGCAGGTGGGTGGGCACCTGGCACCAGGGCCGCAGCCTGAGGGGCCCAGGCTGTGACGCCGTGCAGGTGGGTGGGGCGGGGTGCCTTCCTGGGTGTGCCCCGTCCCACTTCTCTTCCCTGTTCGGCCCTGCCCTGGCTCAGCCCACACCCTCTGCTGCCGTGCCCTGCCCTGGTGACCCGCCTTCAGGATTGAGCCCCTGTGCTGGCCATGCCATCTCCACACCCAGCCTGGCCCCCCTCCTCCAGGTCTGCACAGAACACCTGGCCCCCCTGCCCTGAGAAGGCCCGGCCTGAAGCTGGCACGAGGGCCCACATGCAGTCTGGAGGCCCTGTCCCTGCCGCCTCTGTGACTCAATTGCCCTGCTGTGGGGTGTGGGTGGGGCAGACAGGCTGGCTTTTGGGTCTCAGGAACCCGTCAGGGTGGTGGACAGGCTGGTCAGACTCTGACTCTCCAGCCCTTGACCACATCCACGAGCAACCTGCTGGTCTCTCTCCTCCAGGAGTGAGGGGGGCTTTGCCCTGACCCCTGGAGGAGGAGGGGCCCGGAGTCGTGAGGCAAGACGCCTTCCCACCTGCAGTGGGGCCTGCCCTGGCTGGGGTGGGGCTGGGGAAAGAAGGAACGTGGTGTCCGGGCACCGGGAGCCACAGAGCGCCCGCTGCAGGTTCGCACAGCGCCTGCCCAGTCCCCGGGCCCGCTGGCTGCCTGAGCTCATACCTGGGTGCCCACCTGTCCCCCACTGGCCAGCCCCTGGGGAGCTCTGTGATGTCCTGCCAGCCAGAGGAGGTGGGGTCCCTGCAGCTCCAGGGCCCTGGAGCACCCATGGCACTAAGGCCAGCTCCGGGAAGCCCCTGGGTGCACAGGCCCACCTGGGAGGCGGGTGGGAGTGAGGATGGCACATTGAGGGCCAGGCTGGACAGGAGTCGGGGCATCTCCTTGCCAGAGGCCACTCAGCTTCCTGGCCAGCCTGGACCCCCTTCCTCCCACACCCCTCTGCCCCACCTCCCCTGCACCTGCCACTGTCCAGAAAAGGGAAGTGGCCATGAGGTGGGGACTAGCCCGGCCACTTCCGACCCAGATGGGCTGCCCAGGTCACCTCATGCCCTCCCAGGGCAGCAGTGGGGACGGGGCAGAGCCCCTCCCTTGGGCTTCAGGGGGCCCTCTGGACTCCCCAGTTTGTGCTGGAACCCAGACTCAGGGGGTTGGCCCCAAGCCCCTCCTTTAGCTGTTTTTGACTCCCCGTCCCGCAGAACACGAGAGGCAGGGCAGGCTTCCAGACCAGGGGCATGGCTCGGGTCAGCAGACTCTCACCTCCCCTACAGACCTGGCCAGCAACCCTGAATACTGCAGCCCCCCTTCTCTGACCCGGCTGCATCCTGGAGTCTGAATGCCCAAGTGCCTCTCACCACCCAGACCAGGCTGGTGCTGCGGCTGCTCCTGGGAGCCGCTCCTGGAACCCTCAGGCAGAAGCCGCAGCGAGGAGGGTGTGGAAGGCAACGCTGGCTGGAGGGGAGCCTCAGGCCTGCCCGCTGCCTCGGCCCAGCCCCATGTCCAGGCTGTGGCCACCAGGACCTGGCGCCACCCACAGGCTGAGCCCACCCACAGCAGACCTGGAAGTGGGAGAGCTGGCTGAGGCAGGAGTCCAGGAGTCTCGTGCACTAATACATTCCTCCAGGGCTCTGAGCACCGTACACACAGACTTTGTCTTTCTTGCACAAGCAGAACTTTGGGCCACACTGGGCCTTCCTTGGAACCAAGGACTCCCCCCACCCCACCCCCCACAAGGCCCAGGTGTGAGGGACTCTCCCCTGGCTATTTCTGAATCTTTAAAGAAGGGGACCCACAGGGACTGGGGCACCCAGGCTTGCAGGCTCTGGGCTGTGTGGGTGCTGCCTGCTAGCAGGGAGGGGCCAGATTAAGCCTGACCTGAAGCTGTCATCTGTCCTGCCCTGTTTCTCTCCACACCTGACCTGTACTTGGGCAGGGTTCATGCCCTGGCAGTGATATTCTCCTATCTTCCTGGCCATTGCCAGTCGCCACCCATGGCTTACCTTTTCCCCAATGACCCTGCAGGCCACAGCTCTCTGATGTGGTATGAAAGCAACACCCCACTGAAGGCTGAAGTTGGGGTACATGAGTGTGCTAAGTATGGGCAGGTATGCAGCAAGTGCTAAGTGCACATCTCCAAGGCCATTCATTATCTTGTCCTGAGCCCATGTTTGCTGTGACCAGGCCCTCTAGGGGTCCACGCTCTGGAGACTGTGGGGGTCAGTTTGTTAGGGCCATTCCTCCTTGGCCTGAGTACAGCTGTGTAGCCCAGGCCAACCCTGGGACTGAGTAAGAGTCTCCCAAGGTGACATCAGTGATGCTGCGGGCCCTGGGCCTGCAGTCCCCGAGGCTCCCTGGGACTCGGGCCACCAGCCGCTTCCCCTCTAGAGAGACCTCCTTGCTGGCTCCAAACAGCACAGCTCTGATCCCCAAACCTTTGGCCCTTTGGAGGCCCCAGCCCGGTGCCCGGCAGTCACAGGTGCTGAGCACGCCCACTCCCCCTGCTGCTCTGTGTCAGCCTTGGAGACCACCATGTGGGACCCAGTGCATGCATGGCTCCTGCAGCCCCGCCAGTCGGTGCTGCATGCACATTGGAGGCAAACAGCCACGGCCTCCCTCCTGCTCCTTGGGGACCCCCTTCCACCACTAGCCCCCTCCTCACCTCATCCTCATGTGCATACCGGGGCTGGAACAAGGTGGGTGAGGGGCCTGTCCTGCTGGGCACCATCTCCAGTAGCTGCTTGACTCTCCCTGGTAGGTCTGAGAGGCTGCACCTGTCCCTGGGGTCAGGGTTTGGGCTCCCACAAAGGGCAGGGCAGCCGCTCCCAGCCTCTTGGGGACAGGGCCTGGGAGCAAGCAGAAGGGGCACAGCTGGGCAGCCTTCCCTCAGTTGTGCCCAGGCCGGCCACTTTGACCGTGAAGGTCTCGGCAGGGAGGCGGCAGGACTGCTAGGGTGTGTCGGGTCTCCACCCCAGGCCTCTTTGTTCCAGCGGGTCCCTCAAGCTCTATCAATGAAATCCTGGGCCCATGCCCAGGACAACAGCCAGAGCCTCCACAGCCACACCTATTAGGTGCCTACTGTGTGCCATGCAATGCACCTGATGGGATCCTTCCGGCTCCACAGATGGCGGGGCCCTGCTGGGAGAGGCTGCGGACATGCCTGTGGTTCTGGCGTGGGTCAGTGGCTGTGTGGGGACTGCGCCACAGTACCCGGGCTGGGTCAGAGGATGGCCCCAAGGAGGGTGGGAGAAGGCAGCGCTGGGGAAAGAATGGGGTGGGGTCAGTGCACGGGGCCCCAGCACAGTGGCTGGGAAGCTGGCTTAGTGCAAACATTGTACCCACCTCCTGTCCCCGGCCAGAGACTCTGGGTAAGAGGGAGGACCCCTGGGGCCTGGGCAGAGTCCCATCACCCGCCCTCGCCAGCCCCCACCAGCCAGCTGTGTCTGGGGTTGGCTCCCCTGGGCACCCAGCCTCTCCCCAGGTCAGGCCTGGGCACTCCCACAGCACCTTTGCTTTTTCAGGATCCCCTTGGCTGAAAGTCCAGGTGCTGGCTGCCTGGCCACAGGCGGCCTGTTTGGTAAACGCTCTATGGTGGCAGCAGTGGGGCTCCAGAGGGGTGACAGCCGCCAACACAGGCTGTCTTGGCCAAGCATCAGGCTGGGCAGGGGCTCCTGGGCAGGGAGGCCAGAGTCATGCAGGCCACTGCTGCCCACCGGCTGCCACTGCTTCATGCCCCATCTTGCCCTGCCCCAGGTTGCCTTTGGGGAACAGTGCAGAACCCTGGCGCAGCTCTACTGGCTCCCTCCCCAGCAGGTGAGAGGCCGGAGGGCACCTCCCCACAGCAGCGGGGCTGCACCTCCACGCAGGCACTGCACTGCAGGCAGCCTGCACTGCGCAGGAGAGAGCTTCCAGAGCCAGGCAGGGGCTGGCAAAGAGTCGGGTGCCATCTTGGGGGCTGTTATGACAGGCATGGGGACTGGAAAGGGGTCAGGCCCAGTGGGCCAGGGGTTCCTGCAGTGGGAGTAGAGGGCAGAGGGGCCTGGGTGACAGCTGTGACTGTGGGCCGAGTCACTGGGACTCACCTAATGGCCCAGGGCAGCTCTGGAGGGGCCCAGGCAGGACAGGGGGAGAAAGAGGAGCCCAGACAGCATGCGGGGGTGGGGGTGCGTAAAGAGGAGGCTGGGAGGAGGGACGGAGTCACGGGCCTCAGCGATGGATAGGGGCAGGTGGGGGAACCTCCAGTCACGACCAGGCCCAGGGCCAAGCGGGGCTGGGCCGACCTGTGGGGTGTGCAGGGGCAGCTGGAAGTAGCAGACTGAGGGGGCCTTGGTCTGGCATGGGGACTGGGGTGGACCAGACCCCAGGGGAGGGGAAAAGGGCCTAGGACGGGCCAGAGGGGCTGGGGTGGGACAGACAGAGCCTGGGAAGCCAGGGGGATGGGGACCTGGGGAGCAGCGGGAACATCCCCCAGTATGTTTCTGTCCCCTTTTCTCCCCAACTCTGTGGGCATGTTTATAAGTGTGTGGGAGGCTGTCTGCATGTGTGACATGTGCATACGTGTTTGTGAGGAGTGTGCACGTCTGTGTGGCAGACAGTGTGAGTGGCCCAGGCCAGCTTCCATCCGTCCTCCTCTGCCTCCTAGTTGGAGGGGGCCAGCCTGACTCCAGGCTCCATGGCAGCAGCACAGCCCCTCCCCCCAGCAGAACAGGGTGACCAGCTGGCTGGGCAGGGGCCAGCTGCCTCCAGGGTAAGGGGCGGGGCACGGGACCCTCCCTGCTCCCCCTTCAGGAAACACCTGCCTTGAGAACAGAAACTTGACGAGGCACCTGGCCTTGGCATGAGGTGCTGCTGTCCCTCTGAGCAGCAATGGGTGGGGGCACCCACACTACGCTGGCCTGAGCCTCAGGCACCTGAATGTAGTGGGAGGCCAGGGCACATGGCTGACCCTCTAGCCAGTGGAGCAGCAGGGTAAGGATGTGGCCTCATCCCCAGTAAAGTCCTCCTTCTGGTGGCCTCGCCCTGCTGTCTGCAGGAGTGGCCCCCACTCTGCTGCCCAGGAGTAGCTGGCCTGGGCTGGGGCTGCCTGTGGGGCCCAGAGCTATTTTTAAGGCCCACCGGATGGGCCTTCCAGGAACCAGGAAAAAACAGGCTGGCCTGGCATCCTGCATGGCCGGGGACATGGCCAGGAAAGGCATGGATCAGACCTGCAGGGAAGGGGTGGCCTGGGGTCCCTCTCAAGGGCAAAAGACCCTTGAGTCTCGATTCGGCTTTGCCCCCTGCACAAGGAGAGAGTGGCTGCACCCTGCCCAGCCCACTCCTCAGGCCAGATGGAGCCTGAAAGAGGCCTCAATGAAGATGGCAGCTACTAGTTGGGGGTTGGAGTGATCCAGGTCCCAAAACTCATAGTGGGTGCAGGATGGACACACACACATGTTCATGCAACTGCACACCTTTAACACACGTGACTGTCTGGGGGACACGGAGGCTCTATGGAGACCCGAGGACACAGGCTGCGTCCTGCTCTGTGTTCCGTCCCCAGACCAGGCCGGGGACCCTCCCTTACCATGGAGTAGCCCTCCAAGCCTTCCACAGATGGCCCAGCCCCCCTTCAGAGCTCGGGGAGGACCGACTGCTGAGGGTGGGACACCCTTTCTGAAGGAAAGGGCCCTCCCAGGATGCTGGCTGCCCAAGGCTAGAGACCAGTTGGGCCCATGGGCCAGGGCACCCAAGGTCTGGCCTGGAGGCTCACTCATTGGGGGGGCCACTGGGGACCTCGGCTGCTCTCCGTGGAGTTGGACCTGCCCTCAGAACCACATCTAGTCATGGTCACCACCTAGACCCCAGGCATACCCAAAACTTCCACCTTTACCAGCCCCAAGAGGCCACAGGTCCCGGAGCCTGTAACAGCTTGAGGGGACCCACCATCTGGGGCATCTGCTCTGGGGTCCTCTGTGGATCCTCTAGAAGGGCCCACAAGTGGCCAATAGCCCATCCTCCTGCACAGGTGCTGTATGGGTTCTGCTGAAGGGTGAGCCCCAACATCCTACCTTAGATAGGACCCCCTTCACGGCCCTGCCTTGGCCTGGGGCCCATGGTTGACCTGCCAGTCCTGGGCCCACCTTCACGGACCCACATTGCAGGAAGGTGGTGGACAGAGCACCCAAAGGCTGGAACCAGCTGGACCACTGGAGGGTCCACTCTGTCCTGGGACAGTGACACTGGCAAGGAAGGGGTGTGACCTGGAGGAGCTGGGTGTGTCGAGGAAGCCAGCAGGCCAGTCCAGGTCTCCAACACGGGTACATGCCTGGGGGGCGGCGGGCAGGCGGGGTCATACCTGAAGTCAATTCCAGGCGGCCCAGGGATGTGGCTGCAATGATTAGATCCTAGCCTGGCCCCCTGCAGTGCCAGAAGGCCCAGTACCTTGACCTCTTAGTTCCCCCAAACCTCAACCCTCTCTGGGACTTGTGGTGGGAGGCTGTGGACACCCACGGCTCAGTCATGGGGACTGGCAGATGGCTGCTCACACCTCCCCAGCCCCAAGCTCATGGCTCTGGCCACTGACCTAGGGCACAGGTCGGCAACCCGTAGGGTTGGATAACACCACACAGGTGAGTCTGTGGCACAGGACACAGAGGGCAGTGTGGACAGTCATGTGGACCCGGGCTGATTCGGGTCCTGACTGCGGCAAAGTGGGCTCCCTAGTAGAGGTGGACAGCAGCTGGGCCTGGAGGGCAGCCAGGTGGGCCGAGAGCTAGGAAGGGAGCTCCAGGCAAAAGCAGAGCAGGGCAAAGGTGCCAAGGAGATCGGGCGTGATCAGGAACCTCGGCCTGCAGGCTCGAGGTCACGCCCAGGTCAGAACGGCGTCCGGGTGGAAAGGAGGGGGCGTCGGGGGCAGGGTGGGCCCTCTGCCCACGCCCGGGGGCTGAGCGTGCCCCTGCGGGGTAGCTGAGCGGGCGTCCCCGAGGGACGGCTCCGCCTCCCAGCACCAAGCCACTTGCGTGCAGGGGTTTACGATCCGCCGGAGACGCACATGCGTGCGCACGGTCCTGGGCGGCGGGGAGCGTCGCTCCGCGAAACACTGCTGCCCACCGGGCCTCAGCTACCGTCGCCCGCTCCAGACTCCACTTAGAAAGGCGCTCGAGCTACCCGACCTGCACTGGCGCGGCCTGGGGCGGGGGCTCGTGGCCCCGCCTCTCAAACACTCCCTCATTGGCTGGGGCCCAAGGTCCTTTGAAAAGCTCGGTTCCCATTGGCTCCTTCTGCCCCGCCCCACGCGCTAAGGCTACCGTTCGCGCGGGAACTGCGCGTGCGCAGAAAGTGTGTGAGTGAGCGGAGAGCCGTGGTGTGCCACGACACGCCGTGCGCCTCCGCGGCACTACCACAACGAGGTAGTCCAGGACGGCTTGCCGCGTCCCACGCCGCCGGGTCTCGCCCACCCGGGGTGGCGGCGCCTAGCCTCACCTCGCTCTCGCCTCGGCCGCTCGCGGGCCTTTACTGGGTGCGACCCAACGCGCGGCCCCCGACGTGAGGGGCGGGGACTCGGTGCTCCCCGCCTCCGCGGAAGGATACGGGCCACCGCTACCCAAAACCCCGGGGCGAGGCGGTCGGGCGTGCGAGCGGCTCGGCGGCTGTGCGTACACGCTGTCCACGCCGGGTCGGCCCGGGCTCTGCGCCGCGCGAACGGCCTCGCCCGAGCGGGTCTCGGCTCCCTGAGGGCCTGTGCCCCCGCGCTCGCCTTGCCGCCGCGGCCGCTGTCCAGGACTCGGGCTCCGCGCGGCCCGGGGCGGCCGCCCTTCCGTGTCCGCGGCCGCACGGGGAGCCGGGCCGGACGAGAGGCGGCGCAGAGCCCGGAGGCCGCGGACCCGCGCCCTGTCGACGTCCGCGATGTTGCTGTCCAAGTTCGGCTCCCTGGCGCACCTCTGCGGGCCGAGCGGTGTGGACCACCTCCCGGTGAAGATCCTGCAACCAGGTGCGCGCGGGGCCTGGAGGTCTGGGGGCGCCGGGGGCAGGGTTTTGGGGACCAGGGCCGCACCAACCCCGCCTGTGCGCCGTCTCCATAGCCAAAGCGGACAAGGAGAGCTTCGAGAAAGTGTACCAGGTGGGCGCCGTGCTTGGCAGCGGCGGCTTCGGCACTGTCTACGCGGGCAGTCGCATCGCCGACGGGCTCCCGGTGAGTGGAGCCGCGTATGGACGCGGGTCTCGCCCACCGCGCGCCGTCGCGGCTCTGCGGGCCTGACCAGTCGCACCCCCCGCAGGTGGCCGTGAAGCACGTGGTGAAGGAGCGGGTGACCGAGTGGGGCAGCATCGTGAGTGCGGGGCGCCGGGCGGGCCGCGGGGCGCCGGGCGGGGCCGCGGGCGGGCCTCGCGCTGACAGCCGTGTCCCCAGGGCGGCGCGGCCGCGCCCCTCGAGGTGGTCCTCCTGCGCAAGGTGGGCGCGGCGGGCGGCGGGCGCGGCGTCATCCGCCTGCTGGATTGGTTCGAGCGGCCCGACGGCTTCCTGCTGGTGCTGGAGCGGCCCGAGCCGGCGCAGGACCTCTTCGACTTCATCACGGAGCGCGGGGCGCTCGCCGAGCCGCTGGCGCGGCGCTTCTTCGCGCAGGTGTTGGCGGCCGTGCGCCACTGCCACGGCTGCGGCGTTGTGCACCGTGACATCAAGGACGAGAACCTGCTCGTGGACCTGCGCTCCGGAGAGCTCAAGCTTATCGACTTCGGCTCGGGCGCGCTGCTCAAGGACACGGTCTACACCGACTTCGACGGTGAGCGTTCGGGCGGGTAACGCCCGCGGCGCCGGGGAAGGGGACTGTTGGCCGCCGCGGTGGGGGCGGGGGTTGCTGGCGGCCGGGGGCGCGCGTGCGCCGGGGGCGAGGGCCCGCATTGCAGGGCGTGGGGAAGCCCAGGCCCCCGCCCGGCGTCAGCTCACATCTGTTTGTTGTGAAACCCGAGCGCCGGCTCATGTGACCGCTCCTCCTCCGCCGACCGGGCGGGGCGCCCGCGGGGGTTTTTCCAGGGTGATGACTCGTAGGCTCTGAGGACGTGGCGAACCGGGAGCTCTGAGTCGCGGGCGCCGCCCCCGGGTGGGCTCCTAACCCCCGTGTGCCCTCCAGGCACCCGGGTGTACAGCCCCCCGGAGTGGATCCGTTACCACCGCTACCACGGGCGCTCGGCCACCGTGTGGTCGTTGGGCGTGCTGCTCTACGACATGGTGTGCGGGGACATTCCCTTCGAGCAGGATGAAGAGATTCTTCGCGGCCGCCTGTGCTTCCGCAGGAGGGTTTCCCCAGGTGTGTTGGGGGCCGGGCCCCTGGCGCAGGGCTCAGAGGAGCCAGCCCCCCTCTGACGCTCCCTCCTTCCCCCAGAGTGCCAGCAGCTCATTCAGTGGTGTCTGTCCCTGCGGCCCTCGGAGCGGCCCTCGCTGGACCAGATCTCTGCCCACCCCTGGATGCTGGGGGCCGATGGGTGCCCCTCGGAGAGCTGTGACCTGCGGCTCTGTGGCCTAGACGCCGACGACGGGGCCAGCACCACCTCCAGCAGCGAGAGCTTGTGAGGGCGGCCTGCGTCTGGCCATGGGCGCCAGAGGGACCACCTGCCCCAGCTGGACTGCCTGTTCCCTGCAAAAGCGATGACCTCTGGCCCCTGGGACTTAGCCTTTGGCTCGGGGCGTTTCCTCTGCTTTGAGTGCCTTCATGAAAGCTGCTCTCACGGGACTTGGTGTCTCAACCTCTGTCCAAAGACGCTCTGGTGGAAGCGAAGGCCTGGCTGCCCAGGGCGGGGCCCTAACAGAGATCATCCCTCCTCCGTGCTGCCCGGGGAGCTGGCCTCTGCCCTCAGGCCTCCCTGTTGACTGGGCTGGACCAGAAGCACTCAGGCCCCCTGCCCACCTCCTGTGCTGCCCTGTTTGGGCGTATCTGTGCACGAGCAATGCAATGTTGGGGCCCCTGCTGCCCACCCGCACGCCCTGCGTGCGCACGTCTGTTATTTATGGTGTGACCCCAGAGGAGGGCTATTTATTGTTTAATTTATTTGTTGAGGTTCTTCCTTTCCAGCAGCCCTGCCGCCTCCAGGCCCCTGGGCTCCGGGATGTGGCTGTGTGTGGACCTCAGGTCCCAGTCCTATCTGTGTCTGTCGGAAGGTAGACTTGTACAGTGGCTAATTTAAGGGAGTGGGTGGCTGCCACCTGGAGGAGGCTCTCTGCCCCGGGGGTGGGTTTTAAATTATTGACCTTGTACAACCTGCTTGTTGGCTCTGGAAGCTGGAGGGTGGGGGACAGAGTCTCAAGCCTTTAATTTATTTCAGCAGCTGTGTTTCTGTGATCCCGGTGTGGGCCTCGTGGATGGGGTTTCAGTTCAAAAGCAAGATGTCTGGAGATCATATTTTTTATACAGGTATTTCAATTAAATTGTTTTGTATGTAGCAGCTAGTCTGTGTTTACTGGTCTGTGGGTCTGGGGTGGGAGAAGTCCTGGGGAGGCGCCTCTGGTCACTGGGCGGCCCTGCCCTGCCCCCATTCCCTATGAGGGGGAGGCAGGCCAGAGGGGCTGGGTGCAGCTCTTGGCCTCTTGTCGCCCTGTCCGCTGCCCCCACTGCGCCAAGGGCAGCAGGCCATGCTGTCAGGGGCCTCTGGGAGGTGAGTGGGCACCAGGCCCCAGGGGTGGCATTGCCGCCATTGGTCTGGAGGCATGTCTGAGGGGGGCTGCCGTAGGGCCTGTTCTCAGGAGGCCCAGCTGGGTAGGAAGAAGAAATGGCTCGTGCTCAGGTCCCTCGGAGGTGTGCATGGTGGGTCCGTGCTGCCCCAGAGGACAGGAAGGGTTTCTGAAGGGTGAGGACTGCCAGGGGGAGGGGCTGGGAGGGTGGTTCAGAGGCAGGGGAGCGGGTCCTGAGAGCGGTCTGGCCTGGCTGACAGGTGGAGGGGTGCAGTGCTGGGTGGGGGCTCCTGGCTTGCTCCTGGCCGTCCCGGGGGTCGGTGTGTGACCTGCCTGGGACCTGGGAGTCGTTCTTAAGGGGCGGCCGTTCCCGTAGGCTCCATGGCGAGCAGGGTGTGAGGAGAAGCAGCACCTGTCCTGTGGTCCTAGCCTGTGAGCCCCGGGGTGCTCCTTCCAGGGGGAGGACCACGGGCAGCCTGGGCCTGTGAGCTGGAGTTCCTAGGGGAGCCCTTGGAGAGGGCTGAGCACCAGTATCCCTGGCGTGCCCCGTCTTGGTGACAGTGGCTCGCATGTCACCGTGATCCCGGCTCCCGCACTTGCTGGCGGAGGATGCATCTCGTCGTGCTGGGCAGCCCCCTATATTCACCCATCTGCTTGTCCACCCACTGGACTGCCCACCAGGCCCGCTTGCACTGTGGGGAGGATCCCGAGTCAAGCCCCGGGCTGTGTCCGGACACCCTGCGCTGGTGCCCTGGAGCTTGCAGCCTGGTGGGAAGGCACAGGGGCTCTCAGCTGGAGCCTTCCGAGGAGGAGGAACCACGGAACAGGAGGCCGTGGCCCAGGGGGTGGGGCGGGGGGGCACCCTGCATGGTGAGAGCCGAAGCCCCCAGGGTGGCCACACTTCCAGGACATGTGCCAGCCCCACACATGGAGCTGCTGCTTAAGTCTGTCCACTCCGCAACCTCCACAGGTGGCGCAGAGGCCCAGGGTGGCTGAGCACCTTGCCTGAGGCCACCACCCATCTAAGCATAAGACCAGAGTGTCCAGGTCTCTCAGACTCCCCAAGTTTGTTCCTGGAGTGGAGGGCACAGTGCCCTCCAAGCCCTCTTAGTCTGCCCTGGTGGTGGATGGGCAGGCCCGCAGGTGGCTGCTGTGGGTTCGAGGGATGCAGAAGCTGTGGCCAGAGGTGACATCTCTCCTGCCCAGGGGGAGGCCCAGCTCTGCTGGCAGGGACAGGTGACCAGAGAGAGGGTGCCACCAGGGTAGGAGGAAGCCCAGGCCTGTGCGTCAGGGCCAGTGGGGCAGGTGGATGTGGGCTGGGGTCAGAGGGTAGGCCCAGAGGTCAGGAATGTCGGGGGGCATCAGTACTCCATGTGGGGCTAGTCCAGGAGAAAGGCTGAGCCCACTCTGGCAGGGCAAGAGAGAGAGAGGGGAGATCGGGAGGGAAGCAGCTTGGCCGTCCCCACTTTGTCCCTCAGCTCCTGCCCCCCGTGTCTCCACCCTGGTGGTACCGGCTGGGGTTCCCCATGAGCGCCTCTTCCCTCCCTGGGGCCACTGGGCACCACTGTACGCCTGCTTCTGGCCTGGGTGCTCTGTGCATACCTGAGTCCCCAGCTCTGCAGGCCAGGCCTTTCCTCCTGTTGTCCTTGGAGAACTGAGGCCCAGAGAGGCAAGGACCTGTGCAGGTGCCCAGGTGTGACTGGTCCCCACTCCCCGTCCCTGCACAGCAGGGAGCTGCCGAGAGCCGGACTTGAGACCCCTTCTGGCAGCCGATGACCACTGAGCATGGGAGAGGCCCAGCACACAGCACCCTTGCCAGGAGCTTCGGCCCCCTGGGTGCTAGCGCGAGGGCATTTCAGAGATTGGCCCATGGGCACAGCTCCAGGCCCTGGAGACACAGGCAGCATTCCAGAGCTCCTGCCCCTGCATTCCCGCTGGAGCGCCTGTCCTGGCCGTCCTGCTGCTGCCCTTCGGGCTCTGCGGGGCTCTGCTGGGCCTGCAGCTCTGGATGGCACGGAGGCAGGACCCCCAGTCCTCTTCCTGTGACTCCTGGCCACCCAGCCCTGCCCCCAGAAACTTAGAGCTCCAGCTGGCCTGCACCCCTTGCCCCTGCTCGAGATCTGGCTGGGGGTCCTGCAGCCCCCCAGATCCTGCCTGGGCAGCCTTGAGGACCCCAGCACCCACTCAGGGTCGAGTGACCGTGTGTGCACAGGGTGGGCTGTCTGTGGGACCCAGGGTGGGCCAGCGTCCCACCCCAGCTGTCCTCGTGGCCAGGAGGCTGCCAAGGAAGAGACACATCAGTGCCCAGGGGCAGTGCGCTTATGCCAAGCTTTAGGGGGTCCTAAGGCTTGCAGGACCCCATCACCTGGGATAGGATCTGTTCTGCTTGTCAGCACCAGCCCTGTCTAAGGAGCCTGGGGGCTGGGGGCCAGGAGAGGGTCTCCTCTGACCCAGGGCCTCTTTGGGCCAGGATGGGGTTGTTCCCACATGCAGGACCCTCACCAGCCCCAGGCTGGGACATTGGACAGCTTGGGGCTGGAGCAGGGACTCCGGCAGCCTGAAGTCTGCACTGGGGGACCAATCCCTGAAACCCTGTCCTGCCCTCCTTCCCCTCTGGGCCGGCAGCTCCTAGGCAGGCCTGGGTTCCTGCACCACCAACCCCAGTGGCTCTGACAGCCTTCCCAGGCCAGCGCCTCATCTCTGTCAATATCTGGACCAATTTAATATCGAGTCTCCTTTAGAACCCCTAGGTCGAGTTCTGGATAGCGTCCAACCTCGGGGACTTTCCTTGTGGTCACACAGAACCCGGAACTCACCATAGAAAGACTCAGGATCTGAACACACTTGGTGGGCACAACCCCTGTTCCGGTGCTCCTGCCACCTGCTGGACAGGCCGTGTGCCCTCCTGGGGCTGTCAGCTGGGCCCGAGACAGGCTTTGCTTGGTCTGCTCATGGCCGGCCCGAGGGTTGGCAGGTGCCAGCTGTGCCCACACCGTGGCCAGGTATGGCTTAGCTGCCGCTCTCCCACTACAGGCTGCGTGCCCTGGTCCCTTGCCCACCTGCCAGGGCTGGCCCAGCTCCGCCGGAAGAGAGGCCAGGACACACAGCCCCACCAGCCTGCCCCTGTCAGAGCCTCGCGGAGTTTCTTTCCTCGGGTGCAGCTCCCAGAAGGAAACCTTGGCATGTCTCTGGTCCCCAAGCTGCTCAGAAAATTCAGCAACTTTCTCATCCCTGGCAGGACCCTGGGAGGCCCCCCCATCCTTCCTGGGCACCCAGACCCCAGCTGGCAGGGATGTGAGGGGACGGTGGATCGCGAGGCAGGCTGCGGGGCCCAGGCAGGCGGCCGCCGAGAGGCCTTCAGCTGGTCTGTGGACACTGGCACCACGCGAGGCCCTCTGAGGGGCCCCGGAGGGCTGCCACGCCAGCTGGAGGCACAGAGGCCTCTGCGAGGACGTGTGGAGGGAGGGACGCTCTGGGCCACGGGGGGCCCGGAGGGCGGTTGGGCCAGGCACCTGCCACGCAGCCAAGGGGGTGGGTAGGAGCTCGCCGGGCCTCTGTCCGTCATCCTCTGACCACTGGCTGTGGCTGGGTGCGGGGTGGGGGCCGGCCCCACATCTCCAGGTTTTCTCAGTGGTCCTCTTCTCTCCACAGAGGCCCTTGGGGGTTCACTCTGAGCCTCCAGCACATGACCTCGAGGCTGTCAGCTTTCCAGGCAGCCTTGGCAAAACATGAGCTCTGCGCTGACACCCACCTCCCCGAGTTCCTGGCAGTCAGGCCTGGACGGGCAGGTGGAGGCAAGGCCTGCTGCCCCCGCACTGGGCATTTCCCTTCCACTCACGTGGCCCCTGCCAGAAAGTCCTTCCTGGGAAGCTGGGCCCCAGCTGCTGGCCCGGGTGGGGTGGGTCCCACTGGGTGAATAGGGGGCTCCTTTGGGAGTGGGTCACCTGTACCCAGCACCCAATGAGCCAAGTCAGGAAATTAAGCCTCAGGGAGGTCAGGGACCCACCCAAGGTCATAAACAGAAACCTGGGCCCATCCCATAGGCGGGAGGGGGTGCCCAGCGGGACCCTGTCATCAGAGCTGAGCTGGTTCGATCTGGCCTCTGGCCCTTCCCATCCACCTTCCTGTCAGGAGGCTGCCTGCCCTTATCTAACTCAGGCCCTGGGGTGGACAGGGGACCCCAAAGTCACCGGCACCACCCACCTGCTGGAGAGGATGGCACCTGGCCAGGGCCCTCAGGCTGCCCTGCTCTACCCTGCAGGGCTGCCCTGAGCCAAGTTCCTCAGGCTCCTCGTGCAGGAACACTGTGCTCAGTGACCCCCCTGAACCGCTGGCCACCCAGCAGTGGGCGGAGGGGATGGAGATGTTGGCCCCTGGGGCGTCAGGCCAGGTGTCTGCCCTGCTCCCTGCGGTTTGGTGTCCCGGGGCCCATGGGGACGGGTGAGGAGGTGTACCTGTCCGGTGGTGGGGCCCTGGGACCCTGTGGTGAGGAGGGCCTCCAGGAGGGGCCGGGGATCCTGACCCTGGGGGGCTGCCGTGTGAAACTGAAAGCCCATGGCGCGCTGGCCCTTGACTGACTCGCGAGGGGCTGCTCGCTGCTCCTCCGGCCACGACAGGTTGAGACCAGGCAGCAGCGACGGGCTGGAGCGGAACGAAGTGCCCCACATGGGAGGAGGTCCTTCGGGGTGCCTGAGGCTCTCGCTGGGGCCGGGGCGCTCACATCCCGGAGCCCAGCCTCGCCCCTGCCAGTCCAGGCTGCTCAGCGGCCACCCCGGCCCCCTCCTGAAAGGGCCAGGGGGACGCATCCACCCGGCCACAAAGATGGTGTGTGTACACCGTCGAGGGGGGTGCGCACACCTGGTGTGCCTGAGGGGGGCGTGCCTGTGCATGGCGTCTGTGTTGTGCAAGTAGATCTGTAAGCACAGCATGTGTGTTCTGGCTGGGCACACCTGTGCATGACCTGGTCTCTCAGGACATCCCGCCCATGTGCTGTGACTGCCACTGCCGTGTGACTCACCCTTTCCCCAAAGGTCACAGCAGCACGTGGGGCTTCCCTGTGACTCAGCCCCCGGGGGGTGGGGTGACGGGGGAGGAGCCCCGAACTGGGAGGGGCAGATGGAGGAAGAGGTGTGCCCTGCCCACCAGGCTCTCCTGCTGTCCCCCGACCCCCGCTGGCTGCTTGGCCGGGCCCCCCACCTGCCGTGGTGGCAGTGGGGTCACACATGAGTACAGTGTTAGGGTGCACAGGCTTGGCCTGTGCGTAGTGACCACCTTCGTCCCCAGAGGGGTTTCAAGAACATCCCTGGGTCCCATCTGCATCCTAGGCCTCATGGAGCCCGTAATCATGGAGTCGCCAGGAGGGCGGAGGGGTCCGGGGCTGGGGGAGTGGGTGCCCGGAGGGCCACTGGTGCTGAGATCTAGGCGGGAGGGGTGGGACCCAGTGCCCCGGAGCACAGAGGAGGTGGGTGTGCCTGGAGGGAGGGGGTGGGACCTGGGGGTGGGGCTGGGCTGGCCAGAGATCGCAGGGCGGGGAGGCGGATGTGGAGGGTCCCCACGAAGCCGGCCTGGGCCACGGTCTGCGTGGGGGAGGTCAGTGTCCAGGCGCAGAGGAGGCCTCCAACCGGGAGTGGCGGGTTCCAGTGTGGGAGGCACAAGTCAGACTCAAGGAGGGATGGAGGCCCCCCAGGCAAAAGGCCAAGAGGCCCCTGCAAAGCTCCCAACCTGGGTCCCAGGGGGTGACAGCTGGCTTGGCAGTGCCGACCTGCCGGGGCCCCTGGACAGCCCTCACTCCCCAGTAAGCTGGATCGTGCCACCGGGGGTGACCGAGGACTCAGAGCTGTGGCCCACCGACCGCCCACCCCCGCACACTGGCCTCTGGGACGTGCTGTCCCTGTCCTCACCACGTGTGGTCACCAGCACCTGGTCACTCTGTCTGCCTGGCACCTGACTCCATGGCCCGCTGCTGAGTGTGGCTCCCGCGGGCTGATGGACAGAGTCCCCGTGGGTGCCCTGCTGCCCTGCTGGGGCTTTGGCTGCAGCAGCTGGTGGGTGGGGGCCCCGGGGTGGGGGCCGTGGAGGGGTGTCCGCTGGTACACTGAGTCCAGGACACAGGTCCGACTGCCCTGTGGGCCTCCCTGGTTCAGAGGGGATGGGGGCACCCACAGCCCCAGCAGGCAGAGATGGGGGCCTGGAAGTGGGGGGCCGGCTCTGGCAGCGACAGGGGCTCAGCTGTGACAGTGGCAGGGAGCGCCTCCACCAGGCCGCAGCCCCAGGCCCCTGGCCCTCAGGCTCTTCTCCAGCTGGCTACATTTTAATGAAAACCAAATTCCTCTTAAACTAATCCTCTGAGCCACCTTAAACATTTCTTAGGGAATTAAATGAAATCTAATAAAACCGGACAACAGTGTGTTTAAGGCAGTTTTATTGGGGTGTAATTGACAGACCATGAGACCCACCCACTCTTTTTGAGTTCAACATGCAGCCCGAGCTCGGGACTCCAGTGAAGTCCCCAGCAGCGCAGCACCCCCCTCAGCCCCCGTTCAGGGCATTTCCTTCACCAGGTGCGCCTGTGCCCACCAGCTTCCCTCCCCTCCGCCCCTCACCTGCTTCACAGACTCGCCACCTTTGAACGTCTCACATAGATGGAGTCACACATCTTGCAGTATTTGGCATTCAGCTGTTCTCACTGAGCATAACCATTTTGGGGTCCATGTTTCGGGTTGCCACAGTAACATCAGTAGTCTGGACGGACCACATTGCATTTGTCCATCACCAGCTGCTGCACATTTGGGGTGTCCCCACCCTTTGGCTGTTATGCATGATGCTGCTGTGAACATCCACGTACAGGTTTTGTGTGCTCATAGCTGCCATTTCTCCTAGTAATGGCACATTTAGGTTTAACTTTTGAAGAGATTGGCTACACATTTTACATTGCCACCAGTAATGTATGAGGGTCCCAATGTCCCCGCATCCTTGCCAACACTTGTTATGGTCTTTTCTCTCTCTTATAGAAGAGCCTATAGCCATTCTAGTGAGTGTAAAGTGGTTTTGCATTTAGTTTCCATTCAAATTTTCTTAATAACTAATGATTTTGAGCATCCTTTCAAATTTGATTAGACATCTCATCAAAGAAGATATCCTTTAGTGAAATGTCTAATCAAATTTTTGTCTATATTTTGCTTTGGTTGTTTGTCTTATTACTGTTCTTTTAAAATATATATATATATTTTTTTAATTGGGTAAATATTCTTAATTTTAAGTGTATGTTTGTCTCATTTTTGAGTTGCAGGTGTTCTTTATATATCCCAAATACAGGCCATTTATTACAAACATGATTTGCAAACATTTTATCCCAATTTTCATTTTCTTACTGTTGTTGTTTGAAGCACAAAGCTTACTTTTAATTAAGTCCAATTTATCTATTTTTTTCTTTCATGGATCCTGCTTTTGCTGTTGCACCTAAGCTTTTGCTGTTTGCCTAACTCAAGGTCATAAAGAGTTTTCTCTTATGTTTCTGTTTAAAAGCTTTATAGCTTTCATTCTTATACTTGGGCGTATGGTTCATTTTGAGTTCGTTTTGTCTTTGAGGTGAGGCAAGTCCAACTGTGGTAGCAGACCCATTGAAGAGTGTTCTTTCACCGTTGAAAGCCTTGGTACCTTTGTCAAAAATCAATTGACCACAGATTGATAGGTTTACTTCTGGACTCTCAATTATTTGCATTGATCTGCATGTCAATTTTTATTCCAGAACCCTCTGTCTTTATTACTGTAGCTTCATGATAAGGTTTAAAACTGGAAACTATGAATTCTCCAACTCTGTTCCTTTTCAAAATTGTTTTAGCTGTGTCCTTTGCATTTCCATACAAATCTTACAATCACATTGCTGATTTCTGCCCCTCTCCCCCCAAAATTACTCATGATTTGATAGGATTGCATTCAATCTGTTAATCAGTTTGGGAAGTATTGCCTTCTTGACAATATTGAGCCTTCCCAGCCATGAACATCAAAAATCTCTTCATTTGTTTAGGTCTTCTCTAATATCTCTTAGAAATGCTATGTCATTTTACATGTACAAGTCTTGCACCCCTTCTGTTATTTATTCCTAGATATTTTGTTCTTCTCAATGCTGTTGTGAATTGAGTTGTTTTCTCAATTTCATTTTTGGATTGTTCACATATAGAAATGCAGTTGATTGTATTGATCTTGAATCCCGGAATCTTATGAACTTGCTCATTAGCAGCCTTTTTCCCTCTGTGTGCTCCTGTCATTTGACCCTAAATGTATCACAAATGCAGAAGTGGATGATCCTGGTAGAGGAAAAGGGAACTTCAGGTAACTAGAAAATGCTAGGAAAACAGTGGAGAGGACAAAGCTCAAGGAAATTGGCTCAGAAGATTTAAAGTTTTGGACTACTGGGCTCACCCCTGATCTGAATGGGTGTGGATCTGATCTTAATCAGCATACCAAATACTTGGAGAATTGATCTAGCAGTGGATGTGCACCCAAGTCTCAGAGTGACCATGAGGTATGCACAGGCTGATCAGAAGAGCAAAGACTTGGAGCTGATGCTGGAACCAGAGCCCAGAGGAGACTAAAGCAAGAATGTCAACACGGGGAGGGGGGAGATCCAGAGTCTTTTTTCTTTTAATTAAGGTGTCATGGATATACAATCTTACAAAGGTTTCACATGAGCAACATTGTGGTTTCAACATTCACCCATACTGTCAACCCCCCACCCGTACCCCATTGCGGACACTGCCCACCAGCGTAGTAAGAGGCGATGGAGGAAGACCCAGAGTCTTATGACATAATGCCCAAAATACCCAAGATAGAAACTAAAGTCACCTGACATAAGAAGAACACAAAAATCTCAACTCACATGGGAAAGACAAAAGGCACATTGATGTGATTACACACGTTTAGATTCCCTGGCAGGAACTTTAAGGCAGCTGCTATAAAATGCTTGAACAAGAAATTGCAAACAGTCTGGATACAAGTATTAAAATAGAGGGATTCAGCAAAGAAACAGAAACAAATAAGCAGCAAATGGAAATTTGGAACTGAAAAATATAATAACTGGAAGAAAAAGACCCTCACTGAATGGATTCAATAGCAGAATGGAGATGACAGAGGGAAGAGTAAAAAATTTGAGGACATGTCAATAGAAATCACTCTGAGCAATAGAAAGAAAAAAGCTATTAGGAAATGAAGAGTCTCAGGAACCTGGGGGATGACAAAAGGGCTAACATTTGTGTCACTGGCACTCCAGAAGAAGAGGAGAAAGAGTGGGGTCTGAAAACACATTTGAGGAAATAACAGCTGAAAACTTCACAAGTTTGGTGAAAGACAAACTTATAGTTCAAGAAGCAGAGCAAATCCCATGCAGGACAAACTGAAAGAAATCCACACCAGGACACTTCATAATCAAATTGCTGAAAACTAAAAACAAAGAGAAAGTTTTAAAAGCAACCAGAGAAAAATGAAGTATTACCTATACAAGAACAATGCTTGAATGACTGGATTTCTCATCAGAAACCATAGAGGCCAGAAAGGAGTAATACAACATTTTTCAAGTGCTGAAAAGGAAAAATCAATTAAGATTTCAATATCTAGCAAACTTCCTTAACCTGACAAAGGGCATTGACAAAAACCTCACAGCTCACATCACACTTAATGTGAAAGACTCAATGCCTTCCCCTCAGATCAGGGCCGAGCAGGGTGCCCACTCACCTCTCCTACTCAGCGTAGGGCTAAGTTCTCACCAGTACAATAGGGCAAGAAAAGGAAATGAAAGCCATACTGATTGGAAAGGAAAAGTAAAACTACCTTTATCTGCAGACAACATGACTGTCTATGTAGAAAATCCCAGGGAAACTATTTTTAAAGGAAGAACCAAATTCCTAGAACCAATAAGTGAGGTTAGCAAGTGTTAGTTGCAGGATACAAGGTAACACATAAAAGCCAATCATATTCTCATATACAAGCAATGAATAACTGGAAACCAAAATTTTAAGAATGTTACCATTTTTAATAGCTCCCCGGAATGTCTGGGTGTAAATCTGGCAAAACATGTACAGAATCTGTGTGCTGACAACTACAAAATGCTGTCATAGGAAGTCAAAGGAGATCTAAATCAACAGAAAGGCTTACCATGTTCATGGATGTGAAGAATCCATGTACTAAGCATGTCAATTCTCCCCAAGGCACCCTACAGACTGAACACATTACCAGCCAAATTCCAGCAAGATTTTTTTTGTAGGTGTAGACTAGCCATTTTTAAATGCATATGGAAGGGCATCAGAACTAGATGAATGAACAAAATTTGCAAAAGAAGAGCACAGCTGTTGGAGTCACACTCCCCAAGTCTAACACTCACTCTCAACAACAGTGATCAAGACCAGGTATCAGTGAGGCGACAGAGTGACAGGCGCACACAGAGATCAGTGGGGCAGAACAGGTAGTCTGAGACAGGCTCACAGAGATCTCTGATGACTGCATGTGGAATTCAGTGGAGAAAGAATAGTTTTCTTCAGCAAATTGTGCTGGCACAATTGGCTGTCCACGTTCAACAAGACAAACCTTGACCTAAACATTACACGTCATGTGAGGATAAGGTCAAAGTGAATCCTAGGTCTAAATGCAGAACATAGACTCTAAGACTTTCAGAAGAAAAAAAAGGAGACACTCTTTGTGACATGGGGTTAGTCAAAGACTTTGTAGAAATGACACCTAAAACATGATCCATAAAAGAAAAAAATGGGTAAGTTAGACTTCATTGACATTAAAAACTTGCTCTGACAAAGACTCCAAAGAGAATGAGAGAAGCTACAGTTTGGGAAAAAATATTTGCAAACCTCATACCTGGAAAGGACTTGTATGTAGAATACAAGAGCTCTCAAAACCCAACCCTAAGAAAACAGCACAGCTCACAGATAGGCAAAGGTCTTAGACATTTCACCAAAGAGAACATACAGATGGCAAATAGGCACATGAGAAGGTATTCAATATCCTTAGCAAGTAGGAAAATGCCAATTAGAGCCTTGAGGAGTCACCACTACAGGCTTATCAGAATGATTAAAAGAAGAAAAACTGACAACACCCAGTGCTGGTGAGGACAGAGGTCACTGGAACACCCACAGCCCATGCTGGGACTGAAAAGAGGCACAGTTACTCCAGAAAGTGGTTGGCTCCCCAGTTTCTTGTGACATTTACCGTGTGCTTCTGTAGGATGTGGTAATCCCACCCTGGGCATTTATCCTAAAGAATGGAAGTGTGTGTTCACACAAAAACCTGTGTGTGACTGCTGTTAGAGGCTTTGTAATAGCTGGAAACAGCCCACGTGTCTCGGTCGGAGCATATGGACCAGTGAGGTACAGCAGGGAGGGACATGGGACAAGTAACATAATTAATTTTTCCTAAGATGAAAAATGCCAAGATATGGATAGTAAGACCAGGAGGGACTCCATCTTAAGGCTAAGATTCCATTTTAAAAACCAGAGAGTTAGGAGGGAAGGTTCCTAACATACTTTATGGTGATCAGCTAACAACCTACCGTATCCTAAGGCCAGGCGAGCAGCCCTAAGTGATAGGTCCCCACTGCTTGAGGGTAACCAGCATCCTGGAGAAGAACAGGATAATAAATTATGTGTGGTAAGTTTATCTTACAGAACATCTCAGGACTGGTTGTGGATGGTGACATAATGCCTCTCACCAGAGACAGACATCAGGAGACGACATTCCAGCCAACTCTGGCCCTTTAACCCATTCTTGAAATCCTTAAAACCCAAATCCTAAATCTTTAAGTGCGCCTCCTCTCTGAGGTCACCCCCGCCTCCCGTCTGAGTGTGTACCGTCTCATCAGACAAACTTTGTTGTCTCATAAGCCTTACTGCACTTTCCCCCTAAACTATCTTTCATGATAAAGACAGGAACTTGCCAACCCCCATCTCTGGCTATAAGTGTCTGTTTGCTATTTCATTCAATTTTCTAGACTTAAGCACTAGTCTTCACTCTCCCTGTTCCACTTCAGACTAGGAGGGAAGGGCTACTGAGATCTGGCTCGGGGTGGCCAGTTCCCATCACCTGGGCGACCTGGATGGGACGGCAGCTGCAGGACCTGCTCTTCGGGGGAGGGCCGCCCCTTCCTTCGCCCTCCAGGCCTGCCTGAAAATCTCCTTTCTTTGCTCTGGGAAGTTCTCAGAACATAATCTCACTCCATCCAGGGCTCTGTGGCTCCCCCAATTCCTGGGGTGGTGGGGGCTCAGTCCCCAGGCCGCGCAGATTCAAGCGGACCCTGGGCGCCAGGTGACTCTGGCTTCAGGAGCAGGCCGGGGGTCTGCCCTGTGCGGGGCAGGGGCTCAGTGACCTCCCTCTCCTCCCTGTTCTGCCTGCACAGCTGCTGCCACTCGCTGCCACTCTTGCGCCATGAAGTCCTTCCTTACCACACTCTTGATCTGCTTCTAAATCCTTTCTCCGTCAGAGTCAAGAGGCCTCCCCCACCCAGGCTGAGGTCTGACCGACGCGCAGGGCCGTCTCCCGGGACTGGTGTCCGCAGCTTGGGGGGCCGCCCCACGCAGACACGCGGGATTCCCACAGCCCCCAGGTGAGTGGGCAGCGTGCCGAGGGGTCCGGCCTCCGAAGGCTGCGTGCGGGCCGGCCGCGCGGACTGTACCCCGCGGTGGTGACAGCATCCGAAAGGGTAAACGCTCCCAGAGCAGCGCCCCAAAACAGAGGTCAACGGCTCTGGGTGGTAGTTCAAAATTAGATAAACCGAAAAGCACGGCGAGCGACCTGCGAGCGCGGCTTTCGCTGCACAGCAAGGCCCCCCCGCGCCCCCAGCTGGCCCCGGGACCCCCCGCTGAGCGGTCCTGGGAGGGCCTGGTCTGGGGTGAGTGGGCGCCTGCCGGCGGAGGTGTCCCCCAGGCGGTGCCCTGGAGGGCCCGGGAGGGGGGCGGGGCGCGCTTGGGAGGGGGCGGGGGGCCTCCCCAGCCGAGCTCTCCGGCCGCCCCTTCCCTCGCCCCCCAGGCCTGCGGGCATCGCGGCTGCGCCCCCTCCCACCCCCTGTGACCGCCGCCTCTGCCCCGGGACCGCGACCTCCGCAGCCGGCCCGGACCTGGACGAAACCACACCTGTGAGCCGGGCCGGGGGCGGAGAGCGCGGGCGCGTCCACGCGGTCCCCGCCCCACGCCCTGCGGCCCCGAGCCAAGGCCCGCGCGCGTCCCGGGCCCCCACTGGCTCCTGCAGCAGGGTGCCCTGCCCTGCCCGCCCCCTCACCCGCAGGCGGGGCCACCCCGACCCCCCGGGTAAAGGCCAACTGCCTCTCAGGGCCCAGGAGCCCCTCTGCCGCCCCGCCCGCCCTCCTGACCCCTGGGTGCCCACCGCGGGGGTCCTTGCCCCGACACTTCCCAGCGCCCTGCAGGCTCCTCCTCCAGGTGCCGGAAGGGCGAATACAAACCGACCCGGGAATCCTGTCTGCTCCAGAACGGAGACCCCCTCCCTCCCTTTTCTTAGGGCATTTGCTTCAGGAAACTTGTGAAACTTTCTGTCCCTTTGAGATGTATGCAAACCTTCTGAAAAGGTAAATAAGCCTCTGGCCAGTGTAACAACCCAGGAATGTGCTTCTCAATAGTTTCACAGTCATCCCTTTGAAAGAATCACACTGTGCGCAGCACCCCCTCCCTGTCCTAGTAGGATTGTGACTTAACCTCTTGTCTCCAAGTTGTACCTACCTACCCGCTTGTCACAGACATATGATCATTCAGATTTTTTTTATTTGAATGGCTACCCCAATTACCAGGTAAATATAGGATGGACTACGAGTCACACACCAGGCTGTCAAGTCCTCTTTTTTTTTTTTGGTAAAATATACATAAGAGAGAAATTTCCATTTTAACCATTTTTAAAAGTACAATGTAAGGACATAAAATATAGTTACAGTGTTGTACAGCTTTCATCACCATCTATTTCCAGAACATTTTTTATCATTCCGAACAGAAACTGTACCCCTGAAACAGTAACTCCCGCCTCCCGGGGCCCACATAGCCTCTAATCTCTATCACACAGCCATCAATCTGCCTATTCCAGGTTGCTCATACAAGTGGAATCACACATACACTATGTGGCCCTTTGTGGGTGGCTTATTTCACTTGCTGTAATGTGTTCAGGGTTCGTCCATGTTCTATCAGAACTTCATTCCTTTTTAAGTTGGTCCATTATTGCATCGTATGTCTACACATTTTGTTTATCCATCCGCTTCTAGACGGACACTTGCCTAAGGGTGGACGTCCAGTTTCCCCAGCACCACTTGTTGAAAAGTCTGTCCTTTCTCCATTGAAATAATCTTTCCACCTTGTTGAAAATCGATTGACCATATGTATGAGATTTTAGCTCTTGAGGCCCAGCTGCCTTCCTCTGAGCAAGGATGTCTGTCCAGGTACCAGAACCGCATTCGCTTGATCACTGTAGCTTCATAGTAAGTTTTGAAATCAGGAAATGTGAGTCCAACTTTGTACCTTTTCAAGATTATTTTGTCTATTCAGGTCCCTTGTGATTCCATATGAATTTTAGGATAAAATTTTTTTTCTATTTCTTCAAAAAACATCATTGGGGTTTTGAGAGAGACAGCATTGATAATAGTCAGGGAG
The DNA here is from genome assembly GCF_030020395.1 of Manis pentadactyla. Classification (NCBI taxonomy): domain Eukaryota; kingdom Metazoa; phylum Chordata; class Mammalia; order Pholidota; family Manidae; genus Manis; species Manis pentadactyla. The sequence goes on along the minus strand of NC_080028.1, from coordinate 826,604 downwards.
ATGCATGCCAAGACACACGTCAAATTGTCAAAAGCTAAAGCCAGAGAGAATCTTGAAAGCAGCAAAGGAGGTGACTGGTCACATACATGGGCTCTTTGGCAAGATTCCCCAGCAGATTTCTCCTTAGACTCCTTGCAGACCGGAAGGCAGTGGGATGGATATTAAAAATCCTGAAAGAAAAAAAAAACCCTTTCAGCCAGGAATTCTATATCCAGTAAAACTATCTTTAGCCAGAAATTCTATATCTGGTAAAACTATCTTTCAAAAAAAAAAAAAAACTATCCCTACAGGAAATGCTATAGTGAGGCCTTCAGTCTGAAATGGAAGGACACCAGACAGAAATTCAAAGCCATATGAAGAAATACAGAACACTGGTAAAAACGACATAGGAAAATATAAAAGCTGATACTTTTGCAGTTTTGGTTGAAATTCCTCTTTTTATCCCTATATAATTTAAAAGGCAAATGCATGAAACAATAATATAAATCTCTGTTAATGGGCACATAATATATGGAGAGGTCTGTGACAACAGTGGGGGAGGGGGATGTGTGGGAGCACAGCGTCTGAACACTTGAAACCAAATTCACGTCATTTGAACTAGGTTGTTATAAGATAAAGATTTTAATTGCAACACAAGAAAAACAATCACACTGGAAAAACACACAGAAAGGGAAAAAGGGAATAAAATGGTACAGTACAAAAAAATCAAGTAAATACTAAACAAGGCAGATCTGGAGGAGATGAGATAGAAAGCCATAGAAGACACACAGAAAACAAATGAAATCTTTTTATAAAATAATCGCTTTAAGTGTAAATGGATTACTGTCTAATTAAAAGGCAAACATTGGCAAAGTGCATAAAAAATGATGAGCATCCACACGTCGTGTACAAGAGACTCACTTCAGGTACACAGACACCGACAGGCCGGAAGCGAGGCTGGGCTGGGGCATCGGAGCGCAGAGCGGCCGGGGAGGGCTGGGCTGGCTCTGTCTTCGCACAGGATAGGCTTTATGTGGGAGGCTCTTGAGGACACGTCACTGTTTCCCTTGAGGTCACATATGGAAAGGGTTGTGCCTGCCTGGGTCACATGAGACGGTGAGATTTCTGTCTGCAATCTCCTAATGCTTATTCCATAATAAATGGTTTAATTCTTTTCTTCCTCTGGGAGAAGGGCTCACCAGGTTGGTGGGAGACTTTCTTTTCATCGGTTTGTCCCAACTACGTCCACAGGCGGCCTCATCTCCTTCTCGCTGTTGCAGGAGACCCGCCGGGCCACTCTGCCCCCGCGACTGTCTCCTCCCCTTCGTCCTGCTCTACTTTTTCCTTCTGAAGGGCCCTCTGTACATCATCCTTGTAGCGTGCAGGACTCTCCCCTCTGCCTTGAGCTGCCCCTTGTACACTGGGAGGGAGCAAACAGCAGGCCACATCAGCAATGCCAAATGAGCGAACAAATGAATGCCTCGCGGGCGGCCTGAACTCACCGTGTCCACAGCCCGTGCCCGCTGCCGCGTCCACATCCGCCCACGGAGCTCCGCCCTCCAGTCGCTGAGGCCAGAGCGTTGATCTGTTTGCTGTACCCACGGTGCACACGAGGACACCCCACGGCCCCACCTGCCCGCCACACCCCGCCGTGCACCTGCCGATCCTGCTAGAATCAGGCAGCTCTCAGCCTCTCCCCTCTGCACCGTCCACTCACCTGTCTTGGGACCACCCTGTTCTAGCTGGAACCCCTCCCACACTTCCCGTTTGTTTCCCCAGCCCCCTTCTGCCTGGCCTCATGCTGGCGCTGGGCAGCCCATATAATCCACACAGGTAGCCTCCTGTGGTCTGCCTGCCCCATGCAAAGGTCAGCTCCAGGTGCTGACCAGAGGTCAGCCCCTCAGTCCGTCTGGGCTGTTTGCTCCAGCGCTGGGTCAGCGTGGCTCTGGGCTCAGCACTTGCTTGAGGAATGAACGGGGAGGGACGTCCGCAGGCTCACCCCAGCTTGTCCGTGAACCTGGTGTGGTTCCGCCCTTACTCACCCCCCATCCGGGGCGGCTCATCAGCACCTTCCTCCTGAGCAGGTGCGGCCTGGGGGAGGTGTTGCTGGCAAGGGAGTGGGCCTGCTGGGCCCTGGCGCGCTGGGTGTGGTCTCAAAACCTGGCCCAGCTCAGAATCCAGCACTGAGCTCCATGGACGCTTGGCAGCAGCCCGTGGGGACTGCTGGGCAGCTGGGACCTGCACACGCCCTCCCCACCCCATGCCCTGTAGCCTGAGCTTCCCTGGCCCTGGACAGGAGCTCAGTCATGGCCTCCGCCTGAGCCTCAGTTTCCCCTTCTGGGATGGCAGTCTGTGGCGAAGCCCTGAAGGAGCCTGCACCCGGGCAGCTCCGCAAACCCCTCATGCAGATCCTCCCCCTTCTCCACCTCCAGGTGGGCAAGGATTCCCGGGGGAGCCCTGCTCAGAGAGGGGGGTGTCTGTGCACTGCCAGGGGCTCCTGTGTGGTCCAGGACGGCGGAGCCGCAACTTGGTGCCAGGCTGCCCACCTAGAGCCAGAACTCTGGTCTCCTCACCAGCCCTGTACCCCAACAGGGAGAGGCACCTGGGGGGGCAGGGGTCTGCAGAGGAAGGCCTGCAATGAGGAAACATGCCGAGTGTGGAGCCCCAGCCTGCTGGCTGCGACCCTGACCTGGGGTACAGGGGGTACCTGGAGCCTGAGGGCTTGGCCTCCACCTCCGGGAGGTCCTCCCTCACTACTCCCCAACTCCTTTCTAGCCCCTGGCCTGACCAGGTCTCAGCACCCACAGGATGCCCCTCAGCAGCCCCTTTGTGGGGACACTGGCAGGTTCCAGAAGAGGCAGACACCCATTTCCAACGGTTTGGGTGGGTCTTTGGGCTGAACTTGGGGAGGCAGCCTGGACACCGCTCTCACACCCACACCCACACCCACACCGGGAGGCACTCTGTTGGGGTGTTGGTGTCTCCAGCCCAGAGGACGTCCTCAGGCGCAGCCCGGGAGCTCATACGCGGTGGGGGTAGGCAGGCGCCATCCACCGCCCACAGTTGGCCTCACCCCAGGCGGCAGTCACAACCTTCGCCCACTTTAACAAGCGTCCCTCACTGTGACCCTCCCCCCGACCTGCACCAAGGGGATACTTGCTCTGCGGACCCCATCCTTGCCGTCAAGGGAAGAGGCGAACCAGGCGGACAGGTGTTTACTGAGCAGACAAGGTCTCGCCCACCCCTAGTCTGCTGGGGACAGCAGCCCCCATTAAGGGAGGAAGAGAAGGCCCAGTGGCCGCGGCGGGCTGAGCGAGGGACAAAGGAGCCGGGGCAGCTCAGGGTGGCCTCTGGGAAGGCAGACCTGGTGGGCCAGCTGTGACGCCTGGTGTGGGGCAGGGGAGTCCACTAAAGGGCTAGGGGTCCCTCTGTGGTCCTTGGTCGTGGCTGCAGATGGGGGCCCCAAGGCCACTGGACACTGGCCTGGACAAGCTGGGCGGCTGGAGAGTGGGACATGGCCTGACCCTCTGGGAGGGTCGGTGCGGGGGTGGGGGGCTCTGGGTGGCATGCAGGACCCTGGGTTCTCAGCGGGGTCAGAGGGACAGCTGCGAGGCACTCTGGCACACGCTGGACGTGGCCCTGGGTCACCAGGGGCTGGCCAGCCTCAGAAAGCCCAGGGCAGCTCTGGCAGTCACTGGGCAGGGGCTAGTACTCGTCCTCAGGGCAAGGATGGTGAGGTGATCACGGGCTGCCCAGAGGGAGACGGGACCAGGCCGAGGCAGGGCAGGGCAGGGGCTGGGCCGCCTGGGGAAGGGGGCAGGCTGCCCAGCTATTTGGTTGGCCCCCACCCAGTGGGTTCAGGAAGGGGCTGAAGGTCCTTCATCTGACCTGAATCCGGCCCCCACCCCCAACGTCCGGCCCGAGGAATCCCACGAGCTGCAGGCCTCTGGAGAGCTGGGAGGAGCCTGAGCCCACAGCCTGGGGTCGGGTGAGACCACCCCCATGCTGAGACCTGGCCTTTGCTCTCAGAGCTTTGGGGTGCCTGGAGGTGAGTTGTCCCCCACGCCACACCCCAGCAGTCCATCTGGCATGCTTTCTTGTTCTGCATGAGACACCTGGGTGGCAGCTGGGGAGAGAGGAATGGGGGGTTGGCTCAGTGTGCCCAGTACCAAGCTGGTCTGGGGGCACACTCCAGCCTGGCCCCCACTGTGCGGCAGAAGGTGGGGAGGGAGCTGCAGGCCCCAAGTGCTCAGGGCTCAGGCCCCTTCTGGGCTGCCCAGTTCTCGGGCACCAGGGCCCATGGCTGTAGGCAGTGTCCCATCACGGAGGTGTCTACCTGGACCCCGAGAGCAGCAGGCACTCCGCAGACGTCACCCACTGAGCTGGCTCAGCCCCCCCCACCGCTCACGGGCCTGTGCCCGGCACCCTGGGACTTTGCCGTGTGGCCCACGTGGACTCCAGCAGTGGTCAGTTGTGGTGGGGGCTAGCCCCCAGGTCACCTGGCTGAAAGGCAGTGGAGCCCCAGTGCAGACCCCAGGCCCCAGGGGGTGACCTGTCACCTGCTGAAGGTGACCTTGCCAGGGAAAGGGACCCAGACTTGGCTGAAAAGCTCTTCTACGGGGTAGGAGGAGGTGGAGGACACAGGCTGAGAGACCCTCAGCAGGCCTGGGGACATTCTGGGGGGCAGGATGACTCAGCTGAGCTCAGAAGTGGCTCTGAGACTCCCCCCAAGCCACCCATCAGTGGGAAAGGGTCAGTGGGGTCTCGTGAGAGGCTCTGGGTGCCGGGGTGCTCTCTGCTCCCCGCTCTTGCTGGTCCCTCCTGCCCGCACAGCTTCTGCTGTCCACTCTCACTCCAGCATCCCCCAGGCAGCGGCCACCCTCCTGGGCCACACCTCAGGCCCACATTGTTAGCTGTCTCCTGCCAAGTCAGAGGTTCCAGGGATCTGGGCCTCCGTGGCTGGGTGGGCAAAGGCGGGTGGGAGGCCATCGTGAGTTCCTGGGCAGTTGGAAGCAGAGCCCTGCTCAGGGGTGGTAGACACTCAGGGAGGAGGACACAGTGACACACAGTGGGCCACCCAGCCAGGGGTGGGGCCAGGCAACTTCCTTCTGTCTGGCCTGTCACTACCTTGGCTCAGAAACCTGCCTGACCCAGGGGGCAGCCAGCCCCTCTGTCCCCAGCCAACCCCAATCTCTTGTACAGTGCCTGCCACATCCGCCGTGACAGTGGGAGACAGATGCCAGGGGCAGGCTCAGCGCAGAGGCGAGGCTCCAGCCCTTGTCCCCCTGCGGTGCCCAAGGGCCCGGCTGCCCTCTGGCCCAAGGCCCGGCCCTGGTACTCACTGCAGCGGAGGTCACACAGCTGCTGGGGTGCAGAGAAGCGCACATCGGTCCTCCGACCCTGCCGACAAGGGGCACCTGGCTCAGCACAGTCCCTCTGGCACCCCACCCACATCGCCAGAGGGACGGCCTCCAGGGCAGGCCAGGGCCCCACAGCTTCCTGGGGCAGCACCACCCACCTGGATGCAGGTGTGGGGTACACAGGCCTCCTCCTCCAGGATGTCCACGAAGGCAACTGCAGGGTCAGCTGTGAGGTCACCCTGGGCCAGGGGAGGGGTAGGTCACAGGCACTGGTGGCAGTCCAGGCTACCCCTGTCCTGCTGCACAGGCACACGTGCACGTGTGGTGCCCATGTGTCTGCAAGCCGTACAGCTGGTCTGGCCCTTCGCCCTCTCCACCAGGCAGCCGTGGGGCTGGCTCAGGCCAGGTGAAGGGTCAGCCACCCTCCCAGCATGATGCCCGCAGACCTGGCTCACTGAGGCTGGAGGGAGGGAGGTGGCCTGGAGCTCTCGGTGGCAGACAGGGGGCCACGTCTTCCCTCTGTGGCATAGGTGCACCTGGAATCGGGCGGGACTGTGCGAGAAGAAGAAGACCCGGAGGTGGCCCCGAGAGGGTGCGGGCTGGACGGCCATCTGCCAGGCTGTGAGGGCGGGGAGGTGAGGCCCAGCACCACGCCTGCTGCCCCTCCTCCCTCCCACGGGCCCAGCGACCTGTCCTGCCTCGCTGACCACGAGATGTTCTACACAAGCGAAGAAGAGGGTTTATTTGCCCCGTCCACAGAGCCAAGTCCCTAGGCCAGCCTCCCCACCCGCCTGCCCAGGCAGGGAGAGCTCACCTGGGAAGAGCAGCTGTTCGAAAGGGCACCTCACCCAGAAGCCCAGGCTGGTGGAGAACTGCAGAGAGGGTATGCAGGTGGCCATGCATGTGGGGGGTGGTCGGGGCTGGGACCTGCTGACCTCCTTTACAGCGCTTCGGGACGCCCCACCCCCACCGCCACCAGCCCTTAGCTCTGCCTATGGTCAGAGGGGCGCTGGACCCCAGGGCTAGGCTAGGCAAGGCATGATGGGTAGCTGCAGGCCCCCTACCCTGATGCCCCAGGCACCCCCACCTGCCTCCTTGCCCCCTTCCCTGCGCGCTGGTACTGCGCCCGGCAGACCACAGGCCAGTCCCCTTACCTTCAGGCAGAGCTGGGGCTGCGTGTCCACCAGTGGGTACTGCACCTGGGGTGAGCTCAGGTCAGGCCCTGGCCACGCTGAGCCACACCCACCCCGCCTGCTTGGGCGCTCACCCTGCCGTGGGCAGGCCCGCCCTGCCTGGTGGGCGCTCACCCTGCCGTGGGCAGGCCGGCCTGAGTGCTCTAGCTCTCGGCACTGGGCCCCTGGCCTCGGGCGCCAGCACAGGCTCACGTGGCCACTCACGGGGCAGGCTGGCTCCCAGCTCAGCGCCTGGCTGCCAGGGTGGTAGCGGATGGCGTCCCACAGCGCCTCAGTGTCTGCGGCCCCGGGCCCGGGCTGAGTCAGCAGCGCACGTGGGCCACAGGGCCTGGCACCTGGTGAGCCACCACGGGGACAGGCCGGGGCCTCACGTGCCCTTTGCCCGCGGGTCCCAGGCTGGGTCCGGGTGTGCGCACCCGCCGGCGTGCAGTCACCGAGCGGAGCCAAGAGCAGGGAGCCCCCCTGCACCCTCAGAGAGGCCCCCTCACGGGACTGGTTGCCCCCAGAGAGCCAGGGCACTGGACCCCAGCAGGGCTTCTGCTGGTGGGCTGCGGGATGGGGGTGTTGGAGCTCCTGGACACACCTTTGCCCTCCCAGCTGGACCAGGCTGAGCCCACCTGCCCGCCCACCTGCCTCCCACTCTTCTCGCCTCCCTCCAGCCCCCCAGGCACCACAGGGTACTTGCCGGCTTCAAAGGGGCAGATCTGGATCCGCACAGCATCAGGGGTGGCAGACCAGCCCTGCAGGAGGGACTGGGCTCAGGCAGGGCCTGACCATCCCCTTGTCCCCTCCCGGCAGGCCGCGGGCCGCGCCCTCACTGACCTCAAGGCACAGGCAGGGCAGCTCTTGGCTGTAGGGCAGAGAGACCGTCCTGGAGGCCCTGTTTGTTGTCACCTGCGGCAGAGGCGAGGGCTAGGGGCTGGGGGCTGGGCGCGGTGACACTGGGGGAGGAGAGACAGGGGGGCGGGGGCGGGGCTTGGGGCGGGTGGGCGTGGTCCGGGCTGGAGGCGGGGTGCCAGGCCGGGCCTGGGGCTCACCTGCACCAGGGCGCCCTCCTCTGCGCAGGTGAACCACTTGAGGCAGAGGCGCACGTAGTAGTCGGGGCCCCCAGGGGCCTCGGGCACCTGCACTAGAATGACCTTGCGGCTGCGGTCCACCCAGTAGGAGAGATTCCCGGCTGTAGGAGGGTGGCAAGTGGAGTCCATGCTGGGGCCAGGGGTCACCAGACCCAGGGCTCCATCTGTCACGAGAGCCTTGAGGTGGTGACCCCTGCCAGACCCAGGCATTTGGGAGTTGCCCACCTGGGGATCCATGGCGGATCCCCAGGTGGGCCTGGCAGGAGACCTCAGGCACGTGGGGGTCCGCAGCAACCCTGGGGGCCCTCCCAGGGGCACCAGGGCTGGGACCCGCCTGCTGGGGGGGCCTCACCAAAGCAGTCGGGCATGCTCCTTCCCACGTGCTCGTCCCCGCAGCCTGCAGATGACAGGGGCGATGGCGGGCTCAGTCTGCTCTGCCCTCAGGGTCTGTCCCGCTGGCTGGGCCTCCTCCCCAGGGAGGCCGTGAGCCCAGAGTAAGCCAATGCTCTTGCTGGGAGCTGCCCAGCACGGCCCTGCCCAGTCAGTCCCTCAAGGCCGAGGGCAGCTGTGCCCAGGCCAGCCCCACCTTCCACTTGGTACTGCTGCTCCAGCTGGACGCCGCAGAAGTGCGGGACACTCCTCAGGGTGACGTAGAGGCTCTGGGCCACGCTCACTTCAAAGCAGTCCAAGTGCACCTGGAGCTGAGCAGGGACTGGTGTGGGCCGGGCACACCTGGGCCTCTGCCCACCCAGCCCGCCCGGGCCAGCTGCTCCTCACAGAGCTGGAGCCCAGGGCCTTGCACAGAGGAGGAGGGGTGCCCATTCCATAGGCCTGGGGTCCAGGACAGGCTGTGGGTCGGGAGGCCGGGAGCAGGCCGTGGGGCAGCTGCTGGTGCCCAGCAAAGACTCGGGGCTGGACCCGCAGGTCCAGGTCAGGCCCTGGCCTCACCTGCCGCCCTGCCTGCAGCCGTCGGGAGGCACGGGAGACCCGCACGCTCTGACACTGTGTCTCCTGGGTGTCCAGGCTCATGGAGCAGGCCTCTAGGCCCCGAAGGCTCTCTAGGCAAAGGCAGGGGTGCATCAGACCATGGTGGTGGGGCTCCGTCCTCCCTGCCTCTCTGTGAAGTGCGGTTAGGGGGCCGCTGTGCCCTGTCCTGCCCCTGGGGGTCCGTGGCCCCTCTCACCGTGCATCGTGAGGGAGGCGTGCATGAGCAGGAGCAGGGAGCAGCTGCCATGCGGGGTACATCTCATGGCAGTTGACAGTGTCAGGGTCCCCAGGACCGACCTGGACATGGACATGGGGGGTGGCCGGCAGAAGCTGTTGAAAATATCCCCTGGGGAGAGAGCAGAGGGGTGAGGGCCATGGTAAGGCCACATGTGGTCCGGCGGGGCCTCGCAGCCTGGGAGGGGCCCTCACTGTCCTGCCCAGTGCCATCAGGGGATCCCCTGTGAGTGGCGGGCCCACCTCTGAACCACGTCTGTACTGTCTGCTGGGCATCAGGCAAAGGACCAGGGGGCGGCCTGAGCATGGGAGCTGTGGTCCCACTGGGTTACTCTGCCCAGCCAGCACACTCCATCACTCCCTTCAAAGAGGAGCCACAAAGGCCCTACAGGGGACACCTGGTCATGGCCCTGGGCCCTGCGGCCTAGGGCTCTGTCCATAGGCAACCAGCTTTATCGGCCCAGGTGGGCCTGGCCCCAAGGGCCTGGGCAGGGCTTGGGCAACTGCAGCCAGGCCAAGGGTCATGCAGGGCAGCTGGCCTGACATCAGAGGGGCTGGGGCCTCACCTTCCGGAATGGGGGCTGCATGGCATTTGGGGCTTGGCCAGGTTTACAGGTGGCGGCGGCTTCAAGAGCAGTGGTGTTAGTTCCATGCAAGGCACCAAAGGCAGGGTGGCCTGTGCCCCACGGACTTGGCTGCCCAGGTTCCTCCTGCACCCATGGCACGGCTCATCCTCAGGCCTGCTGGCATGATGGTGAAGGGCCCCCAGGTAGGACAGTGCGCCCAGGAAGGGAACGCCTGTGTGCTCAGTGGGTGCTTCTGGGGGCCCAGGACTCCCAGGGCCCCTCAAGACCTAGGGGGCCTGTGAGGAAGGCCCCTGCTGGGGCTAGCCCCCAAGAGGGAGTAAAGGGAAAAGGGTCAGGCCCTGCAGCCCCTCCTCTTCTTGGGAAGGACCACCCTTAAGACGAGGTTGAACTGTTGAAATGAAGGTGAAGGGAGGGAAGCCCGGGGAAGATGAACACCAAGACCCTTCTCTGCAGAGTAAGCAGAAATGAGTGCCTGCAGGGGTCAGAGCTCAGAGAACTGAGATGAGGCGCAGGCCTGGGGACACCGACCGGCCATCCCTCCCATCCTCGGGTCACAGCGCTTCCACTCAGAGGCCTTCCTCCACCGAAACGGGCAGGTGGGTGACGGCGAAGGCCTGCTGTCCGCAGGAGGGGCAGGGGCACCACTGAGGCTCGGTCAGACTGCCGTGGTCGGCCACCGTGGTGGCACCCGGAGCTCGGAGAGTCCCTGCTCAGCAGCTCCAGAAACAGATGGCAGGGGCCGTGGGGGCCACAGGATCTGGATGTGTCCCCAGAGCAGAAACCTGTGGATCCCTCCATGGCTCAGACAGAGTTAGGGGGACCAGATCTACTCTCCTGCCTGAAACAGCCTGGAAAACTGGACAGAATATGTGGAGCAAAGATCTTAAGGACACGAAGAAACAAGGACGGTGATGCCCGAGAGAAGGGAGACAGACAAGCAAACTCCAGGGGGGCCACTGCCATCGCAACAGGGTTCTGGGCACAGGCAGGGGCCAGGGAGACTTGGCTCCTTCCTGAGTGAAGGGGTGGGGACAGACCCAGCGAGATGGGAGGAGGGGATGCGAGGGCTCTGGAGGGTGTCCAGCAGAGCGGCGTCAGCACGCAGGCGTGAGGAGGCCGGCAGAGGCAGGGCTGAACCAACCTCAAGGATTTGGGGAACAGTACCCTGCACCCACACAGGGCAGGTAGCCCCGTTCCCAGCCAGATTAGAAGCCCCCCAGTGCACCAGGCTCTGGGTGCAGCGTACACGAGAGACCTGCCTCTGTGAGGGGGATCACCAGCCTCAGACTGAGCCACACTCTGGTGCAGCCTAACAAGCCTGGAAAGCAGGACCCAAAAAGGTGAAGCTGTTTCCAAGTAATTGAACTATATTCCAGAAAGAGCTCAAGAATATTTGTAGGAATAAAAAAACAGTGTAAAATTCACAATGTCTGTCATCCAATACAAAATTAGAAGCCCTGCAAAGAGTCCGGAAAACACAGCCCATACCAGGGGGAGGAATCGGTTAATTAAAACGGACACAGATAAATGAATTAATAGACTAAAACATTACAACAATTATTATAATTGTATGCCATATGTTCAAAAAATTAATTATAAATATGGAAGATATTAAAAATTCCCAAACCCAGCTACACATGAAAACTACAATATCTGAGATGAAAAACACATCAGGTAGGTAAGATTAACAGCAGACTAGACATTGGTTATAATACCTGACAACACAGATTTCAGGGCAAGGAGTATTACCAGGGGAAGATGGTCATTTCATAGAAATACAGGGAGCAATTCATAGGAGTACACAACAGTCCTAAACTGATATGCACTTAATATCACAGTTTCACAATACATGAAACAAAACTGATAAAATTACAAGGAGAAATAGACACGTCCACAATTATAGTTGTAGATTTCAATGTTCTTTTATAATTGACAGAATGAGTGGGCAGAAAATCAGAAAGAACATAAGTAGTCTTGTACACCACAGCTGACCAACCTGATTGACGTTTATAGGTCACTCCACCCACGCCCAGCAGAACCTGCTTGCTTTTCAAGGGTTCACGGAACATTTATCAAGATAGACCATATTCTGGTCCACAAAACAGTCTCAATAAATTTAAAAGGATTTAGAGCATACAAACCATCTTCTCTGACCAAAATGCTATCAAACTAGACATCAATAAAATATTTCTGGAAAATCTTCAAATATTTGGAAACTAAACAGCATAGTACTAAATAACCGATGGGCAAAAAATAAATGAAAAGGGAAGTTAGAAACCATTTTGAACTGAATACGAATGAAAAGACAACAAATAAAAAAACTGGATGCCGCTAAGGCTGCATTTAGGGGGATGTTTGTAACACTGAACTCCTATATTAGAAAAGAAAGATTTCAAACTAGTGACCTAGGCTTCCACCTTAAGGAATTAGAGATAGAAGAGTAAAGTATACCTTGAACAGAATACAGTGTTATATGTCAATTATATCTCAAACTGGGGAAGAAGAATAATGAAACCCAAAGTAATCAAAGGAAATAGTAAAGATCAGAGTGGAGACCAATGAAATGGGAAACAGAAAAGCAATAGAGAAAAATCAGTAAAAGCGTATGTTCTACTTTGTAGATTCTTCTAGAAAATTGAAAAAGAGGGAACAATTCAGAACTCTGATATCAAACCTGATAAAAACATTGCAAGCAGAGAAGACTACAGAACAATATACCTCATAGCTATAGAGTAAAAACTCTAAGCAAAATTTTAGTGAATTGAATCCAAAGATATATGAAAGGATAACACATAATTACCAAGCATGGTTTGTCTCAGGAATGCAAGGTTTGATGTTTGAAAATCAATCACCGTAATTAACTATGTTAGCAAATTAAAAAAAAAACATGACAGGTGGGGCGGAAGATGGCGGCGTGAGTAGAGCAGCGGAAATCTCCTCCCAAAACAACATATATCTATGAAAATATAACAAAGACAACCCTTCCTAGAATAAAGACCAGAGGACACAGGACAATATCCAGACCACATCCGCACCTGAGAGAACCCAGCGCCTCGCGAAGGGGGTAAGATACAAGCCCCGGCCCCGCGGGAGCCGAGCGCCCCTCCCCCCAGCTCCCGGCGGGAGAAGAGCAGGCAGAGCGGGAGGGAGACGGAGCCCAGGACTGCCGAGCACCCAGCCCCCGCCATCCGGGCCAGAGTGCAGGGCGCTCGATACTAGGAAAACAGGGCAGCAAGAAAAGTGAGCAGGCACTGGAGGCTGGGCGACAGAGGACATAAGAAAAGCGCGCGACCATTTTTTTTTTTTTGCTTTTTTGCTGCTTTGTTTTGGCGAGCGCTGTTTGGAAGTCTTAAAGGGACAGGGACCCCAATATTAGGGAAACAGGGCAGAAAGACCGGTGAGCAGAGGCCTGAGGCTGGCACCGGAGAATAAAGAAAAACGAACGACCACCTTTTTTTTTTTAAATAAAAATTTTTTTTTTTTTTAATTAAAAAAATTTTTTTTCTTGTTTTTTTTGTGGTCGTTGTTTTGCTTTGGCGGGTGCTTTTTGGAAGTCTTAAAGGGGCAGGGCGGGCCACTTAATCCAGAGGTAGGGAATCCGGGACCTCTGGGCACCCTAACCCCTGGGCTGCAGGGAGCAGGGAGGCCCCTTACGGAGATAAATAGCCTCCCAGCAGCTCCTGCTCCAACGCGACTCCACCATTTTGGAGCAGCTGCCCGAGCCAGGCCACGCCCACAGCAACAGCGGAGATTAACTCCATAGCAGCCGGGCAGGAAGCAGAAACCCTGTCTGCGCGCAGCTGCGCAGCACAAGCCACTAGAGGCCGCTGTTCTCCCAGGAGAGGAGGGCCACAAACCAACAAGAAGGGAAGTCCTTCCAGCCGTCACTCGTCCCAGCTCTGCAGACTATTCCTATCACCATGAAAAGGCAAAGCTACAGGCAGACAAAGATCACAGAGACAACACCAGAGAAGGAGACAGACCTAACCAGTCTTCCTGACAAAGAATTCAAAATAAGAATCATAAACATGCTGACAGAGATGCAGAGAAATACGCAAGAAAAATGGGATGAAGTCCGGAAAGAGATCACAGATGCCAGAAAGGAGATCGCAGAAATGAAACAAACTCTGGAAGGGTTTATAAGCAGAATGGATAGAATGCAAGAGGCCATTGATGGAATTGAAATCAGAGAACAGGAACGCATGGAAGCTGACATAGAGAGAGACAAAAGGATCTCCAGGAATGAAACAATATTAAGAGAACTGTGTGACCAATCTAAAAGGAGCAATATCCGTATTATAGGGGTCCCAGAAGAAGAAGAGAGAGAAAAAGAGATGGAAAGTATCTTAGAAGAAATAATTGCTGAAAACTTCCCCACACTGGGGGAGGAAGTAATCAAACAGACCACGGAAATACACAGAACCCCCAACAGAAAGGATCCAAGAAGGGCAACACCAAGACACATAATAATTAAAATGGCAAAGATCAAGGACAAGGAAAGAGTGTTAAAGGCAGCTAGAGAGAAAAAGGTCACCTATAAAGGGAAACCCATCAGGCTAACGTCAGATTTCTCAACAGAAACCCTACAGGCCAGAAGAGAATGGCATGATATATTTAATACAATGAAACAGAAGGGCCTTGAACCAAGGATACTGTATCCAGCACGACTATCATTCAAATATGACGGTGGGATTAAACAATTCCCAGACAAACAAAAGCTGAGGGAATTTGCTTTCCACAAACCACCTCTACAGAACATCTTACAGGGACTGCTCTAGATGGGAGCACTCCTAGAAAGAGCACAGCACAAAACACCCAACATATGAAGAATCGAGGAGGAGGAACAAGAAGGGAGAGAAGAAAAGAATCTCCAGACAGTGTATATAACAGCTCAATAAGCGAGCTAAGTTAGGCAGTAAGATACTAAAGAGGCTAACCTTGAACCTTTGGTAACCACGAATTTAAAGCCTGCAATGGCAATAAGTACATATCTTTCAATAGTCACCCTAAATGTTAATGGGTTGAATGCACCAATCAAAAGACACAGAGTAACAGAATGGATAAAAAAGCAAGACCCATCTATATGCTGCTTACAAGAAACTCACCTCAAACCCAAAGACATGTACAGACTAAAAGTCAAGGGATGGAAAAACATATTTCAAGCAAACAACAGTGAGAAGAAAGCAGGGGTTGCAGTACTAATATCAGACAAAATAGACTTCAAAACAAAGAAAGTAACAAGAGATAAAGAAGGACACTACATAATGATAAAGGGCTCAGTCAAACAAGAGGATATAACCATTCTAAATATATATGCACCCAACACAGGAGCACCAGCATATGTGAAACAAATACTAACAGAACTAAAGGGGGATATAGACTGCAATGCATTCATTCTAGGAGACTTCAACACACCACTCACCCCAAAGGATAGATCCACTGGGCAGAAAATAAGTAAGGACACGGAAGCACTGAACAACACAGTAGAGCAGATGGACCTAATAGACATCTATAGAACTCTACATCCAAAAGCAGCGGGATATACATTCTTCTCAAGTGCACATGGAACATTCTCCAGAATAGACCACATACTAGGCCACAAAAAGAGCCTCAGAAAATTCCAAAAGATTGAAATCCTACCAACCAACTTTTCAGACCACAAAGGCATAAAACTAGAAATAAACTGTACAAAGAAAGCAAAGAGGCTCACGAACACATGGAGGCTTAACAACACGCTCCTAAATAATCAATGGATCAATGACCAAATCAAAATGGAGATCCAGCAATATATGGAAACAAATGACAACAACAACACTAAGCCCCAACTTCTGTGGGACACAGCAAAAGCAGTCTTAAGAGGAAAGTATATAGCAATCCAAGCATATTTAAAAAAGGAAGAGCAATCCCAAATGAATGGTCTAATGTCACAATTATCGAAATTGGAAAAAGAAGAACAGATGAGGCCTAAGGTCAGCAGAAGGAGGGACATAATAAAGATCAGAGAAGAAATAAATAAAATTGAGAAGAATAAAACAATAGCAAAAATCAATGAAACCAAGAGCTGGTTCTTCGAGAAAATAAACAAAATAGATAAGCCTCTAGCCAGACTTATTAAGAAGAAAAGAGAGTCAACACAAATCAACAGTATCAGAAACGAGAAAGGAAAAATCACGACGGACCCCACGGAAATGCAAAGAATTATTGGAGAATACTATGAAAACCTATATGCTAACAAGCTGGGAAACCTAGGAGAAATGGACAACTTCCTAGAAAAATATAACCTTCCAAGATTGACCCAGGAAGAAACAGAAAATCTAAACAGACCAATTACCAGCAATGAAATTGAAGAGGTAATCAAAAAACTACCAAAGAACAAAACCCCCGGGCCAGATGGATTTACCTCGGAATTTTATCAGACATACAGGGAAGACATAATACCCATTCTCCTTAAAGTCTTCCAAAAAATAGAGGAGGAGGGGATACTCCCAAACTCATTCTATGAAGCTAACATCACCCTAATACCAATACCAGGCAAAGACCCCACCAAAAAAGAAAACTACAGACCAATATCCCTGATGAACGTAGATGCAAAAATACTCAACAAAATATTAGCAAACCGAATTCAAAAATACATCAAAAGGATCATACACCATGACCAAGTGGGATTCATTCCAGGGATGCAAGGATGGTACAACATTCGAAAGTCCATCAACATCATCCACCACATCAACAAAAAGAAAGACAAAAACCACATGATCATCTCCATAGATGCTGAAAAAGCATTTGACAAAGTTCAACATCCATTCATGTTAAAAACTCTCAGCAAAATGGGAATAGAGGGCAAGTACCTCAACATAATAAAGGCCATCTATGATAAACCCACAGCCAACATTATATTGAACAGCGAGAAGCTGAAAGCATTTCCTCTGAGATCGGGAACTAGACAGGGATGCCCACTCTCTCCACTGTTATTTAACATAGTACTGGAGGTCCTAGCCACGGCAATCAGACAAAATAAAGAAATACAAGGAATCCAGATTGGTAAAGAAGAAGTTAAACTGTCACTATTTGCAGATGACATGATACTGTACATAAAAAACCCTAAAGACTCCACCCCAAAACTACTAGAACTGATATCGGAATACAGCAAAGTTGCAGGATACAAAATCAACACACAGAAATCTGTGGCTTTCCTATATACTAACAATGAACCAACAGAGAGAAATCAGGAAAACAACTCCATTCACAATTGCATCAAAAAAAATAAAATACCTAGGAATAAACCTAACCAAAGAAGTGAAAGACTTATACTCTGAAAACTACAAGTCACTCTTAAGAGAAATTAAAGGGGACACTAACAGATGGAAACTCATCCCATGCTCGTGGCTAGGAAGAATTAATATCGTTAAAATGGCCATCCTGCCCAAAGCAATATACAGATTTGATGCAATCCCTATGAAACTACCAGCAACATTCTTCAATGAACTGGAACAAATAATTCAAAAATTCATATGGAAACACCAAAGACCCCGAATAGCCAAAGCAATCCTGAGAAAGAAGAATAAAGTAGGGGGGATCTCACTCCCCAACTTCAAGCTCTACTATAAAGCCATAGTAATCAAGACAATTTGGTACTGGCACAAGAGCAGAGCCACAGACCAATGGAACAGACTAGAGAATCCAGACATTAACCCAGACATATATGGTCAATTAATATTTGATAAAGGAGCCATGGACATACAATGGCGAAATGACAGTCTCTTCAACAGGTGGTGCTGGCAAAACTGGACAGCTACATGTAGGAGAATGAAACTGGACCATTGTCTAACCCCATATACAAAAGTAAACTCAAAATGGATCAAAGACCTGAATGTAAGCCATGAAACCATTAAACTCCTGGAAGAAAACATAGGCGAAAACCTCTTAGACATAAACATGAGTGACCTCTTCTTGAACATATCTCCCCGGGCAAGGAAAACAACAGCAAAAATGAGTAAGTGGGACTATATTAAGCTGAAAAGCTTCTGTACAGCAAAAGACACCATCAATAGAACAAGAAGGATCCCTACAGTATGGGAGAATATATTTGAAAATGACACATCCGATAAAGGCTTGACGTCCAGAATATATAAGGAGCTCTCACGCCTCAACAAACAAAAAACAAATAACCCAATTAAAAAATGGGCAGAGGAACTGAACAGACAGTTCTCCAAAAAAGAAATACAGATGGCCAACAGACACATGAAAAGATGCTCCACATCGCTAATTATCAGAGAAATGCAAATTAAAACTACAATGAGGTATCACCTCACACCAGTAAGGATGGCTGCCATCCAAAAGACAAACAACAACAAATGTTGGCTAGGCTGTGGAGAAAGGGGAACCCTCCTACACTGCTGGTGGGAATGTAAGTTAGTTCAACCATTGTGGAAAGCAGTATGGAGGTACATCAAAATGCTCAAAACAGACTTACCATTTGACCCAGGAATTCCACTCCTAGGAATTTACCCTAAGAATGCATCAATCAAGTTTGAGAAAGACAGATGCACCCCTATGTTTATCGCAGCACTATTTACAATAGCCAAGAATTGGAAGCAACCTAAATGTCCATCAATAGATGAATGGATAAAGAAGATGTGGTACATATACACAATGGAATACTACTCAGCTATAAGAAAAGGGCAAATCCAATCATTTGCAGCAACATGGATGGAGCTGGAGGGTATTATGCTCAGTGAAACAAGCCAAGCGGAGAAAGAGAAATACCAAATGATTTCACTTATCTGTGGAATATAAGAACAAAGGAAAAACTGAAGGAACAAAACAGCAGCAGAATCACAGAACTCAAGAATGGACTAACAGGTACCAAAGGGAAAGGGACTGGGGAGGATGGGTGGGTAGGGAGGGATAAGGGGGGGAGAAGTAGGGGGGTATTAAGATTAACATGCATGGGGGGTAGGAGAAAAGGGAGGGCTGTACAACACAGAGAAGGCAAGTAGTGATTCTACAACATTTTGCTATGCTGATGGACAGTGACTGTAAAGGGGTTTATAGGGGAGACCTGGTATAGGGGAGAGCCTAGTAAACATAATATTCGTCATGTAAGTGTAGATTAGTGATAGAAAAAAAAAAAAAAAAAAAAAAAAAGGGCAGTTCCTGTGTGGTAACCTCCAACGAGTTCTACACAAGGGTATAAAGGGCATATAAAAGTGTAGGCAAAGGGTCTGTTTGTGTTTATACAGAGGATCAAAGCCTAATTGGGCTACCCCGAAAATGAACTAAGATACGATATGAAAAAGAACTTCCAACATCTGCACCCTCTGGAAGACTCATGCCAGAAGATGATCATCAAAAAACCCCAACAAAGATCCACGCACTGCTACAGCTGTAGATGCACTCATCCCACCAGTTCCTGGACCTGCCATGGGAATGAGGAAGGAGATATCTAAGCTGGCCTGTGCATACAGTAAAACAACAAAATTAGACTGGATCTATACTGTTGGAACTCAACCAAGAATTTGGAGAAGTGCAAATTGTAGCGCTCCAAAGTCTTACAACTACAAACTATTTATTGTTAAAAGAACATATGGCATGTGAACATTCCCCAGGAATGGGTTGTTTTAATTTGTCTGATTTCTCTCAGACTGTTCAAGTTCATTTGGACAATATCCACCATATCATAGATAAGTTTTCACAAATGCCTAAGGTGCCTAACTGGTTTTCTTGGTTTCACTGCAGATGGCTGGTAATTACAGATATGCTTTGGTTATGTAACTATACTCCTATTATGTTAATGTGTGTGTGCAATTTAAGTAGTAGCTTAAAACCTATACATGCTGAAGTTACTCTACAAGAAGATATATCAAAGAAATAATCAATCTTCCCATGTTTTCTTCTGCCTGCTACTTCTATAGCTTTTCTTCTTCCTTCCTAATTACAACCCTTAAATAGAATTCGTGCCTCATATCAAATTTACCGAGTATCATAATTCTTCCAAGTGGTAAAGATACCTCAAGACAAATGCTGGGCATAGAAGCCACAGGGCATAAATATGCAAAGAAGTAAAAAGCTAACTTTTTCAAACAATAAGGCTTCTCTCTCACTTACCAACTCTACATTTCCCTGTACGGCCCCGGAAGATGACTGGTTAGCCAGAGACGGGTAAGATTCCTCAAGGGAGGAACAACCTAAGACAGGCACAGTCGCAGGGGGTCCATCAGGTGAGAAATTGGGGATCAACAGAGGTGAGGCTTAGAACCTCACTCCCCCGTTCTGAGAAATCTTCTGCATACGTGGATGTTTTATTGCCCTTGTCTAGCTTGGATTAACACATAGTCTACAGGCACACACCTGATCATCTACATGTGCTCTCTTACAACACTAAACTATGTTTTCTACCTTTATCTTGTATCTACCTACCACTTCAGCATTTTATTAAAAATAATAATAATAAAGAGAGAAATGTGGTATCCACATATAAATCAAGTATAAAAACCAAATGAGTATTCATATTTGAACTGACTGTTTATAGTTCATAATGCATGAGCAAAACCGAAAGTTTCTGTGATGGCTGCCCTTGTACTGTTCACTATGTAACTTATTCATTATGTAAGAATTTGTTCTACATGTAAAAACTTGTTTGTTATGCCTCAGAAGATTGGAGACTGACAAAAATTAGGCTTGGGGTGGAATAATGATTGTGCATTGAGCATTGACTCCCCTATACAGAATTTTATTGTCGTTAACAACCATTTGATCAATAAATATGAGAGATGCCCTCACAAAAAAAAAAAAAAAAAAAAAAAGACAGTCTTCCAATGGTAAAATAAATTAGTAACCGGGATGTAATGTATAACATAAGGAATATAGTCAAGATATTGTAACAGCCTGGTAGGGTGATAGCTGGAACCTAGAATTATGTATATAAATGTTCTACCACTGTGTTGTACACTTGAAACTCATGTAATGTAATACTGTGTGTCAACTACCCTTCAATAAAAAATAATTATTAAAAAAAAAAAACATGACAATATCAATAGCCTGGAAAACAATAACATTATTTGACCAAATCCAGCATCTTCTCCTAATAAAACCACTCTCAGCAAACTAGGGACAGAAGGGAACTTTCTCACACTGATAAAGGCCATCTGTGGGAAACCTATAGTTACTATCATATTTAATAATTGAAAGAATTTTTTTTATCCTAAGATCAGGATAAAGACCAGAATTGCTGCTCTGATCACTTCTATTCAGCATGGTATTGGAGATCCTAGTCAATGCAATAAGGCAAGAAAATAAACTTCCTTCCAATTTGGAAAGGAAGAAGTACATGTCTTCATTTGCAGATGACAGAGTTGTCTCTGTAGAAAATCTCAAGAAATCTACAAAAAAAGATACAAGAACTAAGGAGTGAGTTTAGCAAATTGCAAGATACACAATCAATATACAAAAATCTACCATATTTCTTATATTAACAAAGAACAATTGCAAATTTAAAAAATTTAAGTGCCATTTATAATAACAATATGAAATACTTAAGGACAAGTCAGACAAAAGATGTATAAAATCTATGCCCTGAAAAGTACAAAATATTGCTGAGAGAAGTTAGAGAAAAACTAAATAAATGGAGAGTTATACTGGGTTCATGGGTCAGAAGACTCAATATTGTTAAGATGTCAATTCTCCCCAAATTGATCTATAGATTTAAAGAAATCTATAAATAAAAATCCTTTTGTAAAAGGCCTTTTATTTATTTATTTATTTATTTTTCAGAAACTGACAAGATGATTCCAGAATTCATATGGAAATGCAAAGGATCTAGAACAGCCAAATAAGCTTTGATAAAGGACAAATCAGAAGCCTGACGCTGACCACTTTCAGGACTTAATATAAAGTAATCACGTACAGGGATCAGGACTGTGCTGTATTGGTGTCAAGACAGACAAATGGATGGGACAGAAGACAGCCCCAAAGTAGACGCGTCCACATAGGGACAATTGATTTTCAACAAGCATGCCAGGCGGCTCACTAAAGAAAGAACAGTCTTTTCAATAAATAGTGCTGGATCAACTGGATGTCCAAATGCAAAAAAAATGAGCTTTAATCCATTTGTTGCACTATATACAAAATTCACTCAAGATGAATTGTAGACTTAAACGTAAAACTAAAAAATTTTAAAAAGAAAACAATAAAAACGTTGTGACCTTGTGAGCTACGCAAAGATTTCTTAGCTGTAACACTGAATCATGACCCTTTAAAAGAAAAAAATTGATAAACTAGACTTCATCAAAATTCATCTTTGAAAGACACTGTTAAGAGATTGAAAATACAAGTCACAAGCTGGGGGAAATACTTGCAAATCATATATCTGATAAAAAAAACTTGTATTCAGAGTCTGTGAAGAACTTTCCAAATTCAGTCATAAGGAAACCAACAACCCAATAAAACCTGGACAAAAGCTTGGACAGATACTTCACCACTGAAGGTACAAATGCAAACAAGCATGTAAGAGATGCCCAACACCGTTAGGCATTAGGGAAATACAAACTGAAACCACAACACACCTCTGTCACCTACGAAAAGGGCCAGATCCTAAGGGACTGACTGTACCAAGTGCACAAAAGGTGTGGAGGGACTGAGTCCTCACCGGCTGCTGGGGGGAATGTAGAATGTAAAGCACTTTAGGATCTGGTGACTTCTTTAGTAGGTAGGCACCTGCCATATGATACAGCTGTTCCACGTGTGATATTTACCTGCATAATGAGAAAGCCTTGCCCGTGAATGTTCTCTGTGGTTTTACTTTTAGTGGCCCGAACCTGGGAGCAACCTGAATGTCCATCAACAGGAGACTCAGCAAACAGACCACGGGAGAGCGATGCAACGGCGTGGATTTTTGACCCATGATGAATCTAAGAATAATTATACTGAGTGGGAGAAGTCAGACGTAAGAGTACACACAGTCTGATTCCACTTCTATAAAATTTTAGGAAGTACAAAGTATTCTCTATGGACAGAGAGATCTGTGGTTGTTGGGGGAGGAGGAGAAGGGGAAGGGCTTCCAAGGGGACAAGGACACTTTGGGAGTGATGGAAATATGCATTATCCTGACTGTGGTAATAGTTTCACAGGTGTAAACATATGTAAGACCTTAGCAAATGGATTACTTAAAATATGTACAGTTTGCATTAATGTCAGTTATATGTCAATAATACTTAAAAGGTCATTTCCTCTCTCTGCCCATTTACAATGTGTGTTGGAGAACAGCAAGCTTCCGAATCCTCCCCCACACACAGTGGGACACGTACCCAGCTTGGCCCCCTGGCAGGGGTGCTCCCCCAACTCAGTCTAAGTTTACACAAATCAAAAGTGGGAAAAAGAAACAATAATAAAAAGGAAGGAGAAGACTTAAACACCCAGGGCACAATTGTCTTCATACCCTCCGGGACTTCTCTTCATAAGCACCCTCACACCCTCAGGGGCGGGAGGGCTACAGCAGGGGTGGGGCAAGGGGACGGCAGGCTCCGCCCCCTCCCCCTCCCAAAATGATGGAGATTTTTTTAAAAAGCTAGTGAACAGTTGTTTTGCCCTTTGTTCTCACTGCGTGCTCAGCGCTAAACAGCAGGAGTGACAAAACCCTCCTCCCAGCTGGTCCAAGATCTAGATAACTGCCAGCCCTGCCGTCCGGGGCCCACCGTCGTCTCGGGACTCATGTAGTGGAGACACTAGGAGCCTCCCGGGGGACCCCACTCAGGGCGCCGGCTGGGGTTGGGGGAGAGGCCGCCTGAAGGGCACAGCCGGAGCCCTGGCTGGCCACAGGCCTCCTGGCCGAGCCTGGGTGGTTAGTCAGGTGAGTGACTGTGAGGAGAACCTTGTCCCCAGGTCTGATGCTTCCTTGCCATTGGGGGTCACCCACAGGGCTTGGCGGCTGCGGTCCTACGGGACGTGACCGTGCTGTAGAATTCCCCATCCAAGTTATCCTTCACGTGTGTGAGAACTTCCTCCTCCACGCAAGAAGTGAGAAATATGCATCTTCTGACCTTTTCTAGAAGAAAACAAAGGCCTATTCCAGCCCCAACCAAGGAAAGGACCCAAACCAGAATATTAAAAAATGGCACAGATTCACAGAAGTGAAGGGCTCATGGTTACGCTGGGAAATGACGAAATATGTACTTAAGTATAAAGGATGCAAAGGGTAAGTTGGCTACTAAAAAATAAGATGCATAAGAATAGGGAGAGGCTTCGTCTCAGGTTCAGCTGACAGCACGGGGAGAGGAGCAGGTGGGCGGGGAGGACACACTGAAGCGCTTGTGGCACACGGCCGGGGGCCCCGCTGCCACCGCGTGGCAATGACAGGGAGCCCAGAACTCACCACCAAGACTCAGGGAGGAGTAAATATATTCAGTCATACTCAAAGATTTAAAGACTGCCCCAGAGCCTTACTATAAGAATACCCAACAGATGTGTTTTAAAAGGAGAAATATGACCCCGAAAGGAAGAAGTGGGTTAGGAAAGGAAAGTGAGCCGGGGGGGCCGGTGCAGCACGTCGGGGGCCTTAGATCCATATCGATGGGGGCACTGCTGGGTGTCCAAAACTAGCTGGGAGTTTCATTTCCGATGTGATAGACCAGGCTTTTCAGGCCAGTTCACTGCTGAAAACAGCAAGCCACGTGGAGTAAAAGGCTTACTTATGAAAAAATTCTTAAAAATGTGTGAGAGCTGAAAAAGGAACCTGGATCATCAGGCCCAAACTCAGAAAGGCCAGAGGGGCACAGAGCACAGGAGGCATGAGCCCTAGGGCATGTCCCAGCCCAGGGGGCTGAGGGCTTTGGGCCAGGCACAGACCAGGGGAATCCCTGAGCCACCCTGGAGTCACGTGGGCCCTCGTCCTGGGTGTGGGCGAGGGTCAGGAGGAACCCACCCCTCCCCAGGCCCTGGGGCCCTGGACGAGGGCTTCTCCGAGCAAGCAGGGGCAAGGGTGGGGCTCCCTGGAGATCAGTAATCTCAGGAGGGTCTGGGTGTTGCGTCCAGCCCAGGTTCGCACCTCCAGGAAGACCCAGAAACCTCAACCTGTGATTTAATTGGAAACAGCCCTGACATCACACATTACTCCTGGATACCCCTCAGAGACAGGTGAATCTGGTCTGAGGGAAGGCCTCTTCTTCCTAGGCCTTGGGGGAACACCAAGAGTCATTTCTCAAGGGCCTGGAGCAGATGTATTTAAAGATAAACATGTTGGGAAACCAAAAGCCAAGAGGAGAAGCAGCAGACAGCCCCACGGTGCCCTCCGCGAACAGAGGCACGCGCGCACTGGGGACCAGCTGTGCTGGACACCTGCCTGCAATGTGTGCGGTGGGAGAAACTATAAAGAGGAACCTAGCACGTCTGAGAGAAACAAATACAATTTTCAGAAACGAAACCCATGGAAACAGAAACATAGAATTCAGTAAATGATATTAAGAGCAGATTGGACATCACTGCAGAAAGGATTAGTGAAGGGAAGGATCACACTGAATGATCTGGAAAGGAGACAAAAAGATGGAAGACACAGAAGAGAGGTCAAGAAACGTGGGGAAAGAAGTAAAATGTGTAAGATGTTCCCTGATCAGGAGTTCTGGAGGGAAAGCAGAGAGAACAGAGGCAGTACTTGAGATGACAGCCGACCTTCACAGGCTTACACGGGAAACCGAACGTGAGGGCCAGTCTCACTGTTACTGTTTAGAAGAGCTGCAAAATCCTAAATGAAATTTTAGCAAATTGGCTTGATAATATGTTAAACATAACCAGATAGGACTTGTTTCAGAATTGCAAGTGTGGTCCACATTAGATAACCTATCGGTAAAATTCACCTCATTAAAAGATTAAAGGAGGAAAATTATATGATTACCTCCATAGATACATAAAGTTTTCATAAAATTCAACACCTACTCATGATAAAAGAATGTTTAGCACACTAAGGAAAGAAAGGCACTTCTTGTCTAGATGTGGACATCTCCAAACACCCAATAAACCCAATACTTATGATAAATCCTGGGGATCTTTGCCACTGATATGAGGACTGAGGCTAGGGTTCCCCATTCAACATTGTCCTGAAGATTCAAACCAATTCCATAACATCAAAAACAAATAAACATAAGCTTATAAACTATCATTATTTGAATAATATGTGATGATTATCTATATACAAAAACTTAAGAGAATCAGTGAGAAATCTATCAAAAATATCAGATTTTAATAAATATGTTGGATACAAGATCAATATACAAAAACAGCATTGCTTTACACCAGCAAAAACCAACTAGAATATGTAATAAAGTATGGAAATCATTCACAGTATCCTTCAACCTCTGAAGAAAGGTTTGAGAAAAACCTAAATAGGTGGAAAGGCATGCCGTGTTCATGGTTGGAAGACTTAACTCAGGTCATTTCTGCTTGAAATTGATCAATAAATTCAATGTGGTTCTAATAAAAATGTGTGATATTGTGACTTATAATAAGAAACATATAAGGGGTCTGCCTGTACTCTCAGGCATGTACTTTCTCTTTTCTTCAAGCTCTTATTTTCCAATAAACTCCTAAAACTCAAAAAAAAAAGAAACATATATTTGATCTTTGTCCACTTCTGATACAGAGCTCCTAAAACGCTTGGAATTTCTGAAGTGGTAAGAACAATAAAATTTCCTTTTGTTTCTTAACAAACCATGGCCACATGAGTCTGTGCTAATGAGGTGACCTTTGGAAAGCACCGAAGGGTGGCAGTCTGACTGCCAGAGGAGTCAGCCATGTGGGGGGACGGTTGGTTCAGCCCCACTCCCCAGACCTCTGGGGCTGGAGGTTGAGTGCAAGCACCAATGGCCAATGATTTATGAATAAGTGCCTATGCAATGAAGCGTCCATAAAAACCAAAAAGGACAGTGTTCTGGGTGCTTTTGGGTTGGTGAACACGTGGAGGTGCTGGGAGGGTGACATGCCCAGAAGGCAAGGACTCTCCATAGCATATCCCATGTGCCTTGCCCCATCTATGCATCTCAATCTGGTTGTTCCTGAGTTACATTTTTTATAATAAACTGGTGATCTAGTAAGTAAAATGATTCTCTGAGTTCTGTGAGCCACTCTAACAGATTAACTGAATCCAAGGAGTGGGATCTGGGAGCCTCTGATCAATACCAGTCAGAAGTACAGGTGATAAACTGGTGCCATTGGCCCTTGAAGTGGGGACAGCCTTGTGGGGGTGAGTCCTTAACCTGTGGGGTCTGAGGCTAACTCCAGGTAGATGGTGTCAGAATTGAGCTAATTGCTTCAAGGTGTTAAAAAAGCACACACATCACCCTTCTTCCTGTTCAGGACACGCATCTCACCTCATTTCTTTCCCAGGGAGGAAGCCTTGCTAATTAGTCAAAGCCAAGCACACTTTTTGAGCCAGTTTTAAAAGTGGATGATAACACTGTTCTTTAAAAAAAGGAGCAAACACGCCATCCTCTCTCTTGCATGTTTTTGGCTTCTAAAAGCAGGTTTTTTTCCTCAGGACAGTTCATTCAGACATCCTTAGCCACAAAGCTGGTTAAAGAAACTCAGGGTCTGCTCTATAGACTCAGTCACCTCAAATGGAAAGAGAAGCACCTATGTCATGTGGCTGGGAGATTTATCAGAGAAGTCCTGTATTCAGCCACAGTGGAGTGCTTGCACAGGTGTTAATAAAGAATATTGCATTACCTTTAAAAAAACAAACAAAAACAACCACATTATAAAATACCTACTGAAATATTTAGAAAACTTGACAATCAAAAATTAATATTGAAGAGTTGAAGTTGTACAAAATGCTACGACCCTTTTAAAGACCTTTTTAATATAAAAGTGGAATACAGTTGTACATAAAAAACCCTAAAGGCTCCACTCCAAAACTACTAGATCTAATATCTGAATTCAGCAAAGTTGCAGGATACAAAATTAATACACAGAAATGTTGCATTCCTATACACTAATGATGAACTAGCAGAAAGAGAAATCAGGAAAACAATTCCATTCATAATTGCATCAAGAAAAATAAAATACCTAGGAATAAACCTAACCAAGGAAGTGAAAGACCTATACCCTGAAAACTACAAGACATTCTTAAGAGAAATTAAAGAGGACACTAATAAATGGAAATTCATCCCATGCTCTTGGCTAGGAGGAATACTGTCAAAATGGCCATCCTGCCTAAAGCAATCTACAGAGTCAATGCAATCCCTATCAAAATACCTACAGCATTCTTCATGAACTAGAGCAAATAGTTCTAAAATTCATATGAACCACAAAAGACCCCGAATAGCCAAAACAATCCTGAGAAGGAAGAATAAAGTGGGGAATTACCCTCCCCAACTTCAAGCTCTACTACAAAGCCACAGTAATCAAGACAATTTGGTACTGGCACAAGAGCAGACCCATAGACCAGTGGAACAGAAAAGAGAGTCCAGATATTAACCCAAACCTATGGTCAATTAATATATGATAAAGGAGCCATGGACATACAATGGGGAAATGACAGCCTCTACAACAGCTGGTGTTGGCAAAACTGGACAGCTACATGCAAGAGAATGAAACTGGATTATTGTCTAACCCCACACACAAAAGTAAACTCAAAATGGACCAAAGACCTGAATGTAAGTCATGAAACTATAAAACTCTTAGAAAAAAATATAGGCAAAAATCTCTTGGACATATTCATGAGCAACTTCTTCATGAACATGTCTCCCCGGGCAAGGGAAACAAAAGCAAAAATGAACAAGTGGGACTATATCAAGCTGAAAAGCTTCTGTACAGCAAAGGACACCATCAGTAGAACAAAAAGGCATCCTACAGTATGGGAGAATATATTCATAAATGACATATATGATAAGGGGTTGACATCCAAATTATATAAAGAGCTCACGCACCTCAACAAACAAAAAGCAAATAAGCCAATTAAAAAATGGGCAGAGGAGCTGAAAAGACACTTCTCCAAAGAAGAAATTCAGATGAACAACAGACACATGAAAAGATGCTCCACATCGTTAATCATCATAGAAATGCAAATTAAAACTACAATGAGGTATCACCTCACACCAGTAAGGATGGCTGCCATCCAAAAGACAAACAACAACAAATGATGGCAAGGTTGTGGAGAAAGGGGAACCCTTCTACGCTGCTGGTGGGAATGTAAACTAGTTCAACCATTGTGGAAAGCAGTATGGAGGTTCCTCAAAAAACTAAAAATAGAAATACCATTTGACCCAGGAATTCCACTCCTAGGAATTTACCCTAAGAATGCAGCAGTCCAGTTTGAAAAAGACATATGCACCCCTATGTTTATCGCAGGACTATTTACAAAAGCCAAGAAATGGAAGCAACCTAAGTGTCCATCAGTAGATGAATGGATAAAGAAGATGTGGTACATATACACAATGGAATATTATTCAGCCAAAAGAAGAAAACAAATCCTACCATTTGCAACAACATGGATGGAGCAAGAGGGTATTATGCTCAGTGAAATAAGCCAGGTGGAGAAAGACAAGTATCAAATGATCTCACTCGTCTGTGGAGTATAAGAACAAAGAAAAAACTGAAGGAACAGAACAGCAGCAGAATCACAGAACCCAAGAATGGACTAACAGTTACCAAAGGGAAAGGGACTGGGGAGGATGGGAGGGAAGGGAGGGACAAGGGGGAAAATGGGGCATTACTATTAGCACACATAATGTAAGGGGGGACATGGGAAAGGCAGTATATACAGAGAAGACAAGTAGTGATTCTATAGCATCTTACTACGCTGATGGACAGTGACTGTAATGGGGTATGTGGGGGGGACTTGATAATGGGGGGAATCTAGTAACCATAATGGTGTTCAAGTAATTGTACATTAATGATATCAAAAGAAAAACAAAGTGGAATACAGATGCTGAAAAGCACACAAAGAAGCGCAGCTTAGTGACTCATCATAGAGCCATCGCATGACCACCCCGGGATGGCCTCCCATCTCAACCAAAGTTCCTGCGCTCACTCCAGAAGTAACCACTACACTTTTATAGCAATGGCTTCTTTGCATTTTGTTGTTTTATCACCCAAACGTGCCTCTCCAGAAACTACCATTGAGTTTTGCTTGGTTTTTAAAACCTGGCCGATCTGTGGTGTCTCTCTTAGTTATGGGTCCCCCTCACAGTTGCTCTGTTGAAGAATCAGGCCATTTGACCTGCCAAGTGTCCTCCACCTGCATTTGCTTTCCTCTGGTGCGACTCAGCAGGAGTCTCTGTCCCCGGTACTTCCAGGAAATCCGCAGTGGGTCCAGAGGCCTGACCTCGCCCAGGGCCGAGTCCTTTGGCAGGACTAGAGCGTCTGGACATTGGCCATGGCTGACGTTAGCTGTCACCAGTGCTCAGTTCATTGGGAGATGCAAAACGGTGATGCGTATTTATTAGCTGGAATCCATTTATTCATTGGAATAGTTACTTACTTCAGGTAGTATTCGCAGCAGAAGGGCAAGACCAAGATTTGATTCTTTCAGCTTCCCATCTTCAAGGTGATGAGTTGGTTCTATGTCATCCACAAAAGATGGGCAATTTTTTAAAGCAATAGCATTATGTTAACATAATGTCAATGTCATCATGGACGCATGGGTTTCATCTGAAGCTCAAACGATATCCTCTGGGTTAATAGGGGCTTATCCAGGTTGGCTCCTAGCGTCTGACATGCCGCCATAGTCTCTGGTTGCTCCCTTGCCACCTGGTGTGACAAGATGTTCCAGGCTCTTGTGCATTTTCTGCCCCAGACTGGGAAAATCTGTCGCTGCTCTCAGAAGCTCTGCCTGCTTTCTTTTGGCGGGAAATGATATTTCAAGACCACAGCCCAGGCACTAGGGAGGCACGTGGCTGTGAGTTGGTCGCTGGTTCTAGGATTTTTCTGTGGACAGAGTGACAACATATTTATATGAACACCTCAAGAGGTCATACTTATGTCACCAATTCAAAGGAACGACTTTGCTTCACCTTTTCTACACGACGCTCACACCTCCTCCTGCCGTGAGGAGAATCCTGCTGCCCAGGGAGGGAGGGGTGACCGAATGGACACGCATCCTAGGTGTCGCTGCTGTCTCCCACACGTCTAAGGTCACAGCACTGGCAGTCAGGAGGGAGGGACACAGGAAAAATATGTCTTTACGTAGCCTTTTCTCATCCTTTCCCTTCACTATGGTCGTTCCCTTTGCACATCGCCCCATCTACGTCCCCAGGGTACGGCTGCGACCAGGAAGCTTTGATGCACTGCGTACTGTATATTATAACACCACGCTGATACACACATACATTATGATATGACATTGATATTTATTATAACATGATATCAATATGCTCATTCATTATAGTATGACACAAATACATTTATGACCTATCAATAGTTACATATTATAATGTGCTGATACATTTATACATTTTAATGTGACAGATACATTGATATTGTAACGTGATGTCAATACATTTATACGTTGTAACATGATTGCCCTTGGAGCACTCCTAACACGTCACACAATTATTTCATTTTTGTGGTTGAAATAACTTAGACCCAGTGTCTTGGCAAGTTTGGTGAATACAATGAAATGTTGGCATCTATATTCACCGCACTGGGAACTACAGCCCTGCTGTCCATTTTCTTCTAGTGTAAAAAGTTGCTGTTGAAAAGTCTGATGTGCTTTGCTTTCCACTGTAAGTCTCGATGCCCCAAAGATTTTTCTCTTTCTCTTTATAGTCCACACATTTTATTAGAATATGTTTTGGTGCTACATATTCAGGATCGACCTGCCCAATATGTGATTTTCCCTTTCAATATCTATTCTTGAGAAAAAAATTTAAGTCTTCTTGAACTGTAGTTTTTAGTATTCTGTTGCCCTAGTTTTCTCCTTCAGGGTCCCATATCATCTGTGTCTGGGACATTCTTTGCCTATCTGCGACATTTGCCATTTATTCACACATCATTTTAGCCTTTTCTTCATTTGATGTTGGGCCTGTTTCCTTGTGTTCTAGCACAGTCTTTATTTCTAAAGATCTTCTCCTCTATTTCTAATTTTCAGTGTTGTTGCCTCACTTCTGAGTATTTCTCATCTTTGTTCCCATTTGCTACCTTGCATCATTTCCCTGAAAATCCAGGGCCTTTTGGGGAAGAAATGCTCCGTTTGGGTCTCAGCACACCTCCAGCACACTTCTGCCATCTGTCAGGACGTTGTTCTGCTCCGAACCCTCCTTGTAATCACACCTTGTAGGGAATTCGCCCCCCGTGCGTTGTGTTGCTCATGTTTGCGTGAAGGTGGTCTCCCTGATCTTTGGGCAGGAGGCTTAGTTCTGGTTGTGTTTCTAACTCCACAAAGCTGCTTCTCTGTTGCTTCCATGCTGTTTATAATATGCCGGGTGCCTTTCCCATGTCTTAGCTCTTTCCCCTTGACTGCGTCTGTCTCTCTCTTCGCTTGCCTTGTGTCTTATTCTGCTGGGCCTTGATGCCGCCCGAGCTTCTGTGCATCTCATGAGGGTCCCAGTGCTGGAGCTGGCGCTGACCCTCCCTCTGGCCTGTGCAGCCACCTGCTTTTCCCAAATTGGCTGCATGTTTTCCAGGGCTTACTCCTTGTCTGTTGGGGTCCTGCTGCACTTGACCTGTCAGACACCCCTGTGCCTGCTGCAGTGCAGGTGCTAATAGCCCTTATGCCTTGGGACTTGGCAGCTCCTCTGGGGGTTTGGGAGTGTGTACCTCGTGTTGCCAGCACCATACACCACCTCTGTTTTACTGGCTCATTGCTGTTTGTACCTGAGGATTCAGGGAAGCCACAGCCACCCTGCCACCACCATCTCCTAGGACGATTTAGGGCAGGAAGAACAAAGACAGGGCTCTGTCCACCAGAAGTCAATGACAGGCTGAGGTGGAGAATGGTCGAGACCATGCAGCCTTGCTCATAAGGGGACAGGGTGTCAGGAGCCAGAGCAGCTTGGGAAAGTGACAGGTGATGCCTGGGGTTGGCGGGGAACAAGAACTCATTTGTAAGTGGTGTCGACACAGCTGGATTTTCGGGCAGCAGAAACTACAGCTGGGTTCCCACCTCCCATCACACATAGAAATAGATCCTCGGTGAATTAAACCTGAAAAGTGAAACTTGAAATACAGGAAACATAGAAAAAAATAAAACCTTAAAATATAGGAAATAGAGGGAGAAAAATATTTGTAAGGATCCCCCCAAATTCACACAACCCATTAAAGAGAAGACTAGTAAATAGGATTCCATCAAAATCAAAACCTCTGTATGGCCTTACAAGGCTAGAAGGGAGAACTGCGGGGGGGCCCGTCTGGTGGGGGGGCCCATCTGGTGGGGGGGCCCATCTGGTGGGGAGGCCGTCTGGTGGGGGGGTGCCCTTCTGGTGCAGGGAAAGGCTGGGCACCAGCCTCGGCTGGAAGGCCTTTCTCAGAGACAGAAGGGACGTGGCAGCAGCCAATGAAAGACAGTAAGGGTGTTTTTAAAGTGGGGTGTGGCTTTGCATTGGGCAAAAATGAAAATATTGATAAGAGGAAATGGGGTTTCCATATGCTGCCGGTGGGGATGTCAACTGGGGCAGCCTCTTTGGACAATGAATAAGGATGCATGACTTCTAGCTACAGTGAGCCACCAGGCTGTGGGCGGGATGTCTGGGGGGGCACGCTGCTCTGTGCGGTGGGCTGGGAGGTCAGTACGCATCTGCGGGGCAAGGCTGGCCCCAGGGCAGGACAAGGTAACCCGGGAGACCTGGGTGGACTGAGGAGCAAAGGGCAGCACGTCCTCTCGGCCTGATACTCACGGGTCATGCGGCTCCTGCAGGTGAAGCCCTGGGGACAGAACAATGAGATGGGGTGAGAGGTCAGCTCGGCCACCTCCTGCCTCCCAAAACCAGTCCTGGGTGGGCCAAGAGAGTCCCCAGGTGGGCCTGGGGCACTGGCTCCATATGCCCTGGTCACTCAGTGAGCAGTGTGACCGGGACCTGTGGCCCTCAGGCCCCACTGCCCCTGACTGCATGCTGGATGTCTGACCGCACCTGCTGCATGTCTGCGGCCGGCACACAAAGCACCCCCACCCACCATTCATTTGTTAGGTGAACCTCTTAGGCCCTGACAGGGGCCGGGATTCACAGAGTAAAGAAAACAGGGCAAAAGTCTCTGTCTTGGAGGGGCCTACGTCCTGAGATGGGAGACCCAGCCACCGGAAACGTAAGATGTCAGCAAACCACATTTCATGTCTGTTGTGGTGAACTGAAGTGATGGGGAGAGTAGGAGTGACTCTGGGTGTCAGAGGGCCTCACTGGGAATCGAGTTCATGCCTGTGAGCCATGCGGCATCTGGGGAAAGGGCGGCTGACAGCCTGAGAAACTCTTTCCCGCCTGCTGCTCCGTGAGGGGGGATTCTTGCCCCCACCCCAACCGCTGCCTGACGAATGGATGCGCAAGGGAGGGCACTGAGCCAAGACAGGGGGCATCAGAGTGAGGGCCCAGGCTTGGACAGGGGCCGGGGAGGTGGCTTGAGGCCCAGCCTGCAGACCCCACTTTAGTGGGTGGACTGCGGGGCCCCACAACTAAGCTTGGGAGAACAAGGTCGGGGGCGGAGTTCTGGGAGCCCATTGGCAGCCCCCAAGGTCCACCGCAAACCAGACCTGCCCTGGCCGCTCAGCCACGACACCACAGGGCATTGAGGGCAGCAGCCACGGGGGCCCTGCTCCCTTCCCCAACCCCAGCCTGGGGACCCAGGAGGCTGGGACAGTTGGGGTGGGGGCACTGCAGACAGGGACCTTGGGGCTGCTGCCAGCCGCACGGGTGGACAAAGGGGATAAAAGTGGGGTCCGGTTCTGTGACCTTGCGGAGCAGCGACTGCTGGCGGCTCCCTCTCAGGCTCCACCCTTTCTAAACAAGCTTTTATTTTGGAATAATTTCAGATTTACATATGCTACGGAGACAGTACCGAGTGTTTTCCCAGCGTCCCCTGATGCCCGCACCTTGCAGAGCAATGGGGCCCTGCTCTGGCTCTTTGCTGCTGGCTGACCTCCGGACTGTAGGACGTCACCCGGTTCCCCCAAGGCGCTTTCCCGCCCCAGGCCGCACTAGCCGCCCCAGGCTGTTAGCCTGCTGCCACCACCCACCCCTGCTGACAGGTCCCCACCTCAATCTGCAGCTGCCACAGACCCAGCTGAGGCTGGAGAGACAGACTGGACTGCGGACTGACCCCCGCAGCCCCGCCCGCGGCCGCTGCTGCTGGGGACCCCCTCGGCATCCTCCGCCTGAACCCCGCCCCCGTCAGCTCCGGGAGGGAAAGAGGACCTAGTGGGGGTGGCTCTCAGAAGCCCCAGGGGTTGAAGGGCGGGCCTGTGTCCTGGCCACTGGGCTCTGCTGCCCACCGGGGACCGCACGCTCATCCGTGTTCCCGACGCCCGCACGGCGGGGCACTGTGGCCTGTGGGAGCCTGTGGAGAGCGGGGATGTGGTCTGGGGGCTGGCCCTTCGCCGCCCAGACCCCTCTCCCCTGCGGACACGGGACAGGGACCAGCAGGGGCCAAGGCGGGGTCCAGGGGGGCTCCTGGGGTCAGTGCCCTCAGGGACCGCGGGCCCTGGCAGCTCTGGGGTGGGGGAGGCGGGGCGGGGCGGGCCGGGTGCCCTGGGGCCCTGCGCGGGGTGGGGGCTCAGACGGAGGAGTGGCTGCCCCCACCCCGGGGTTTCCCAACGGGCTTCCCGGGGCTTCCCGAGGCGGGCTCCGGAGGCGTCTTGGGGCGGGGTCTGCGTGCCCACTGCTGCCCCCGAGCGGCCCGAGCTCCGGCCGGAGGGCAGGACCCGGCGTCCTGGGTTCGCGCCCGACCTCGGCTCCCCGCCCGCCGCGAGGGGCGCTAAGGGCGGGCGCGGGGGCGGCGGCGGTCTGCGCGGGGAGGCCCGGCGCGCGTCCTCGGGGGCAGGCCTCGCCCATCCTCCGCCCCATCCAGCGCCCCAGGCCCCTGCCCAGCCCGTTTCCTCCTGGGGCATCTCTTGCACTGTGGTCCCCTCTCCTGGGCGCGCGGCCCTCACTGCCAGGTCAGCAGGACGGGCCTCCACGGCGGGGCTGCCAAGCCCGGAACAGCCCCCCGTGGGCACGTGAGCCGAGGGCCTCGCCCACCCGTCCTCTCCCGCTCAAACCCTGCTGAGCGGCCGCTCCATCCCCAGCGGCCCCGCCCCAGCTGCGTGCCAGCCGCCAGGGCCTTGCTCTGCCCCTGCCCCCACCGCACCCTTCCCAGCAGGGCCCCCGGTCCCCAGTCCTGCCAGCCTCCCCTGCGAAGCGGACCCCAAAGCACCGGCCTTCCGACTCCATCCCCGCCGCGGGCGGGTCCAGGCCGCTGCCCCTCCCACCTGGACCTGCTATTTCCTCCGCACCCACGGGTTCCCCCAAGCAGCCAGTGGGAGCTTCTCCTGGTCCCTGCACCTCTGATCGGAGCATGGCCCCCAGCCTCTGAGGGCCTGCCTCACACCCCAGCCACCGGAGTCCACTCTGTCCCTCGCTGAGCTTCCTAGGCCCTCTGCTGGACACGCTTCCAGGCTTTGGGAAGGAGGGCCCAGCGTCCCCAAGTGTCCCCCCAGGGTGCTGCTCCAGTGGCACATAGGAGCCCCTCATTTTCTCCTCGGCATCACGACCCCCACATGGTGTTTTGTTGTGTGCTGTCTCCATCCAGAACACAAGTCCCTCGGGTCTGGGGCTGCATCTCCTCCCTGCGGTGCCCACACCTGGAGCAGTGCGCACAGCCCTATCCCCTTGATGCCTTCCATGTTCTGTCTGCCACGTCCCTGCTGTGCCCCCACTGCCAGACACCTTCCAGGCTGTGCCCATGGTGCCAGGCCAGCCTCCAGCCCTGGGGGAGCCTGGGATGCGGGCCCGTCTCGGGGCAGCTGCTGCTGGAGCACCTTCCTCAGGTGAGGCTGAGTCCGTGAACCCCGGGACACCACCGTGTCCAAGCTGCAACCGTGCCTTGTGGCCCTTCCTCCCGCACGCGCTGAGCACCTTCCTGCAGCGTTTCCTTAGCCAAGTTCGTGGGAGCCCAGCACCGCCTGGAGCCCGGTGCCCGGCGTGGCCCCTCACAGGAACCCCTAGGCTCCCCGAGTCCCCTCTACCCTCCATCACCCACCGCCCTGGGCCCTCCACACCCTTCGTCTCTGGGCCTGCTACTCTAACTTGTGTGCTGGGGGTGCCAGCACCCACCTGCAGAGGACCCAGGACCCCCTCAAGATGAGCACCTGGGGGTGGGGGGACTGCTCACCTGAGAGCAGGAGAGGCCACATTCTGCAACCTGAGGGATGGCCAGGCCCTGGTAGGTGTTCCAGGCCAGGTAGATGAGCACGACTGCTCGCCTAGCCAGCATTGGGTGGGATGGGCCGTGGAGCATGGTGAGGGGCAGGCTTGCAGGATGCCCCGTGGCGGCTGCTCTTGGCCTTCCTAGCCTGCAGCTCCAGTCAGAGACAAGTGGGAGAGTTGAGTGAGCTTGCTCCCCAGAGTGACACTCCCCATCCTGGTGGAAGACTGCCCAAGTGGGCCGGCCACAGCCACAGCCCACAGCTTCCTGCCTGGGCCTGGCTCATGTGCGGGGCCTCTGGACTCTGGCCAGATGCCCATGGGGTTTCTAGGATGTCAAAGGAGGTCCCAGGTAACCAGGTTCCCGGAGGGACTGGCTGCTGCAGCAGGGTGGCTGTGTGCCTGTGGGATCAGGGAGCTGTTCTGCAGACCCCAAGGCTCCTGGGTGTACCCCCATGTCTCTGGCCCCCATGCTGATGGTGTGGGACACACCATAGCTAATGAGCTGATGGCCCTGGTTGTCAAGCTCAGCTGGGCCAGCAGAGGATCAGGAGCCATTCGGGCGCCTGCATCTGATAGCCACGGGCTCCGGCGCGGACCCCCGAGAGAGAACTCTCCTGAATTGGATCTGGGACTCTGCCCCAGGTCCCGAAGGCCCCGGTCCCCCCTCTGGATGCAAGAGGCTGCCACACGGCCAAGCCCTCACCCTGTAACTCTGGGGCCTGGCTTCTGCTGGGGAATCATCCTGAGCTCCTTTTCACCTTTGACCCTTTCTCTGTGTAGAAGATTCCAAGCAGAGGCTCAGGGTGTCCCGCCCGCCTCTAGCCCCGGCCGGTGCATGTGGGACAGTGGGAAGGAGGGAACTGGGTGTGGATCTGGGCCTGGATCCAACTAATGAATACTGACTTTCACAACATACCACGTACTGAAACAATTCCAGGTAGAATACAGATCTGAATATAAAAGGTGAAACATTGCAACTTTTAGAAGAAAACAGAAGTGACTGTTTTTTTGACTTTGGGGTAGGCAAAGATTTCTCAAAGAGAAAACAAAAACATGCTAAGAAAAATTGATGTAATACATTGAAATAGGTTTACGTGCATCAAAAAATGCTATTGAGAGCAAAAGGCAAATGCTAGAACAAGAGCCAATAGTTTTACACCAAAGAACTTATATCCCAGAATAACTAAGAACTTCCAGAAGTCAATAGAATAGGCCCACAGAAAAATTTGTCCAAATACAGAAATGGTGCTTTACAAGAGTATGTTCAAATGGACCATAAGTATGAAAAGATGCAAACCTCAATAGTCATCAAGGAAATGCAAACTGAATCTGTATGTGAATCCACTGTTCATCTACTAGAATAGCCAAAATGAAAAGAAAGAACATCTAGTGCTGCCCACAGGGTGGAGCGACTGGATCGCTCATGCTTCGTAGTGGGATGGGAGCTGCCATGGTCACTTTGGGAGATTCCTTGGGAGTGTCACCCCCAGAGCTGCATTCATGACCCATATTCCTACAGAAAGGTACACATATGTTCAGCAGGTAGAGGAACATTCTTGGCAGCCCTACTTCTACTAGTCTGAACACAAAACAATGCAAATGTCTCTCAACAGCAGTGCGAATAAAAAATTGTGGTTGAGAATGAATTTTAACTACATGTAAGAAACTAAATCCAGCCACATATCAAACCCCCCATCAAACCAAGTTGGAGTCATCCCTGGAATGCAAGGTTGGTTTAACATTTTTTAAATGATTGATATATTTTTTAAAAAATCATATTATTTACCACTAATATTACAGAGGAGAAAAGTCCCATGGATACAAAATTGTTTTTGAGAAAATTTACTACATATTCTTGATAATTCTTAGGATTAGAAAGACACTTCTTTAATATGCTAGAGTGTCTATACATTTAAATCTATATTTATATCATATCTATATCTTTAGAAAGACCGAGAACACATGTCATTATAAATGAAGAATTGTTACAAACATTCCCTTTAAAATCAGGAATTCAACAATGGTGCCCAACAATGTGTAAGAGGTTCTAGCCAGCACAATAAGACAAGACAAAGAAATTGGAGGCAACAAGATTGAAATGCAAGACAGAAAGCTATTTGCATGTGATACATAATCTATGTAGAAAACTCATAAATAAAACTCAAACCCATAAACAAAAAGACATAATATAAATTTTTAGAACTAATGAGTTTAGCAATGTGGGGGTACAGACAATTAATATATAAAAGTCAGCTGCATGCTATATACCTGTAGCAAACAATGAGGAAATTTATAGAGATGACATCATGTGCAGTAGTATCAGAATCTCAAGTAACTAAAAGTAATCTAATCTAATCAAAGATGTATAGGATCTCTATTGGGAAAATCATAAATTTTAAAAAGACCTTAGTAAATAGAGAGAAATAGATTCATGAGTAAGAACATATGACTTCATTCATTTTAGTTTCCCCTAAATTGATCTGCGGATTCAATGCAAATCCAACTGAAATTTCAATAGGACTTTTTGTGGAACTTAATAAAACAATTATGACATTTTCATAGAAGAGAATGAGGCCACAAGACTAGGGCCCCTTTGAAGATATCCAGAGAGAGGAACTTGCCCCACCAGATATGAAGAAAGCATGGCACTGGTGCAGGGGCACAAATTCACCAGTGGAATAGAACAGAGACTCCAGAAATGGACCCACAGATGTGCAAAGCTGGGATCAGTTCACTGGGAGGAAGGAAGGGATCTTTCAATAAATAACTGAAGAAATTGTAATCCACAAGAACAAAGATAAAATATGATTATTAGCTTATACTATACATAAAAATAAAGTTCAAATGGATTAGGACTTATGTCAAAAACAAAATTTGAAACTCTTAGCAATAAATGTAAGTAAATCTTTTACCTAAAGGAAAAATTTCTTAAGATAAAAATAGCACAGACTAAAAAAAAAGTAAATAACTTTGGACACATTAACATTTGCAGCTGTTTGCCTTTTAAAAGCTGGAAACACAAATCACAGACTGGGAGAAGCTATTGACAAGATAGTATGAGCACAGATAAGCCCATAGAAAAATGGGCAAAAGATACAAACATGTATTTCCCAGAAGAGGAATTCACTTTACCAACAAAAATATACTATCACTGAAATGGAAATCAAGATCACAAGACACTTCTTAAGTACATTTGTTTGGTGAAAATTAGAAAGTCCTATGCCTCACAGTGTTGGGGAATCTATGGACTCACAAGATCTCTCACACATTCTTGGTGAGAGCAGAAACTTTCAGGCACTTTGGAAAACAGTTGTTACCTCCTGAAATTCAGCGTTCATGTGTCCCATGAGCCAGCAATTCCATCCTGGATAGCACCTACTTACAAGAAAACTTGCACACATGTGAGACATGTGTAAGAAAGTCCCTAGAGTCAGTGACCACAGAAAAAGCCCTGGAAACAACTTAAATAAACACTCACTGGAAAGTGGATGGATAATTGTAAAATATCCTCACAAATGGGCTGCAATGACCTACAACAATACAGACGAATCTTAGCCGACTGATATTTGGTGAAAGTGCAAGTGCCCTTAAACAATGAAGGCAGCTGCGGCCTCTCCCTGCGGTGACGGACAGGGGCCGCCGGGGGCGCGGGGGGCTTGATGACATGGGTGACTGCAGTGACCACGGTGGTTTTCACATGAGGCCTTCACAAGAGTGTATATCAACGACACCTTAATAAAAAAATTAAAAAGAGTAAAATCAACTAAAATTAAAAATCTTTTAAGGAATACATACAAATGCAATAAAACTAACTAGAAAGGGGAAAAGGGAAGGATGAACACAGGACTAAGGAGAGTGGTTATCTCAGTGGGAGCTGCAGGGAATGGAATGGGGGCCAGACGGATGGGCGTAGGTCACCACTTGCAGGCTCTAATCACCTTATTAAAACTGTAAGTGAAAGCGGGCCGTGCGAGGACAAGTGACGAGACTGCATCATGAGCCAAGGACTAAGATGAATTGGGGACGCACACCTGAGATGAAATGAGAACAGTGAGTGAACAAGACCCACAGCGCAACAAAGCAGGAAAAGATATGACAGATGCAACGTCTGTGAGGAAAAGAAAAACGCAACAGAGCTTTTCTGAAAAATCCACATAATCTTCAAAGATATTAACAGATTGACAGAAATGTTAGCCAGATGGCTGGATTTAAAAACAAAATCAACTCACAGAAGTCAATTCCATTCCAATCAACCAGGCACAATTTGTTAAAAAAAGAAATGAAAAATTTGATATGACTTAGGATAGAATTAAAAAAAACATTTGCAAGACTAAATCTAACAAAAAAAGAGTGTAAGACCAATACAAAGAAAATTCTAGGAGTTTTCTGAAAGATATTAATGGATAAACGAGAGAGATACCATGTTCACAGATTGTAAGACTCAATAATGTAATGGGTCCATTCTCCCCAAGTTGATACATGACTTTAACTTAGTCTCCATAAGAGTTTTTATTTCAATTTTTTTTTGGTGGCTCTTGATAACCTGATGCTATGACTTGTAAGGAAGTACAGGAGCTCGAGGAGCCGAGTCATTTCCAAGGGAAAAAAATAAGATTGTAGGATCTGCCTGATCAATATGAAGACACCTTACAAAGCTACAGTGATGAGGACACTGTGGCCGTGGCCCAGGGCAGATTGACAGACCGATGGAGCTTGAAGGAAAGTCCAGAGACACTGAAATATGCCTGCAGGAGCCTGCAGATGTGTGCGGGAGGGGCCTTCCAACAAGCTGCCAAGTAGAAATGTGACTGGGCCCCACCTCACACATGTGCCAGATCAGTTCTGGGAGCATTAAAGACAAATGCATGAGCAACAGCAATGCTCCTAGAAGATGCCACTGGAGATTATCTTCACAACCTCAAGATAAGGACATAATCCACAAAAATCACCAAGCACGGAGGAAACGGTTGACCAACTTGGGTTCATTAAAATTAAGGTAGCTTTACATCAAAAGACAACATAAAGGAGTGAAAAGACAAATCACAGCGTGGGTGACAGTATGTGCAACCCAGTCAACTGAAAAAGGAGAACGCAGAGCTGACACCACTCCTGAAGGACAGGCAGAAAGAGACCCACAGCTCTGGGGTGACAAGACACAAGACACGAGGATCTTCTCAGGAGAGGAAGCCTGAGTGGCCACGTGTGTCTGAAAACAGGCCATTTCACGGGCAAGTAGAAAAATGCCAGTGACCACGCCACATGCTCTCCAGCGGCAAAGATGAAGGCGTCTGTTGCCGCCATCAAGGGTTGGCAACAAGGGGAGCCGCAGACAGGGCCGTGCCTGGGTCAAGCATGATCTCCCCCATGCCAGCCATGCCCGGCGCACTGGGTTTAATGGTCCCCCCGGCTCATGTCTGCTGGGAGCCTGTGAATGCGACCTGGTCTGGAACTGGGTCTTGTAGGTGCAGCCAAGTTAAGATGAGATCACACTGGAGGAGGGTGGAGAGGGACATTTGGAGCAGAGACACACAGACAGCGCCACCTGAGGACCGGGCGCCAAGCGCTGATGGCAGGACCAGATGCCAAAGAGACAAGGAAGGGGTCTTCCTTGGCCTTCCAGGGAGCATGGCCCAGCTGACGCCTTGACTTGGCCTTCCAGCCTCCAGAGCTACAGGAGAGTGAGTTCTGTGGCCAAACCACCGGCTTGTGGTTTGGCACAGCAGCTAACACGGTTAATGGTTAAGCTGAAGCTGTGTGGCCCTATCGATGCCTCACTCCTAGAAGATGCCAGTAGACGGCCACATAGACAGTTCCTAATAGCAAAAATCTGCAAATGACCCTTATGGAGAGGTGAGCTGCTCAGTATGGGACTGACAGGCCTCAGTGGCAGATTGGACGTGGGGTAAGGAGGGTGGGCACGAGTGGGGATGTCCCACAAGGGCACTGCCGCTCTGAAAGCATATGGTCCTTGGGCCCAGAGCGGCAACTCGGGGGTGACCATGCACGTGTTCAACCAACAAACATCTGCTGTGCACCTGCTCTGGGCATGTGCCACCCCAAGTGCTGGAGTGGGGAAAGCAGCAGTAAGGACCTGTATGGGCAGCTGGCAGCTGGGGAGACAGACGCCCAGCAGACAGACAGGCGGGCCAAGAGACTGTTGGTGCAGGGAGGGGAGGGGGCAGCAGTGATGAAATAGGGCCTGTCGAGGAGGTGCGGGCACTGGATAGAGCATGACAGGGATGGGGCTGGCCCTGCCTTTCCTCATGCTACCCCCCGGGCCAGGCACCATGGGAAGCTGCCCTGATGCAGAGGCTCGGTGCCCCCCACACCTGTCTGCCCATGTGTGTACCCAGGCCTAGGAAAGGTGCCAGGGCTGTGTGCAGTCAGCTCAGAAAAGAAATGTGTGGACATTTCAGAAAACAGGACACAAGAGCCAAGTCATCTCTGGCCACAGCCTGTCTAGGGCCCTTGGAACTCAACCCCCGACCCACAAGACACCCCACCAGGAAGTGAGGCAAAGGCCGTCACCCGCCGGTCCTGAGGAGGGGACCCTGGTGCTCAGCCAGTCCCCAGAGCCCCCGGGGGGGCAAGACCCCCACCAGCCCCACCGCTTGGCTGGGCCCAGGACGGGGCCAGAGCGCCCCAACCCTTCCCTGAGCTCAGGCTGGCTTGCGCATCAGCACACGCTCCCTGCTTAGACCAAAGGCCGGCCTCTCCTCGCGGACTGAGCCGGCGGCCCAGGCAGACGCGGGATGAGGGCTCCCTGCACACCTGATGACCTGGCCGCTGAAGCACAGCGGCCCCCCGTCTTCATGCGTGGGAGCGCCGTCGGCAGTGGGCATCTAACAAGCTTGGACCCAAGAGTTTGTCAGGCTCGGCTTTGATGAGACCAGTTTTGGGGGCCTTATTGTCTACATGTTGATAATTACAAGTGGGGAACTCTTATCTTCCCGGCAGACTCGGTGTGCACGGACCTGACGTCACAGTCCCTCTCAGCCGAGCTCGCTGAGGGCACAGGCAGGCGCAAGGAGGGACCCCTCATCCTTCAGGTTCGGGTCCTGCTGGAGGGCCGGCTGTGGGGGTCCTGGCGCCAGGTCTGGCATGGCCAAGGAGCGCCTCACTTCTGGTGGCTGAGTGTCCGAGATGGAAGATGAAAAATTAACTTTGGAAGTGGGAAGCATTTGCTTCTTGGCTTTCCTCATGCCGACACCTTCCACGCAGAGGTCAGCCCTGTGGAACGGGGACAGCTCCACGGCAGGCTGGGGAGAGGAGGGCAAGGTTAGGGGTGCGAGGTCAGAGGTTGCTTCCTTTTCCCGGGTCTGCTGCCAGGTGGGTGTAAGGCCTTAGAGAGAAGCACAGGCCACAATTCCCAATGGCTGGGCTGCCTACTGGGTCCCTCCTCTAGGGAGGCCCAGGCACAGGGTCCCAGCCATGAAGCCATGTCACTGGCAAAGCCACCCACCAGGCCTGCTGCCCCACCTGCAGGAAGAGTACCTAGGGGAGCAGGACCCTGAAAGAGGGCAAGGCTGCTACCCATGGAGAGAGTGGTGGACACTGCCGACCGGAAAGGAACAGCCTAGAAGGGCCCAGGCCGTGCTTGCCCTGCCAGCCAAGGCTGGGGGTAGTGGTGTGGTGGCCACAGAGCTGGTGGTGGCTGGGGACAACACGGGGAAGGCTGGACCCCAGGGTCCCGAGTTAGCTTTGTGCTCAGTTCGCGTGAGGCAGGTGCACCCTGACCACGGCAGTGGGTGCAGGTGCCCGGCGCTCAGGTGCCCCCTGCAGAGGGTCTGCTTTCCGTGTGGGCTGGCACCCCAGCTCCTCTCCAGGAAGCAGCAGCACCCGCCCACCTGTCTCCACAGCAGCTCGAAGTTGCCGATGTCACAGTTGTGGTCTGTCCTGCGGTCCACCACCACCTTGATGGTGTCCTCTTGCACCTGCGCACAGAGCTTAGCTGTGACCGGCGTGGACGCATGCATGGTGGGGCTGGAGTTAATCTCGATCAGCCAGGGCTTGAAGTCCCGCCCCAGAACGAAGTCGGCACCGTACAGCTCGAAGCTGT
The DNA here is from genome assembly GCF_030020395.1 of Manis pentadactyla. Taxonomy (NCBI): domain Eukaryota; kingdom Metazoa; phylum Chordata; class Mammalia; order Pholidota; family Manidae; genus Manis; species Manis pentadactyla. The sequence continues at coordinate 781,818 of NC_080028.1, read as the reverse complement.
TCCTGCGCGGCTCCATGTGGTCCTGGGCCATGCACATGACCTGGACAATGGTGCGCTTCATGGATGGGTAGATGACGCTGCCCCACAGGGCCCCGCGGCCCCGCCTCTGCAGGTACTCCTGGAACCGGGTGCTGGTCCACATGTTGTGGCGTGGCAGCAGGGGGCTGCGGTCCTTGTCGTTCTTGAGGTGCTTCTGGATGGAGTTGTTGCACAGATGGATGGCACTGCCAGGGGAGGGCACCGTCAGGTAGCTGCCTTCCCGGACCCAGGCCCCTTTCTGGACCCCACCTCCGGACCCGGACCCCACTCCAGACCCAGACCCCGCCTCTGGACAATGCCCTGAGATACCCTCTCACCTGCCTCTGAAGCCCTGTCCCCCAGACCCTTGCCCCATTCTGTAAACCCCACCTTGACCTCACTCTGGACCGTGCCCTCAGACCCCGCCTCTGGACACCCCTACCCCACAGAACCCTCTCCCCACCCTGCTCCCCACCCCAGTCCCTGCCTACCTCCTACCCCACAGACGCCAAGCCCTTCCCTGCCCAGCACAGGGCAGCTGCCAACCAGGTCCCCTTCCTGAGGCAGCCTTGGAGCACCCCTCCCAGCCTGGGGGCACCATGGGCCGTGGGGACAGGCAGGAGCCCACCAGTTGGAGCCACCCCCAGAGGGGTCCTGTGAGCACAGCCTCCCCCGTCTCACGTTCCCCATCTACACACAGCAGTGAGGTAGGCCCTTAAAGAGCTGGTCTGATGAGACAAGGTGAAAAAGATTTTTATACTCTTGCCTCGTTCTAAACAGCATTTAAAATGAATAAGATCTAAAAGATGATAAACTTGTATGGCGCCTGCCACTGCGATTTTCATTGAAATGTGTCACTGGCCCTGGGAGTCTGGCCTGGGTGCTGAGCCTGCAGCAATCAGCAGATGCAAGGGAATCGCAGCCGCACACAGCATGCTGGAGGGTCTGGAGACAGGACGGGGGTATAGGGTAGGGGACCCACGGAGCTGACACCACACTGTCGGTTTTGTCCATTTGTGCAAGGTGCAGCCATGCCCGCTTCAAAGGCGATTTCTGGAAGTGCCCCGTCAGCTCGGGGTGAGGGCTGTGGCCCCAGATGAACAATCAATCAGGGTACAGAAAAGGTAACCGACGTCCTGGCCGTGGGGCCGCTCCCTGCCCAGGAGACTCCTTGTGCACCGTGAGCTCCAGGGCTTCTCCACCCCTTCCCGGCCTGGTGGGGACAAACTCGCTCCTGGAGCTGCCTGCCAGGACCCCTTCTCCCCAGTGGTCTGCTCCTGCCCAAGTGGCCTGCCTGGCGTGACTCCGGTGTGGCCACACCCTAGTCCAGGGACGTGGCTAACCCTCTAGGTGTTGGCTGAGCCATTCTCAGGGTGATGCTGAGGCTGCCCCCGGGGCTCACTGAGTGTGCTCAGAGAGCAGAGAGCCAGGAGCCCTTAGTCTGGGCAGCGAGGAGGCGGGATTCTCTGCTGTGAGGACGGCAAGTCTCGGAGGCTCCAAAGACCAGCTCTCACTGTCCCCACCAAACACATGCCACACCGGGACTCTGGTGAGGTGCCGGTTCACCTGCCCCAGGGCTCCCACTCTGGGCTGGCTGAGCCTCTGCCCGGTACCCCAGCACCTCCACATAGCACCTTCTGCACTCTGCACCAGGGGCCTAGCGATCCAGGGTACTCCAGACCTTTCATCCTGCCTGGCATGGCTGGGGTCCTCAGTGGCCTGCCTCATAGCCCACAGGCTGCCTCAGGGGGCACTGCCCTGCACCCCTCAGTGGCTCTGGCAGCCCCCTCACTCATTTGCAGGGTCCCTACCACAGGGCTTCTGGGGCTCACAAAGAGAAGGCCCTGCAGGGGCTCCTGGAAGGTTGAGGGGCTGGCACAGGCAGACATCTGCTGCTCACCAGCTGTCCTGGGGCCCTCCTGGAGGTGCCCTGGTCTGTGTTCCTGGTGGGCCCTGAGAGAGCAGGACAGTAATGGTGTGTGACCATGGCCAGCCACTCAGCTCCCAGCAGACGGGGCAGCACACACCGTGCAGGGTGGGTCTGCCTGTGGCTGAGGCGTGTTAAGCCTTGGCCATGCCTGGCACCTCGCAGGCACATGGAAAACGGTCCTTTTAGGACTTTCTGGAGAAGGCACACATCGTGGGGGTGCAGAGCACCGGCTTTGAAGGGCAGTGGGCTGGGCCTTTCTCTTGGGAAGGGAAGCCTCAGTTTCCCCGTCTGTCCGTCACATGGTGACCCCCCACTGACCTGTCCAGGCTGTCCAGGGAGAAGCGCTGTGTCGAGAACCGTAGGTAGCTCTCCTTGTAGAACCAGATGGTCAGGGGGTTCCAGTCAGTGACCAGGAACCACTGCCTGATGTCAAACTTGGTGTCGTAGATGAGCAGTGGCGTCTCTATGTACTTCTGCACCACCCACTTGGCCTTGGTGGGGAGGTCGTCTGCGGCCACCAACCCCAGGATGTCCTCCACGCGGTTCATGCACACTATGTCTGCAAGCATTCACCACTCAGCCCCGAGCACAGCGTGCGTGATGGAGGCTCAGCCCTGAGACCCAGAGCGGCTTCTCTTGGACCAGGAGGCGGTGCAGCTGCGGGCCGGGCAGGTAAGGCTTTGCCCTCGGGTTAGGGCCCCAGCCAGTGCGGCCCCCAGGCCTGGCCCCCAGGACTCCAGAGCAGACCCGGAATGGGGAGGGGCAAGGATGGGGTCAGGGACGCTCTCAAAAGGCAGCCAGCATGCAGTGGCTGAGCCCCGGCCCTGGGGGTGGGGTGGGCAAGGGCTCAGGCAAGCCAGCAGGCAGAGATGAGCTGTGTCCCAGAGATGCTGGCTGTGAGGGGCAGGCTCCAGGGACCCCGGGTCCGGGGAGGCCTCACACCCCAGGATGATGGAACGAATGGGGTGAGCCAGGGCAAGGGCAGCCAGGGTGCACCAATGTTCACCCACCATTGTCAGTCCTGCTTTTTTTTCCTAGTTTATGATTTCTCACCCTCACCCCCTGCAAAGTTAGGTCACACTGGTAGTACTGGTGACATCTGAGCTCTTAATGTCACCAGTAGGTCTCCTGCCCTCCCTTTCTCTGCTGGGACCTCCTGACGCGTGAGGGGAGGGATGTTGTAAGATGGTGGAGGTACTTTGATGGGCAGACCCCCTGCCACCCTCCTGTGCCAACCCACAATAGACAACAAGCGTGAGTAGAGACAGACTGGGCTTGAGAACCACCGAGGTTTGGGAACGGCTGTTCCATAGCATGACCCAGCCCCTCCTGATGGGAGCGCTGTCTGCAGAGGCCCAGAGCCCAGGACACCCAGGAGGTGAGCTTTCTCACAAAAATACAAGACTAGTGTCTTCAGTCATAGCAAGATGAGACCTTGCCGTCCTGGAATGAAAGCCTAGGACAAAGTGACAAACCGCTGAAGTTGTTCTGGGCCAAGAGCAGGAGGCACCTAGATGCCAGGCACAGCCAGTGACCGGGCAGAAAGAGGTGCATTCAGTTTTGAACAGGTGGGTTTGAGGTGTCCATGGAGCAGCCCTGGGGAGCAGGTGTCCAGGGTGGGAGGAAGGTCTGCCTGATGAATGGGAGGAGGGGACACCTGCACACAGACGCCACTGTCAGAGGAGTGGGCTCAGGACAGAGCCCAAGGGGCACACCGGCCCCACGCAGGGAGGGCGGCGCTTGGGCAGCAGGCGGGAGCTCAGGAATGAGATCATGTTAGGTCTGAATGCAGTAACATGACAAATTAATAGAGATTTTTAAAAAATCACATAAAAATTAACTACTTATAAACTTAAACCAATGAAACCCTTCAAACAACTCAAGGGGTGAATGGAATATCCAAGCAAGAAATAAAGTCTAGACACTCAGGAATGTCAATATCATATAACATAAGCAAGAAGTTGCAGCTAAGGCCATATTTGGAGGAAATTTCATAGCCTTACAGGCCAGTTTAACTTAAACAGCAAACCTCGGAGCATAGCCGTGTTGGCCAGTGTCATCAAGATGCCCATTCCCCCGGCACCAGGGCCACTGGGTGCCTGTGAGTCCTGGCCCCACGGACCATGGTGTCCAGCCCACTCGGCTGCCATGGCTGGCTGTCCTCACAGGCCCACCCAGGAGGGCCCACCCCAGCCTTGGCGGACTCGTGTGCATGGTGCCTGTCCTGGGACTCACCTCGGCCACGAGACTTGGCTGCAGGCTTTATGATCCAAATGTTGCGGAGCCCGTCGATCTGCGTCTGGGGGCTCACAGATGTGACTTTGTCTAGTAGAGCCTGGCACCGCGAAAAGTGATTCCTTGGACTGGGGATGAAAGCGTTGCCGCTACAAAGCAAGTCCCAGAGACTATGTGAGATTTTGCAGGAGCACAGGCTTTGCCCACCTGGCACCAGGCAGGCAGCCAGCCAGGAGGGAGGGTGAGGGGTATGCCTAGCACTTGCTCCTGCCCCCATGTGGGGCACCTGGGACATGTCCCTGCAAGGCTGCTCCTGGCTGGGGCCATGCAGAGACACGGGGGACCCCGATTCGTGGGCCCAGACTGCACAGACTCCCCAGGAGCACTGGGCCTGGGGCCCGCAAAAGCTGCAGGGAGACAAGGGGGATGTGACCCTCACAGGCCTGTGTGTCTGGAGGTGGGTGGCAGCACCCTGTGTCCTGCAGGTGAGGCGGGCTGGACTGTCAGCGGGATGCCAGTGGCCACAGTCGTGGCAGCAAGGGGGCCGGCTCAAGAAGCCACCATGGTAAAGCCACAGCAGCTGGCAGGGCCATTGGGTAGGTTTCAGAGCCTGGTGGTGCTTTGCTGAAGCCTGGGACGGGGAAACCCGCCCCCTGCCTCAGACCCCCAGGCTACAGCTGAGGCTCCATGGATGCCTGCACAGCCCGTGGCGGTGGCCTGGCACATGGTTGTCTGTGCATGACGTTCTGTTCACACCTCCTGGGGACGGAGGACAACAGGGAGGGATAAGGAAGTGGGGGTGCCTCTGATGATGGGCGGTGGCCCCAACATCGTAAGCTGCAGGTGGGGGCAGGGAAAGCAAAGGCTGTCCAGCGGTGAGCTAGGGTGACGGTCAGTGGCGCACGGCTCCTGGTTCTAAGTGGACATACCAAAGGGGACCCCAACCCGCCAGGACCTCTTTTGCAGCAAACATACTCAATCCAACCCCAGATGACAACAGGACATGACGAAATGAGCGCAAGTCCTGTGATCCAAAACAGGCCTGTTGGCCGCAGGCGGCCCATGAGCACGGTGCTGAGACCTGGCAAGACGCAAGAGCGTCACTATGCTGGCCAGGGCCTATGTGCCCAGGGACCAGAGAACTGACGGCGACAGGCCTGCAGTCTCAACTGTGGCTCAGAAGGAAGACTGGTGGCTGGCCCTCCCCGGGAAGGCAACCCCAGGGCCTTTCCCGAGGCCTCGGAGCCTGGGCCCAGCACAGTGCCTGCCCTTGGCATGGCAGCACCGGGGTGTCCTGGGAGTGACGCTGTGGCCTTGCCCTGGAGGGAGAGGACGGGAGGATGGGGGGCTGTCCGCAAGCCCGGTCAAGGCGGCCTGGACACCTCAATCCTGAGAACCAGCCGCTCCCCGATGCCAAGGTAAACGTGCACAGCGGGCCTTTCTGGCTCTGAGACCCGCACACCACACTCAGGCCCCAGGCCCCAGGATGGTGAAGAAGGGCGGGACTGCGCTCAGCAGCCCCGGGGCCCAGGGCCTGCACGGGTTTGCTGCCACCCTGTGGCTTCTCCTGGGACTCTTCTCTCTGGTTGTGCAGGAAAACAGTGGAGCGCGCGGCGCCCTCCCCGAAATGCAGTTTGGTAGCCTGCCACCCGGCTGGCACTGTGAGCACTTGCAGCCTCCCGGGTACACCGTCCCGGCCAGTCCCCACTGCCTCCCGACCCCCACCCACGTGAGCGCACCCTCCTGTCCCTGAGCTTCACATCAGCGGAATCGCACGACATGCGCTTGGGTCTGGCCTCTGACCGTTAGGTGCACGCGTGGCACTGCGTGAGTCGGTCAGCAGCTCCTATCACACCGGCGGGGTGACATCGGGCTGTTGTGAGTGAAGTCCTCCTGAGGACACGTGTTCATTTCTCATAGATGAATGCCTCAGCACGCACAGGTGGGGTCTAGGGCGTGTAGATGCCCAAGTTTATGAGAAGCTGCCCAGAGCTTTCCTACACGGGCTGTGCTGACGTGCACTCCCACCAGCTCCGCGCAGCAGGTTGGCGCTCCAGCCGCCCCCGCGCTGGCGGCACCGGTGTCCTCAGCCTCACACCCCGCCACCCCGGTGGGTGTGTGGTGGGCTCTCGTGGCTTTGACTTCTCTGATGCGTAACACTGAGCACCTGTTCACATTCCCTTATGCTTATTGGCCACTTGGATGTGTCCTTTGTTCAAGTCTTTTGATATTTGCAATGGGATCATTTCTCTTGTTGGCGTATAGGAGTTCTTTATATATTCTAGATATGAGACTTCATTGGATATGCGTGTTGTGAACCTGTTCCTCCAGTTTGTGGTTTGTCTTTTCATTCTCTTTCTAGTGTTTCTGATGAACAGAATTCTTTAGTGTCCAAAAAGTGTAATTTACCAATTTCTTTCTATTATGATGAGCGCTTTTATTTATTTATTTTTATTAAGGTATTATTACTATACACTCTTCTGAAGGTTTCACATGAAAAACAATGTGGCACTACCTTCACCCATATTATCAAGTCCCCCCCATAGCACATTGCAGTCACTGCCCCCCAGTGCAGCAAGATGCCCCAGAGTGACTATTTGCTGATGAGTGCTTTTAGTGAGTTATTTTAGAAATCTTTGCCTTCCTTGTCATGAAGACATACTTTAATGTTTTCTTATTTTTTAACTTTCACGTATTACATGATACATCCCAAATTAAGCTTTGTGCATTTGTGAAGCAGTACTTTTTCCTTAACGATGCTCTTTGCTCAAGCACCGTTCGGTGGAAAGATAGCCGTTCCTCACTGAAGCCGGACTTTACTCACAACAGCCCGATGTCACCCCGCCGGTGTGAAAGGAGCTGCTGACCGACTCACGCAGCGGCACCTTGAGCTTACGGGCTCAGCCATATAAGGACATATTTCCGGACTCTCTGTTCAGTTACACTGGTCTGTTTATCGACTTGATCCCAATACCACACTGCCTTACTTATTGTAGATTTGTAGTAAGTCTGGGATATTGGGCATAAGGCTTCTAATTTTGTTTGGTTTGGTTTTATATACACACACATACTCGTTAGGTCATTAATTTCTCTAATTTTATAATCTGTGTCTATGATCTTCAATATATCTTGTTTTATTATTTTCTGGATATTTGCTATTACTGTAAATTGTATTTTTTAAATTCTATTTTATGATTGTTGCTAGTGCATAGAAAAAAAATGACTTGTATATCAAATTGTTACCTAGTGACCTTGCTAAACTCATTTATGATACTTTTTGATTTTTAAAATTTTCTATGTGCACAGTCAGTAAATAGTTTTATATCTTCTTTTCTGATCTCATGCCTTCCCCCACCCGTATTATTAAACTAAATGGACAATTTGGTCAATACTGAATCAAAGTCATGATAGCGGGCATTTTTATCTTTCTGATTTCAAGGGGAACACTTTCAATACATAACCATTAAGAAATACATTAGCTTTAGAGTTTTTCTAGATAAATTTTATCAAATTAGGAAGTTTCTTTCCTTAGTTTGCTAAAAAACCACCTTTGCATCTATGGAGATGACCATACTGTTTTCCTTCTTTATTCTGTAAATCTAATGAAATGGACCAATTGTTTTTTTCTCTAATTTTTTTTTATTGTGGTAAAATACACATAACATAAAACTAATCTTAGCCATTTTAAACATACATGTTAGTGGCATGAAGCACGTTCACCTTCTGTGCAGCACTGCCCCCCATCTCAGAACGCTTCATCTCGTGAAGCTGAAACTCTGTCCCCACTGAACACAAACTCCCCATTCCCCCATGTGGGGCTCCCCACCTGTGGCACCAGCCATTCTACTTTCTGTCTCTGTGATTTTGACTACTTAAGTACCTCATATAAGTGGAATCGTAAAGTATTTGTCTTTTTGTGAATGGCTGATTTCACTTATTATAATGTCCTCAAGGTTCATCCATGTTGTAGCAGGTGTCAGAAATATCTTCCTTTTAAGGCTGAAAAATACCCCACTGACTGACTTTTGAACGTTAAACCAACCTGAGTTCCTGGAACTCAAGATTGGAAATCAAAAAATAAAATTGTTTTCAGTCATAGATGACACATCCTGTGTGTAGTAGAAAATCGTAAGGAATCACCCACACATGCTATGAACTAGAACTGGTAAGTGAGCTCAGCAAAGGCAGTTACAAGATCAATATAAAAAAAATCAATTGTATTTATATATGATCCAAACAAAAAAATCCTAAAGTAGAATTAAGAAAGAAATTCTATTCATTTAAGAAGGAAAGTGCAAGATTTGAACACTGAAAACTACAAAATGTGGTTAGACTTTTTTAAAAGTTCTAAGCAAGCGGAGAAGCACTCCATCCCCATGGATTAGAAGACTCAATATTACTAAGAACCAGAAAATACCTAGAAAGACAGGAAAAGATTAGGATTGGACCCAGCTAAGACAGGAGGAGGAGCTTTATGGGATGACAGAAATGCTCTAATACTGGACTGTGGTGATAGCTGTAGAACATGATGAATTTTCTAAAAATCATTGAATTGTACATTTACCATGAATGGGCTTATGGCATTCAAATAATAATTCAGTAAGTGTATTTTAAAAACTTAGGCTGAACTACAATGGAAAAACTTGGATGCCTCCTGCTTGGTTACCAAGATCTATGTGAGCAAGACTCTCCGGCTGTGAACAGGCCAGATGCAAAGCCCTGTTACATTTTACACTACAGCAACCCTGATTTGTGACAATGCCATATGGTGGGGAAAATAAAAACTTCTCAATAAATTGTGCCATTTTCAATATTCATATGGAAAAATATATCATGATACCTATCTAACATCATATGCAAAAATCAACTGTGAATGAACTGTATATAAAATATATTAAAGGTAAAATCATGGATATTTTAAAAGAAAACAGTACAAATTCATGACTTGGAAAAAACAAGGATTTCTTGAATACTACTACAAAACATCAGTCCTAAAAAGAAACTCAGATAAATTGGATTGTATTATGATTAATGAATCTTCTATCAAAAGACATCAAGAGAATTTTTAAAACCCACAGAATGGGAGAAGATACTTGCAACATATATATCAGACAATGGACTCTTACCTACAACATATATAAAACTCCTATAAATCGAAACAAAAGAGACAAGACAACAGAATGGGCAAGAGACTTAAATAGTGACTTCACAAAGAGCATATCCATGCAGCCAGTAAACACGAAAAGAGGATAAACTTCACCAGTCATCAGGGAAATACATCTAGAAGAATTCATATATGAGAATAGGAATTTTCTGGAAAAGGGAGTAAAGACAATGGACTACTCCTACTATGAATTAAGTTCTACATATATAGTAATTAAAACTGGGGGGGCGGAAGATGGCGGCGTGAGTAGAGCAGCGGAAATCTCCTCCCAAAACAACATATATCTATGAAAATATAACAAAGACAACCCTTCCTAGAATAAAGACCAGAGAACACAGGACAATATCCAGACCACATCCGCACCTGAGAGAACCCAGCACCTCTCGAAGGGGGTAAGATACAAGCCCCGGCATCGCGGGAGCCGAGCGCCCCTCCCCCCAGCTCCCGGCGGGAGAAGAGCAGGCAGAGCGGGAGGGAGACGGAGCCCAGGACTGCCGAACACCCAGCCCCCGCCATCCGGGCCAGAGCGCAGGGCGCTCGATACTAGGAAAACAGGGCAGCAAGAAGTGAGCGGGCACTGGAGGCTGGGCGACAGAGGGCATAAGAAAAGCGCGCGACCATTTTTTTTTTTTGCTTTTTTGCGGCTTTGTTTTGGCGAGCGCTTTTTGGAAGTCTTAAAGGGACAGGGACCCCAATACTAGGGAAACAGGGCAGAAAGACCGGTGAGCAGAGGCCTGAGGCTGGCACCGGAGAATAAAGAAAAACGAACGACCACCTTTTTTTTTTAATTAAAAAATTTTTTTTTCTTGTTTTTTTTTGTGGTCGTTGTTTTGTTTTGGCGGGTGCTTTTTGGAAGTCTTAAAGGGGCAGGGCGGGTCACTTAATCCAGAGGTAGGGAATCCGGGATCTCTGGGCACCCTAACACCTGGGCTGCAGGGAGCAGGGAGGCCCCTTACGGAGATAAATAGCCTCCCAGCCGCTCCTGCTCCAACGCGACTCCACCATTTTGGAGCAGCTGCCCGAGCCAGGCCACGCCCACAGCAACAGCGGAGATTAACTCCATAGCAGCCGGGCAGGAAGCAGAAACCCTCTCTGCGCGCAGCTGCGCAGCACAAGCCACTAGAGGCCGCTGTTCTCCCAGGAGAGGAGGGCCACAAACCAACAAGAAGGGAAGTCCTTCCAGCCGTCACTCGTCCCAGCTCTGCAGACTATTCCTATCACCATGAAAAGGCAAAGCTACAGGCAGACAAAGATCACAGAGACAACACCAGAGAAGGAGACAGACCTAACCAGTCTTCCTGACAAAGAATTCAAAATAAGAATCATAAACATGCTGACAGAGATGCAGAGAAATACGCAAGAGAAATGGGATGAAGTCCGGAGGGAGATCACAGATGCCAGAAAGGAGATTGCAGAAATGAAACAAACTCTGGAAGGGTTTATAAGCAGAATGGATAGGATGCAAGAGGCCATTGATGGAATTGAAACCAGAGAACAGGAACGCATAGAAGCTGACATAGAGAGAGACAAAAGGATCTCCAGGAATGAAACAATATTAAGAGAACTGTGTGACCAATCTAAAAGGAGCAATATCCGTATTATAGGGGTCCCAGAAGAAGAAGAGAGAGGCAAAGAGATGGAAAGTATCTTAGAAGAAATAATTGCTGAAAACTTCCCCACACTGGGGGAGGAAGTAATCAAACAGACCACGGAAATACACAGAACCCCCAACAGAAAGGATCCAAGAAGGGCAACACCAAGACACATAATAATTAAAATGGCAAAGATCAAGGACAAGGAAAGAGTGTTAAAGGCAGCTAGAGAGAAAAAGGTCACCTATAAAGGGAAACCCATCAGGCTAACGTCAGATTTCTCAACAGAAACCCTACAGGCCAGAAGAGAATGGCATGATATATTTAATACAATGAAACAGAAGGGCCTTGAACCAAGGATACTGTATCCAGCACGACTATCATTCAAATATGACAGTGGGATTAAACAATTCCCAGACAAACAAAAGCTGAGGGAATTTGCTTTCCACAAACCACCTCTACAGAACATCTTACAGGGACTGCTCTAGATGGGAGCACTCCTAGAAGGAGCACAGCACAAAACACCCAACATATGAAGAATCGAGGAGGAGGAACAAGAAGGGAGAGAAGAAAAGAATCTCCAGACAGTGTATATAACAGCTCAATAAGCGAGCTAAGTTAGGCAGTAAGATACTAAAGAGGCTAACCTTGAACCTTTGGTAACCACGAATTTAAAGCCTGCAATGGCAATAAGTACATATCTTTCAATAGTCACCCTAAATGTTAATGGGTTGAATGCACCAATCAAAAGACACAGAGTAACAGAATGGATAAAAAAGCAAGACCCATCTATATGCTGCTTACAAGAAACTCACCTCAAACCCAAAGACATGTACAGACTAAAAGTCAAGGGATGGAAAAACATATTTCAAGCAAACAACAGTGAGAAGAAAGCAGGGGTTGCAGTACTAATATCAGACAAAATAGACTTCAAAACAAAGAAAGTAACAAGAGATAAAGAAGGACACTACATAATGATAAAGGGCTCAGTCAAACAAGAGGATATAACCATTCTAAATATATATGCACCCAACACAGGAGCACAAGCATATGTGAAACAAATACTAACAGAACTAAAGGGGGATATAGACTGCAATGCATTCATTCTAGGAGACTTCAACACACCACTCACCCGAAAGGATAGATCCACTGGGCAGAAAATAAGTAAGGACACGGAAGCACTGAACAACACAGTAGAGCAGATGGACCTAATAGACATCTATAGAACTCTACATCCAAAAGCAGCGGGATATACATTCTTCTCAAGTGCACATGGAACATTCTCCAGAATAGACCACATACTAGGCCACAAAAAGAGCCTCAGAAAATTCCAAAAGATTGAAATCCTACCAACCAACTTTTCAGACCACAAAGGCATAAAACTAGAAATAAACTGTACAAAGAAAGCAAAGAGGCTCACAAACACATGGAGGCTTAACAACACGCTCCTAAATAATCAATGGATCAATGACCAAATCAAAATGGAGATCCAGCAATATATGGAAACAAATGACAACAACAACACTAAGCCCCAACTTCTGTGGGACACAGCAAAAGCAGTCTTAAGAGGAAAGTGTATAGCAATCCAAGCATATTTAAAAAAGGAAGAGCAATCCCAAATGAATGGTCTAATGCCACAATTATCGAAATTGGAAAAAGAAGAACAGATGAGGCCTAAGGTCAGCAGAAGGAGGGACATAATAAAGATCAGAGAAGAAATAAATAAAATTGAGAAGAATAAAACAATAGCAAAAATCAATGAAACCAAGAGCTGGTCCTTCGAGAAAATAAACAAAATAGATAAGCCTCTAGCCAGACTTATTAAGAAGAAAAGAGAGTCAACACAAATCAACAGTATCAGAAACGAGAAAGGAAAAATCACGACGGACCCCACGGAAATGCAAAGAATTATTGGAGAATACTATGAAAACCTATATGCTAACAAGCTGGGAAACCTAGGAGAAATGGACAACTTCCTAGAAAAATATAACCTTCCAAGATTGACCCAGGAAGAAACAGAAAATCTAAACAGACCAATTACCAGCAACGAAATTGAAGAGGTAATCAAAAAACTACCAAAGAACAAAACCCCCGGGCCAGATGGATTTACCTCGGAATTTTATCAGACATACAGGGAAGACATAATACCCATTCTCCTTAAAGTTTTCCAAAAAATAGAGGAGGAGGGGATACTCCAAAACTCATTCTATGAAGCTAACATCACCCTAATACCAAAACCAGGCAAAGACCCCACCAAAAAAGAAAACTACAGACGAATATCCCTGATGAACGTAGATGCAAAAATACTCAACAAAATATTAGCAAACCGAATTCAAAAATACATCAAAAGGATCATACACCATGACCAAGTGGGATTCATCCCAGGGATGCAAGGATGGTACAACATTCGAAAGTCCATCAACATCATCCACCACATCAACAAAAAGAAAGACAAAAACCACATGATCATCTCCATAGATGCTGAAAAAGCATTTGACAAAGTTCAACATCCATTCATGTTAAAAACTCTCAGCAAAATGGGAATAGAGGGCAAGTACCTCAACATAATAAAGGCCATCTATGATAAACCCACAGCCAACATTATATTGAACAGCGAGAAGCTGAAAGCATTTCCTCTGAGATCGGGAACTAGACAGGGATGCCCACTCTCTCCACTGTTATTTAACATAGTACTGGAGGTCCTAGCCACGGCAATCAGACAAAATAAAGAAATACAAGGAATCCAGATTGGTAAAGAAGAAGTTAAACTGTCACTATTTGCAGATGACATGATACTGTATATAAAAAACCCTAAAGACTCCACCCCAAAACTACTAGAACTGATATCGGAATACAGCAAAGTTGCAGAATACAAAATCAACACACAGAAATCTGTGGCTTTCCTATATACTAACAATGAACCAACAGAAAGAGAAATCAGGAAAACAACTCCATTCATAATTGCATCAAAAAAAATAAAATACCTAGGAATAAACCTAACCAAAGAAGTGAAAGACTTATACTCTGAAAACTACAAGTCACTCTTAAGAGAAATTAAAGGGGACACTAACAGATGGAAACTCATCCCATGCTCGTGGCTAGGAAGAATTAATATCGTCAAAATGGCCATCCTGCCCAAAGCAATATACAGATTTGATGCAATCCCTATGAAACTACCAGCAACATTCTTCAATGAACTGGAACAAATAATTCAAAAATTCATATGGAACTGCCAAAGACCCCGAATAGCCAAAGCAATCCTGAGAAAGAAGAATAAAGTAGGGGGGATCTCACTCCCCAACTTCAAGCTCTACTATAAAGCCATAGTAATCAAGACAATTTGGTACTGGCACAAGAGCAGAGCCACAGACCAATGGAACAGACTAGAGAATCCAGACATTAACCCAGACATATATGGTCAATTAATATTTGATAAAGGAGCCATGGACATACAATGGCGAAATGACAGTCTCTTCAACAGGTGGTGCTGGCAAAACTGGACAGCTACATGTAGGAGAATGAAACTGGACCATTGTCTAACCCCATATACAAAAGTAAACTCAAAATGGATCAAAGACCTGAATGTAAGCCATGAAACCATTAAACTCTTGGAAGAAAACATAGGCGAAAACCTCTTAGACATAAACATGAGTGACCTCTTCTTGAACATATCTCCCCGGGCAAGGAAAACAACAGCAAAAATGAGTAAGTGGGACTATATTAAGCTGAAAAGCTTCTGTACAGCAAAAGACACCATCAATAGAACAAGAAGGATCCCTACAGTATGGGAGAATATATTTGAAAATGACACATCCGATAAAGGCTTGACGTCCAGAATATATAAGGAGCTCTCACACCTCAACAAACAAAAAACAAATAACCCAATTAAAATATGGGCAGAGGAACTGAACAGACAGTTCTCCAAAAAAGAAATACAGATGGCCAACAGACACATGAAAAGATGCTCCACATCGCTAATTATCAGAGAAATGCAAATTAAAACTACAATGAGGTATCACCTCACACCAGTAAGGATGGCTGCCATCCAAAAGACAGACAACAACAAATGTTGGCGAGGCTGTGGAGAAAGGGGAACCCTCCTACACTGCTGGTGGGAATGTAAGTTGGTTCAACCATTGTGGAAAGCAGTATGGAGGTACATCAAAATGCTCAAAACAGACTTACCATTTGACCCAGGAATTGCACTCCTAGGAATTTACCCTAAGAACGCAGCAATCAAGTTTGAGAAAGACAGATGCACCCCTATGTTTATTGCAGCACTATTTACAATAGCCAAGAATTGGAAGCAACCTAAATGTCCATCGATAGATGAATGGATAAAGAAGATGTGGTACATATACACAATGGAATACTACTCAGCCATAAGAAAAGGGCAAATCCAATCATTTGCAGCAACATGGATGGAGCTGGAGGGTATTATGCTCAGTGAAACAAGCCAAGTGGAGAAAGAGAAATACCAAATGATTTCACTTATCTGTGGAATATAAGAACAAAGGAAAAACTGAAGGAACAAAACAGCAGCAGAATCACAGAACTCAAGAATGGACTAACAGGTACCAAAGGGAAAGGGGGACTGGGGAGGATGGGTGGGTAGGGAGGGATAAAGGGGGGAGAAGTAGGGGGGTATTAAGATTAACATGCATGGGGGGGTAGGAGAAAAGGGAGGGCTGTACAACACAGAGAAGGCAAGTAGTGATTCTACAACATTTTGCTATGCTGATGGACAGTGACTGTAAAGGGGTTTATAGGGGAGACCTGGTATAGGGGAGAGCCTAGTAAACATAACATTCGTCATGTAAGTGTAGATTAGTGATAGCAAAAAAAAAAAAAAAAAAAAAAAGGGCAGTTCCTGTGTGGTAACCTCCAACGAGTTCTACACAATGATATAAAGGGCATATAAAAGTGTAGGCAAAGGGTCTGTTTGTGTTTATACAGAGGATCAAAGCCTAATTGGGCTACCCCGAAAATGAACTAAGATACGATATGAAAAAGAACTTCCAACATCTGCACTCTCTGGAAGACTCATGCCAGAAGATGATCATCAAAAAACCCCAACAAAGATCCACACACTGCTACAGCTGTAGATGCACTCATCCCACCAGTTCCTGGACTTGCCATGGGAATGAAGGAGATATCTAAGCTGGCCTGTGCATACAGTAAAACAACAAAATTGGACTGGATCTATACTGTTGGAATTCAACCAAGAATTTGGAGAAGTGCAAATTGTAGCGCTCCAAAGTCTTACAACTACAAACTATTTACTGTTAAAAGAACATATGGGATGTGAACAGTCCCCAGGAATGGGTTGTTTTAATTTGTCTGATTTCTCTCAGACTGTTCAAGTTCAGTTGGACAATATCCACCATATCATAGATAAGTTTTCACAAATGCCTAAGGTGCCTAACTGGTTTTCTTGGTTTCACTGGAGATGGCTGGTAATTACAGATATGCTTTGGTTATGTAACTATACTCCTATTATGTTAATGTGTGTGCGCAATTTAAGTAGTAGCTTAAAACCTATATATGCTGAAGTTACTCCACAAGAAGATATGTCAAAGAAATAATCAATCTTCCCATGTTTTCTTCCGCCTGCTACTTCTATAGCTTTTCTTCTTCCTTCCTAATTACAACCCTTAAATAGAATTCGTGCCTCATATCGAATTTACCAAGTATCATAATTCTTCCAAGTGGTAAAGATACCTCAAGACAAATGCTGGGCATAGAAGCCACAGGGCATAAATATGCAAAGAAGTAAAAAGCTAACTTTTTCAAACAATAAGGCTTCTCTCTCACTTACCAACTTCACATTTCCCTGTATGGCCCCGGAAGATGACTGGTTAGCCAGAGACGGGTAAGATTCCTCAAGGGAGGAACAACCTAAGACAGGCACAGTCGCAGGGGGGCCATCAGGTGAGAAATTGGGGATCAACAGAGGTGAGGCTTAGAACCTCAGCCCCCCTGTTTTGAGAGAAATCTTCTGCATCCGTGGATGTTTTATTGCCCTTGTCTAGCTTGGATTAACCCATAGTCTACAGACACACACCTGATCATCTACATGTGCTCTCTTACAACACTAAACTATGTTTTCTACCTTTATCTTGTATCTACCTACCACTTCAGCATTTTATTAAAAATAATAATAATAAAGAGAGAAATGTGGTATCCACATATAAATCAAGTATAAAAACCAAATGAGTATTCATATTTGAACTGACTGTTTATAGTTCATAATGCATGAGCAAAACCGAAAGTTTCTGTGATGACTGCCCTTGTACTGTTCACTATGTAACTTATTCATTATGTAAGAATTTGTTCTACATGTAAAAACTTGTTTGTTATGCCTCAGAAGATTGGAGACTGACGAAAATTAGGCTTGGGGTGGAATAATGATTGTGCATTGAGCATTGACTCCCCTATACAGAATTTTATTGTCGTTAACAACCATTTGATCAATAAATATGAGAGATGCCCTCACAAAAAAAAAAAAAAAAAAAAAAAAGAAGGACAGACTTCCAATGGTAAAATAAATTAGTAACCGGGATGTAATGTATAGCATAAGGAATATAGTCAAGATATTGTAACAGCCTGGTAGGGTGATAGCTGGAACCTAGAATTATGTATATAAATGTTCTACCACTGTGTTGTACACTTGAAACTCATGTAATGTAATACTGTGTGTCAACTACCCTTCAATAAAAAATAATTATTTAAAAAAAAAAACTGGGCAGTAGTCTTACTAGGGTAGAAGAGAGCAAGGTCAGTGGAGGACAGCACAGTCTAGACGGAGACCCAAGGGACCAGGAGGACTGTCGCAATGACAGAGACGAGAACAGTGTAAGAGACACAAGAGGCAAAGCCGAGCGTGTGCATGACAGGAATCCCAGGCAGAGACTAAAGAGAGGCTGGGGAGGAGGCAAAGTATGACAGAAATAATAGCCAAGAATTTTCTGAATTTGGTGGAAAGCTCTAACTCAGATCGAATAAACCTCACAAACCCCAAGCAGGATAAATACAAATAATGCTCCTAAGAACATTATAATCAAACTGCTGAAAAACAAAGACAGAGAGAGAACCTTAAAGCACCGAGAGAAAAATAAAATACTACCTTCAAGGGAACAAAGTAATACCTACAAATGATTTCTAAACAAAAAACTATTGGAACAAGATGATGGAATAACAACTTAAAATGCAAAAGCAAGAAAATCTCTGCAAATTTAGAATTTTACTCCTGTGAAAACATCTTTTAAAAGTGAAGGCAAGGAAGTTTTTCAGGATGAAAGAAAACACTAGTGGAACTGCAGAAATGAGTGAAGACCCTTTAGAAAGGTTAATATACAGGAACATATAAACTGATTGACTCTTTAGGACAATAGTAAATATGTCACATGCAGTTAAAACATGTACAGAGGGGAGGGTTGTGGGAAGATGGCAGAACAGGATGCGTGAGGAATCTGTCTCCCCACCTGGACCACAACTGCACTGGCAGAATCTGATGGAACTATTTTGGCACTCTGGGGGCTATTGAAGGTTTACAATTCCCAAGGGAAGTCTTAGTCAGTAATTTGCAGTTAATTTTGGTCAGTGTGAGCTCTTACCGCCATAGCGGATCCCCATCCTCCATCCCTAGCCACGTGGCAGGCAGCTATGCATGGTCCTGGAGTAGCCTGCACGCAGCGTAAAGGAGCCAGGTGGGGAAAAAGACCCTGGGGATCTATGCTCTGACCGCTGATTGCTGCTCTTGATCCCAGAGGTAGAGACAAAGGGAAGACAGCTATTGTTGTTGGACCTCATTCCCTTTGTTGTACGCTCCTCTCCTCTGGCTGAAGTGCCCTCCAGGAGACTGAAAGGGTCAGCACTTCTCCCCACTTTGTTTTACTCGTCTTCCCTTTTGGAGAGCCAGACATTAAAGATTGGGATGTTTAAAAACAACTGCATATACAGGGAAAATTAGAAAGTGACTAAACTTGCCTAAGAAAAGGCATGGGAAAGACCTGAGAAGGCCTTAAATTCACACCTCAGGCACAGAGACACACTACAAGAATTTTTTTTAAAAAGCAAAAATAAACAAAAACAATAACATAAAACAGCAAATGCTGGAAGAGGGGGAAGATCTGATTTCCAGAGTTACCAGGAAAGTTTGGCCTATTCAAAGGAAAAAAATAAATCAACAGTATCTGTCCCTGAAAGAGATGTAATGGTGGATATATTACACAAGACTTTTAAAAAAAATCTTAAATATGCTCAAAGAACTAATAAATATGCAGAGAAAGTTTAAAAAGTGATATATGAACAAAATGGAACTATAACAAAGAGATAGAAAGCCCAAAAAGAAATCAAAAAGAAATTGGGAGCTGAAAGCTATAATGACTTAAATGAAGATTTCACTAGAGGGATCAAGAGGCAAATTCAAGCAGGCAGAAGACACATCAGTGAAACTGAAGACAGGACAATGGAAACTATTGATTGAAGAGAAATGAACAGAGCCTAAGAGACCTGTGGGCACCAAAGTGGACCAACATATGCACTGTGGGAGTCCCATAAGAAGAATATAAAGAAAAAAGGATAGAGAGTTTACTTGAAGAAAAAGTGGCTGAAAAATTTCCAATTTGATGAAAGACATGAATATAAACATCCAAGAAAGTCAATGAATTTCAATAAGATGAATTCAAAGATACCCACCCACAAGAAGACACATTATAATGAAACTTTTAAACACAGAGAATCTTTAAAGTAGCAAGATGGAAGTGACTTGTTACATACAAGGGAGCCCCAATAAGATCATCAGCAAATCAGAAACATTGGAGGCCAGAAGGCAGTGGTCCAATACTTCCAAATGCTAAAATAAAAAAAAACTGCCAACCAAGTACCTGATAACCAACAAAATTGTCCTTCAAAACCGAGATAAACCAAGACATTCCCAGAGAAACAAAAGCTGAGAAAGTTTGTTACCATTAGACCTGCCCTACAGGACCTGCTCCAGGGAGTCCTGCAGGATGGCATGAAAGGACACTAGACAGTAACTCAAAGCCATAAAAATAAATAAATAGCTCAATAAAGGTAAATATATGGGCAGTTAAAAAGCTGGTACTATAACAATGGTTTGTTAACTCTACTTTTTGTTTTCTTCAGGATATAAGGGACTAATAGATTTATAGAAACAATTCTTATCCCAAAAGGTAATATTATTGTAACTTTGGTTTGTAACTCCAAATGTTATTTTCTACAATTTAAAAGACTAATGCACTTTAGAGAATTATTAGTTTATGTTTTTGGTCATATAAAGTTAAAAGATATAATTTTATGACATTTAAACCCAAAAGGGATAGGAACAGTGTTGTAAAAGAGCAGGGTTTTTGTATGTTATCAAAGCTAAGCTTGTGTAAATGCAATTTAGAGTGTTACAACTTCAGGGTGTTAAATATAATCCTCATGGTAACCACAAAGAATACAATATACACAAAAGGAAATGAAAAAGAAATTTAAACATTTCACTACTAAAACCAACTAAGCACAAAAGACAACAGTAATGCAGGAAATTAGGAACAAAAAAGCTACAAGGCATATAGAAAACAAATAATAAAATGATAGACATTTCCCTCCTTATCAGTAATTATTTTAAATGTGAGTGGATTAAACTCTCCAATTGAAAGACAGTGATTAGAAGAATGAATAAAAACACATGATCAAACTACATTCTGTCTATAAGAGATTCATTTTAGATCTGAAGACCAAATACATTTAAAGTAGAAGGAAAGAAAAAGATATTCCCATGCAAATGGTAACCAAAGAGGAGATGTGGCTATACTAATATCAGACAAAATAAACATGAAATTTAAAAAAGTTTTCAAGAGACAAAGGAGGACATTATATATTAATAAAAGGCTCAACACAGCAGGGTGATATAACAATAATAAACATTTATGCATCTAATGATAGACCATCAAAATATATGAAGTAAAAATTGAAAGAATTGAAGGAAGAAATAGAGTTCTACAATAATATTTGGAGACTTCAATACTACACTCTCAATAATAGATAGAACACCAAGATAAATGGTAAGTAAGGAAATAGATGACTTAACACAATAAACCAAGTAGATTTAACAGACACGTACAGAATACTCCACCCAATAACAGCACACATATTCTTCTCAAGTGCACACAAGACATTTTATAAAATAGACTATATGTTAAGCCACAAGTTAAGTCCCAATAGATTTTAAAAGATAGATAGCATACCAAGTATCCTCTCTAATCACAATGGGATGAAATTAGAAATCAGTAACAGAAGTAAAACTAGAAAATTCACAAATCTGTGGAAATTAAACAACATATTTTTAAACAACCAATGGATCGAAGTATAAATCTCAAGGGAAATTGGAAAACACTTAGAGACAAAAAGTGAAAGTACAACATAGCAAAACGTATGGAATATAGTGAAAGAAATCAGTGCTAAGGGAGAAACAGGGCTGTAAAGGCTGACATTAAAGAAACAAGAAAAATGTCAAACCAGTAATCTAACTTTACGATTTAAGAAGCTATAAAAAGAACAAACTAGAGGCGGAGCCAACATGGCGGCGTGAGTAGGACAGTGGGAATCTCCTCCCAAAAACATATATATATTTGAAAATACAACTAATCCTAAAAGAGAGACCAGGAGACACAGGACAACAGCCAGACCACATCCGCACCTGAGAGAACCCAGCGCCTCGCGAAGGGGGTGAGATACAAGCCCCGGCCCCGCGGGAGCCGAGCGCCCCTCCCCCCAGCTCCCGGCGGGAGAAGAGCAGGCAGAGCGGGAGGGAGACGGAGCCCAGGACTGCCGAACACCCAGCCCCCGCCATCCGGGCCAGAGTGCAGACACAGTGCGTGCGCGGGGGGCCCTGGATACTAGGGAAACAGGGCAGCAAGACCTCTAAGCAGGTGCCGAAGCTGATGTCCCTGTGACAAAGCAAGGTGAGTGCTTTTTGAAAGTCTTAAAGGGACAGGGATTTAACAGCTAGACGGAAACAACACAGGTCACAGCCCAGTGGCTGGAAATTACAGGGAAAACCGGGTGCACTAACCCCCTGGGCAACAGCTCTGAGACCCCTCACGGAGGTAAACAGCCAAACAGCGCCCCCCGTCCATTACTCCTCCGGGCGCTGCGAAAGCAGAGAAGCAGCCTAAGGCAGGCCACGCCCACAGAAAGGGAAATTTCTCCCTTCCGGCCAGGCAAGACACAAAGACCCAGTCTACACGCAATTACCCAACACAAGCCACTAGGGGTCGCAGTTGCCCCAGTAAAGAAAGGCCAGTAGCAAGTGGAAAGCTTGGCCCTCCCAGCTGACGGTCAATAGCACCTGTCAACATGAAAAGACAAAAAAATATGATCCAGACAAGACTAACCCAGACAGCTTCGGCATCTGCTACATCTTCCCCTGAGAAGGAACCTGGGGAGATAGATTTAGCCAGTCTTCCTGAAAAAGAATTCAAAACAAAAGTCATAACCATGCTGATGGACTTGCAGAGAAATATGCAAGAACTAAGGAAGGAGAGTACAGAAATAAAACAAGCTCTGGAAGGACTTCAAAACAGAATGGACGAGATGCAAGAGACCATTAATGGACTAGAAAACAGAGAACAGGAACGCAGAGAAGCTGATGCAGAGAGAGAGAGAAGGACCTCCAGGAATGAAAGAATTTTAAGAGAGCTGAGTGATCAATTGAAAAGGAACAATATTCGCATCATAGGGGTACCAGAAGACGTAGAGAGAGAAAAAGGGATAGAAAGTGTCTTTGAAGAAATAATTGCCAAAAACTTCCCCAAACTAGGGGAAGAAATGGCCTCTCAGACCACAGAGGTACACAGAACTCCCATGACAAGGGATCCAGGGAGGGCAACACCAAGACACATAATAATTAAAATGGCAAAGATCAAAGACAAGGACAAAGTATTAAAGGCGGCCAGAGAGAAAAAAAAGGTCACTTACAAAGGAAAACCCATCAGGCTATCATCAGACTTCTCAACAGAAACCCTACAGGCCAGAAGAGAATGGCATGATATACTTAATGCAATGAAACAGAAGGGCCTCGAACCAAGACTACTGTATCCAGCATGAATATCATTTAAATATGAAGGAGGAATTAACAATTCCCAGACAAGCAAAAGTTGAGGGAATTTGCCTCCCACAAACCACCTCTACAGGGCATCCTACAGGGACTGCTCTAGATGGGAGCACTCCTAAAAAGAGCACACAACAAAACACGCAACATATGAAGAAGGGAGGAGGAGGACTAAGAACGGAGAGAAATAAAGAATCATCAGACTGTGTTTATAATAGCTCAACAAGCGAGTTAAGTTAGACAGTAAGACAGTAAAGAAGCTAACCCTAAACCTTTGGTAACCACAAACTTAAAGCCTGCAATGGCAATAAGTACATACCTTTCAATAATCACCATAAATGTAAATGGACTGAATGCACCAATCAAAAGACACAGAGTAATAGAATGGATAAAAAAGCAAGATCTATCCATATGCTGCTTACAAGAAACTCACCTCAAACCCAAAGACATGCACAGACTTAAAGTCAAGGGATGGAAAAAGATATTTCATGCAAACAACACAGTGAAGAAAGCAGGTGTTGCAATACTAGTATCAGACAAAACAGATATCAAAATAAAGAAAGTAACAAAAGATAAAGAAGGACATTACATAATGATAAAGGGCTCAGTCCAACAAGAGGATACAACCATTATAAATATATATGCACCCAATACAGGAGCACCAACATACCTGAAACAAATATTAACAGAACTAAAGGAGGAAATAGAATGCAATGCATTCATTCTAGGAGACTTCAACACACCACTCACTCCAAAGGATAGATCCACTGGGCAGAAAATAAGTAAGGACACAGAGGCACTGAACAACACACTAGAACAGATGGACCTAATAGACATCTACAGAACTCTACATCCAAAAGCAACAGGATACACATTCTTCTCAAGTGCACATGGAACATTCTCCAGAATAGACCACATACTAGGCCACAAAAAGAGCCTCAGTAAATTCCAAAAGACTGAAATCCTACCAACCAACTTTTCAGACCACAAAGGCATAAAACTAGAAATAAACTGTACAAAGAAAGCAAAAAGGCTCACAAACACATGGAGGCTTAACAATATGCTCCTAAATAATCAATGGATCAATGACAAAATGAAAATGGAGATCCAGCAATATATGGAAACAAATGACAACAACAACACTAAGCCCCAACTTCTGTGGGACGCAGCAAAAGCAGTCTTAAGAGGAAAGTATATAGCAATCCAAGCATATTTAAAAAAGGAAGAACAATCCCAAATGAATGGTCTAATGTCACAATTATCGAAATTGGAAAAAGAAGAACAAATGAGGCCTAAGGTCAGCAGAAGGAAGGACATAATAAAGATCAGAGAAGAAATAAATAAAATTGAGAAGAATAAAACAATAGCAAAAATCAATGAAACCAAGAGCTGGTTCTTCGAGAAAATAAACAAAATAGACAAGACTCTAGCCAGACTTATTAAGAGGAAAAGAGAGTCAACACAAATCAACAGTATCAGAAACGAGAAAGGAAAAATCACGACGGACCCCACGGAAATGCAAAGAATTATTAGAGAATACTATGAAAACCTATATGCTAACAAACTGGGAAACCTAGGAGAAATGGACAACTTCCTAGAAAAATACAACCTTCCAAGACTGACCCAGAAAGAAACAGAAAATCTAAACAGACCAATTACCAGCAACGAAATTGAAGCGGTAATCAAAGAACTACCAAAGAACAAAACCCCCGGGCCAGATGGATTTACCTCGGAATTTTATCAGACATACAGGGAAGACATAATACCCATTCTCCTTAAAGTTTTCCAAAAAATAGAGGAGGAGGGGATACTCCCAAACTCATTCTATGAAGCCAACACCACCCTAAAACCAAAACCAGGCAAAGACCCCACCAAAAAAGAAAACTACAGACGAATATCCCTGATGAACATAGATGCAAAAATACTCAACAAAATATTAGCAAACCGAATTCAAAAATACATCAAAAGGATCATACACCATGACCAAGTGGGATTCATCCCAGGGATGCAAGGATGGTACAACATTCGAAAGTCCATCAACATCATCCACCACATCAACAAAAAGAAGGACAAAAACCACATGATCATCTCCATAGATGCTGAAAAAGCATTTGACAAAGTTCAACATCCATTCATGATAAAAACTCTCAGCAAAATGGGAAGAGAGGGCAAGTACCTCAATATAATAAAGGCCATCTATGAAAAACCCACAGCCAATATTATATTGAACAGCGAGAAGCTGAAAGCTTTTCCTCTGAGATCGGGAACTAGACAGGGATGCCCACTCTCTCCACTGTTATTTAACATAGTACTGGAGGTCCTAGCCACAGCAATCAGACAAAACAAAGAAATACAAGGAATCCAGATTGGGAAAGAAGAAGTTAAACTGTCACTATTTGCAGATGACATGATACTGTACATAAAAAACCCTAAAGACTCCACCCCAGAACTCCTAGAACTGATATCGGAATACAGCAAAGTTGCAGGATACAAAATCAACACACAGAAATCTGTGGCTTTCCTATACACTAACAATGAACCAACAGAAAGAGAAATCAGGAAAACAACTCCATTCATAATTGCATCAAAAAAAATAAAATACCTAGGAATAAACCTAACCAAAGAAGTGAAAGACTTATACTCTGAAAACTATAAGTCACTCTTAAGAGAAATTAAAGGGGACACTAACAGATGGAAACGCATCCCATGCTCGTGGCTAGGAAGAATTATTATCGTCAAAATGGCCATCCTGCCCAAAGCAATATACAGATTTGATGCAATCCCTATGAAACTACCAGCAACATTCTTCAATGAACTGGAACAAATAATTCAAAAATTCATATGGAACTGCCAAAGACCCCGAATAGCCAAAGCAATCCTGAGAAAGAAGAATAAAGTAGGGGGGATCTCACTCCCCAACTTCAAGCTCTACTATAAAGCCATAGTAATCAAGACAATTTGGTACTGGCACAAGAGCAGAGCCACAGACCAAAGGAACAGACTAGAGAATCCAGACATTAACCCAGACATATATGGTCAATTAATATTTGATAAAGGAGCCATGGACATACAATGGCGAAATGACAGTCTCTTCAACAGATGGTGCTGGCAAAACTGGACAGCTACATGTAGGACAATAAAAATGGACCATTGTCTAACCCCATATACAAAAGTAAACTCAAAATGGATCAAAGACCTGAATGTAAGCCATGAAACCATTAAGCTCTTGGAAAAAAACATAGGCAAAAACCTCTTAGACATAAACATGAGTGACCTCTTCTTGAACATATCTCCCCGGGCAAGGAAAACAACAGCAAAAATGAACAAGTGGGACTATATTAAGCTGAAAAGCTTCTGTACAGCAAAAGACACCATCAATAGAACAAAAAGGAACCCTAAAGTATGGGAGAATATATTTGAAAATGACACATCCGATAAAGGTTTGACGTCCAGAATATATAAAGAGCTCACACGCCTCAACAAACAAAAAACAAATAACCCAATTAAAAAATGGGCAGAGGAACTGAACAGACAGTTCTCCAAAAAAGAAATTCAGATGGCCAACAGACACATGAAAAGATGCTCCACATCGCTAATTATCAGAGAAATGCAAATTAAAACTACAATGAGGTATCACCTCACACCAGTAAGGATGGCTGCCATCCAAAAGACAAACAACAACAAATGTTGGCGAGGCTGTGGAGAAAGGGGAACCCTCCTACACTGCTGGTGGGAATGTAAGTTAGTTCAACCATTGTGGAAAGCAGCATGGAGGTACATCAAAATGCTCAAAACAGACTTACCATTTGACCCAGGAATTGCACTCCTAGGAATTTACCCTAAGAACGCAGCAATCAAGTTTGAGAAAGACCAGTGCACCCCTATGTTTATCGCAGCACTATTTACAATAGCCAAGAATTGGAAGCAACCTAAATGTCCATTGGTAGATGAATGGATAAAGAAGATGTGGTACATATACACAATGGAATACTACTCAGCCATAAGAAAAGGGCAAATCCTACCATTTGCAGCAACATGGATGGAGCTGGAGGGTATTATGCTCAGTGAAACAAGCCAAGCGGAGAAAGACAAATACCAAATGATTTCACTTATCTGTGGAATATAAGAACAAAGGAAAAACTGAAGGAACAAAACAGCAGCAGAATCACAGAACTCAAGAATGGACTAACAGGTACCAAAGGGAAAGGGACTGGGGAGGATGGGTGGGTAGGGAGGGATAAGGGGGGGAGAAGAAGGGGGGTATTAAGATTAGCATGCATGGGGGGGTAGGAGAAAGGGGAGGGCTGTACAACACAGAGAAGGCAAGTAGTGATTCTACATTTTGCTATGCTGATGGACAGTGACTGTAAAGGGGTACATAGGGGGGACCTGGTATAGGGGAGAGCCTAGTAAACAAAATATTCATCATGTAAGTGTAGATTTATGTTAAAAAAAAAAAAAGCGGTTCCTGTGTGGTGACCTCCAATGAGTTCTACACAATGATATAAAGGGCATATAAAAGTGTAGGCAAAGGGTCTGTTTGTGTTTATTCAGAGGATCAAAGCCTAATTTGGCTACCCCGAAAATGAACTAAGATATGATATGAAAAAGAACTTCCAACATCAGCACTCTCTGGAAGACTCATGCCAGAAGATGATCATCAAAAAACCCCAACAAAGATCCACGCACTGCTACAGCTGTAGATGCACTCATCCCACCAGCTCCTGGACTTGCCATGGGAATGAAGGAGACATCTAAGCTGGCCTGTGCATACAGTAAAACAACAAATTTGACTGGATCTATACTGTTGGAACTCAACCAAGAATTAGGAGAAGTGCAAATTGTAACACTCCAAAATCTTACAACTACAGACTATTTACTGTTAAAAGAACATATGGGATGTGAACAGTCCCCAGGAATGGGTTGTTTTAATTTGTCTGATTTCTCTCAGACTGTTCAAGTTCAGTTGGACAATATCCACCATATCATAGATAAGTTTTCACAAATGCCTAAGGTGCCTAAACTGGTTTTCTTGGTTTCACTGGAGATGGCTGGTAATTACAGGTATGCTTTGGTTATGTAACTATACTCCTATTATGTTAATGTGTGTGTGCAATTTAAGTAGTAGCTTAAAACCTATATATGCTGAAGTTACTCCACAAGAAGATATGTCAAAGAAATAATCAATCTTCCCGTGTTTTCTTCCACCTGCTACTTCTATAGCTTTTCTTCTTCCTTCCTAATTACAACCCTTAAATAGAATTCGTGCCTCATATCGAATTTACCAAGTATCATAATTCTTCCAAGTGGTAAAGATACCTCAAGACAAATGCTGGGCATAGAAGCTACAGGGCACAAATATGCAAAGAAATAAAAAGCTAACCATTTCAAACAATAAGGCTTCTCTCTCACTTACCAACTTCACATTTCCCTGTATGGCCCCGGAAGATGACTGGTTAGCCAGAGACGGGTAAGATTCCTCAAGGGAGGAACAACCTAAGACAGGCACAGTCGCAGGGGGGCCATCAGGTGAGAAATTGGGGATCAACAGAGGTGAGGCTTAGAACCTCAGCCCCCCTGTTCTGAGAGAAATCTTCTGCATACGTGGATGTTTTATTGCCCTGGTCTAGCTTGGATTAACACATAGTCTACAGGCACACACCTGATCATCTACATTTGCCCTCTTACAACACTAAACTATGTTTTCTACCTTTATTTTGTATCTACCTTCCACTTCAGCATTTTACTAAAAATAATAATAAAAAAGAGAGAAATGTGGTATCCACATATAAATCAAGTATAAAAACCAAATGAGTATTCATATTTGAACTGACTGTTTAGAGTTCACAATGCATGAGCAAAACCGAAAGCTTCTGTGATGACTGCCCTTGTACTGTTCACTATGTAACTTATTCACTATGTAAGAATTTGTTCTCCATGTAAGAACTTGTTTGTTATGCCTCAGAAGATTGGAGACTGACGAAAAGTAGGCTTGGGGTGGATTAATGATTGTGCATTGAGCATTGACCCCCCTATACAGAATTTTATTGTTGTTAACAACCATTTGATCAATAAATATGAGAGATGCCCTCACAATATATATATATATATATATACACACTTCCAATTGTAAAATAAATAAGTAACTGGGATGTAATGTATAGAATAAGGAATATAGTCAAAATATTGTAACAACTTGGTATGGTGATAGCTGGTACCTAGAATTATCATGTATATAAATGTTGAATCACTGTGTTGTACACCTGAAACTAATGTAATACTGTGTGTCAACTACCCTTCAATAAAAATAAAAATTAAAAAAAAAAGAACAAACTAAACCCAAAGCTAGTAGAGGAAGGAAATAAAATTAGAACAGAATTGATCAAAATAGAAAAATAATAGAGAAAATTAATGAAACCAAAAGTTGTTTCCTTGAAAAGATCAACAAAATTGACAAAACTTCAACTAGATGGACTATGAACAAAAGAGAATAATCAAATTACTAAACTAAAAAATGGTATTAGGGACATTACTACTGAATATACAAAAATAAAAAAGATTACAAGAGAGTTCTATGAACAGTTGTACACCAACAGATTGGGTGCCTAGGATGACATGAACAAATTCCCAGGAACACAGAACCTACCAAGACTAAATTATGAAGTAATAGAAAATATGAACATATCTGTAACTACTTCATATCTCAAAAAAGAGATAAAAAATCTCTAAACAAAGAAAAGTGCTGGACCTAATAGTTTCACTGATGAAATCCAGAAAACATTTAAAGAAGAATTAATACCAGTCCTTCTCAAACTTTCCAAAAAATTAAAGAGGAGGGAACACTTCCTAACTCATTCTATGAGGCCAGTGTTATCTTGATATACCGAATCCAGAAAAGACACTGCAAGAAAACTACAGACCAACATTCTTCATGAGCATGATGCAGAAATCCTCAGCAAAACACTAACAAACTGAATTCAGCAGCATATTAAAAGGATTATACACCATGACCATGTGGGATTTTATTATCAGAATGCAAGGACGGTTCAACATATGAAACCATCATGCCGGTAATGTAATATAATCAGTGTAATATGCCACATTAACAAAATGAAGTGAATAAAACTACATGCTCATCTCAATTGATGCAGAAAAAGCATTTTCAAAATTCAGTACCCTTTCCTAATAAAAATACTCAACAAACTAGGAATAGAAGGAAACTACCTCTACATAATAAAAATCATATATTATTTTTATGATACAGTGAACATCATACTCAATGGTGAAAGACTGAAAGCTTTTCCTTTAAGATCAGGAATAAGACAAGGATGCCCACTTTCAACATTCAACAAAATAATGGAAGTGTGCTAGCCAGAGCATTAGGTAAGGAAAAAAGATGTGGCATTCAAATTGGAAAAGAAAAAGCAGTATTATCACTGTTTGCAGATGATATTACCTTATATATAGAAAACCCTAAAGATTCCACCACAAAAAAAAGAAGTTATACCTAATAAATGAATTCAACCAAGTAGCAGGATACAAAGTCAACACACACACAAGTTGTATTTCTGTACACTAACAATGAACAATCTGAAAAGGAAATTACAAGAAACAATTCCATTTACAATCACATCTAAAAGAATAAAATACTTAGGAATTAACCAAGAAGGTGAAAGATGTGATGAAAACTACAAAAAAAAACCCTGCTGAATAAAATTAAAGAAAACATAAATGGGAACACATCCCATGTTTATGGAAGACTTAATATTGTTGTCAATAGTACCCCAAGTGATCTATAAATTCAATGCAATTCCTATCAAAATCCCAATGATGTTTTTCACAGAAATAGAAAAGCCCATCCAAAAATTCATGTGGAATATCAATGGAACCCAAATAACCAAAATAATTTCAAAAATGAACCAAATTGGAGGACTCACACTTCTTGATTTCAAAATTCATTACAAAGTTACAGTAATCCAAACAATGCAGTCCTGGCATAAAGACAGATATAGACCAATGGGATAGAATAGAGAACCCAGAAATAAACCCTCACACCTATGGCCAAATGGCTTTTGATAAGGTGCAAAGACCATTCAATGGGGAAAGGACAGTCTTTTCAACAAGTGGTGTTGGGAACTCTGGACATCCACATGCAAAAGAATGACGTTGAACACTTACCTAAAATCATATGTAAAAATTATCTCAAAATGGATTAAAAAAACTAAATGTAATACCCAAACTTATAAAACTCCTAGGAGAAAACACAGGGCAAAAGTTTCCTGACACTTGATTTTGCAGTGATTTCTTGTTCATGACACCAAAGCATAGACAACAAAAGAAAAAACAAAGTGGACTTTGTAAATGGTTTTTAAGTTTGTACATCAAAAGACAGTATCAACAGAGTAGAAAGGCAACCCACAAAATGGGAGAGAGTGTTTGCAGTTCCTGCATCTGAGGGGGGTTAATCTCCAGAATGTATTACCTGGGGAACTAGAACTCAGCAACAAAACAGTCTGATTCAAAAATGGGCAAAGGATTTGAGTGGATTTGTCTCCAAAGAAGACATACCAACGGCCAATGAGCACAGGAAAAGATGTCCAACATCACTGATCATTAGGGAAATGCGAACCAAAACTACAGTGAGAAACCACCTCACACCCATTAGGATGGCCACTACACTGATCATAACAGCTGTTGGCAAGGATGTGGAGAGTGAAACTCATACACGGTTGGTTGGAATGTAAAATGGTGCAGCTGCTATGGAAAACAGTATGAAGGTTCCTCAAAACACTAAAAATAGCATTTCCATATGACCTGGCAATACCACTTCTGGGTATATACACAAAAGAATTGAAAGCAGGGTCTCAAAAGCATATTTGCACACCCACATTCACAGCAGTGCATTCACAATAGCTAAAATGTGGAAGCAACCCAAGTGCCCATCTGCAGATGAGTGGATGAGCAACAGGCGTTGCATCCACACAGCGGATGTTACTCAGCCTTAGAAAGGAAGGAAGGTGTCACATGCTCTGACGTGGAGGAACCTTGAGGACATCATAATAAATGAAATAAGGCAGGCACACAAGACAAACACTCTATGGTTCCACTTATATTTAGTCAGAATCCTAGAGACAGAAAGTAGATGGTCCCCAGGGGCTGGGGAGGTGGTGTGGGGATGTTCACCGGGGACAGTTTCGGTTTCGCAGAATGTAAAGAGCTGTGGAGATGGATGGTGGGGATGGGCACACAACATTATTAGCATACTTAATACCACTGAACTGCAGATTAAAAATGGTTAAGATGGTAAATTTTATGTTGCCACAATAAAAACATTTGAAAAAGTGTATGTAGAGGTAAAATAAATGACAATGAGCATTGAGTGAGAAGGGAATAAATGGAATCACACTGTTACATTGTTGGGAAGTGGTGAAAATTCTAACTGAAGAAAAGCAATAATAAGTCAAGAACATATATTGTAATTTCTAGGTAAACCCTAAAAGGCAAAAAGGAGATGAAGTTAGTAAGAACTTGACTGGGCCGTCTTAGGTAGAGCATGGTGGCAGCCAGCCACTACGCCTGCTGTAACAAGAGGAACACAGGCCAGCCTGCCCTGCCTTCTCCCACGGCAGCCCTGGGGTCCAACCAGGCAAGGACCTGACGGGTGGGAGGTGCTAAGAGGTGCTGCACAAAGGAGCTCCTGAGGTGGGGTGGCGTCCTGGAGGGACAGGAACAGAGGGCCTGGGCACTCCAACACCAGACAGGTGATGCAGTCCCTGGACAGTCACCCCAACTCCCAGGCAGGCACCTACACATCCCAGGGGCTGCACTTCCCTAGACAACTGAAGTCACCCAATGTCCCTGGTTAACATGCACGGGGGATGCATACACACTCTGGTTTGTGGGCACCTTGGGCACACAGAACTCTGAATGGGGCGCCTCTTACTGGATGAGGGCGTAGTATTGCTGGGTCAGGTCCTTCCACTCGTCCTCCGTGAGACCGTTGGCAGTGTCCTCGGAGATGTCGATGTCCTTGTGCTCCAGCTGTCCCAGGTAGGCTTGGCACACCTTGCATGCCATGTCCACGAGCTGCCCTGAGAGGCCTGTGAGCTTCGATTCAGCAATCTCAGGAACTGAAACCCAAGCACAGGCACGTGGCACGTGGACCCCCACCCCCACCCCTGGCCACGCCTCGAGGATTCTGGCGACGGCTCCCGCCTCCCCGGGCAGCACCCCCGATGCTGCATCTGTGTCTGGGCAGTAGCCTGCCCTGTGCACGTCCCCTCCCACCAACCCCTCTAGACCCTCAGCCCTAGGCAGGAATGAAGCAGTTCCTATGAACTCTCCGCAAAATCTCTGCTCTTCGGAACACGGACTTGGCATTCCATAAGTGCTCTGTGACCAAGCCTGCACCACAGTGACGCCTGCAGGCCCCATGGGTGGCCAGGGCCCAGGCGGACGCCCTCGAGTTTATGTGGCTGCTAGAGATTGTAACGTGCATTTTAAAATACACTCAGATGAAATTCACATAACATAAAAATTTAAGTGTTTCAAAGTGAAAGACCACCCCTCAGGCTGCCAGTCACGCACATAAGGAGCATGGAAATAGCCACTCCATCCTAACAAGTAAAATGCTGGACAGATGGGAAAATCCACAGCTGCTCTTAGACCCATCAGAGAACTGAGGTCACAGGGCTGCCCCCAAATTGGAGAGAGAGACAAAAGGACAGAGAATCGCAGGCACCGGAGCTGCTGCCGCGCCAGGAACCAGCACCGGAAAACCTGAGCGGAATGTCTGGAGGCTCCGTGTGCACATATCTGAGAGTGAGAGACTCTGGGAGCATCTGTTACAGGCGCCCCACACTTTTGTCAGTTTTACTTCCAAGAGCTTGACCCGGTTCACACTGAGAATACTAGAGAAAACCCCCTCCTGCTTCTGGAGGAAGACACGACAGGGACCATCTAGAAACCTGCCAGACCTGTTCTTCACAAGGCCAGCCTGCAGGGGACACAGCCAGAGCCTGCCCCGCAGGGGTCCAGCCAGTGGGGGGACACACAGCTCCAGCCCCTGTGGTTATCCTGAGCTGCCAAAGGGGAAAACTGAGAAGTTCTGGTGACATGCACAGCGCAGAGGCACAAGCTCAGTAAAAGATGAAGACCTTATCATGTGACTATGGAACATTTTATTAAACAAAAGAACAGAGGGAATTTTTTGCCAGTAGACCTGCCTTGCAAGAAATGTTAAAAGATCTTCAGAAAGAAGGAAAATGGGAAAGGTCAGAAACTCAGATCTACATAAAGTACAAAACAGCATTAGAGAAAGAATAAATGAAGGTAAAATTAAAACTTTTAGTTTTCTTAATCTGGCAGAACAATCATTTGATAATTGTTTTAAAATAATAGCAACAATGTATTAGATGATTATAGCTTATGGATAAGTGGAATGAATGATAGCAATAATACAAGGCCAGGAGGGAAGAGTTAAGAGTGCTTTGTGATTATAAAATACTTGCATTACTGTGAAGTGGTCTAGTGTCACTTGAAAGTGGAATTGGATTCATTGTAAATGTATATTGCGAACTGCAGGGCAACCACTAAGAAGTATGTATATGTATACATATATATACATATATATATAAAAAGAAGTATTACTGTTTGCTAGGAAGGGAGAGGTAATGGAATCATATAAATGCTCAAATAAAACCACAAAAGGCAAAAAAAGACTGGAAGAAAAAATGAGAATGAAGAACAAGGGCAATAAACAGAAACCAGTGATGACGAAGATGACGTCACTCCCAGTAGCTCGGTGATCACTCTGAACACCAGTGGTCTAAACACGCCAGCTGAAAGCAATCAGAGATTGCTGAGTGGGTCAAACAGTAGGACCAACTGCATATTTTCAACAAGAAACTTTCAATATAAAAATACTTACAGATTATAAAACCACAGTAATCAAAACAATATGTTACTGGCACAAGAACAGACCCATAGATCAATGGACAAGAGAATAGAGAGCACAGATATAAACCCAAACATATATGGTCAATTAATATATGATAAAGGAGCCATGGACATACAATGGGGAAATGACAGCCTGTTCAACAACTGGTGTTGGAAAAACTGGACAGCTACATGCAAGAGAATGAAACTGGATTATTGTTGAACTCCATACACAAAAGTAAACTCTAAATGGATCAAAGACCTGAATCTAAGTTGTGAAACCATAAAACTCTTAGAAGGAAACATAGGCAAAACTCTCTTGAATATAAACATGAGCAACTTTTTCCTGAACACATTTCCTTGGGCAGGGGAAACAAAGTAAAAAATGAACAAGTGGGGCTACATCAAACTAAAAAGCTTCTGTACAGCAAAGGACACCATCAGCAGAACAAAAAGGTGTCCTACAGTATAGGAGACTGTATTCATAAGTGACTTATCTGATAAGGGGTTTTCAAAATATATAAGAACTCACACCCCTTAGCACCCAAAAAACAAATAACCTGACTAAAAAATATCCAGAGGATCTGAACAGACACTTCTCCAAACAAGAAATCTGGATGGCCAGCAAGCACATGAAAAGATGCTCCACATCGCTTGTCATCAGGGAAATGCAAATTAAAACTACAATGAGATATTACTTCACACCAGTCAGGATGGCCAACATCCAAAAGACAAGAAACAACAAATGTTGGTGAGGCTGTGGAGAAAGGGGAACCCTCCTACACTGCTGGTGGGAATGTAAGTTAGTTCAACCATTGTGGAAAGCAGTATGGAGATTCCTCAAAAAACTAAAAATAGAAATACCATTTGACCCAGGAATTCCACTTCTAGGAATTTACCCTAAGAATGCAGCAGCCCAGTTTGAAAAAGACAGATGCACCCCTATGTTTATTGAAGCACTATTTACAATAGCCAAGAAATGGAAGCAACCTAAGTGTCCATCAGTAGATGAATGGATAAAGAAGATGAGGTATATATACACAATGGAATATTATTTAGCCATAAGAAGAAAACAAATCCTACCATTTGCAACAACATGGATGGAGCTAGAGGGTATTATGCTCAGTGAAATAAGCCAGGCGGAGAAAGACAAGTACCAAATGATTTCACTCATCTGTGAAGTATAAGAACAAAGAAAAAACTGAAGGAACAAAACAGCAGCAGACTCACAGAACCCAAGAATGGACTAACAGTTACCAAAGGGAAAGGGACTGGGGAGGGTGGGTGGGAAGGGAGGGAGAAGGGGGAAAAGGGGGCATTATGATTAGCACTCATAATGTAAGGGGGGTCACGGGGCGGGCAGTACAACACAGAGAAGACAAGTAGTGATTCTACAGCATCTTACTACGCTGATGGACAGTGACTGCAATGGGGTATGTGGTGGGGACTTGATAATGGGGGGAATCTAGTAACCACAATGTTGCTCATGTGATTTTATATTAATAATATCAAAATTTTTTAAATTAAAAAAAAAGAGGATATAAATTACTAATACCGTCAAAGACAGACACATCACTACAAATCCTATGAACATTAAAAAGATAACTAAGGAACACTATGAACAACTCTATACCCACAAATTTGATAATCTAGGTCAAAAAGATCAATTCCTTAAAAGATAAACTCTGCCAAAACTCATACAAGAAGAAACAGACAATCTGAATAGGCCTCTATCTATTAAAGAAATCAAATCAGTGATTAACAACCTTCCAAACTAGAAAGCACAGGTCCCAGTTGGGTTCATTGGTGAGCTCTACTAAACATTTAAGGAGGAAATCATACCAATGCTCCACAATCTCTTTCAGAAGACAGAAGCAGAGAGGGTATTTCCTAACTCATTCTACGAGGCTATGGTATCACCCTAATACCAAAATTAGATAAAGACATTACAAGAGAACTACAGAACAATACTTCCATGAACAGAGGCGTGAAGATCCTCGACAAAGAATCAGCAAATCAGATCCAACAATGTACACAAAGAATCATGTACCAATTAAATACCAGGAAGTGGCATTTATCTCAGGTATGCAAAACTGGCTCACCCTTTGAGAATCAATTAATTCTTCCACATCAACAGGCTAAAGAAGAAAAATTGCACGATCATGTCAATACATGAAGAAAAAAACATTCGACAAAATTCAACACCCATTCATGACCAAAACTCTCAGCAAACTATTAGGGAAAGAGGGGAACTTCCTCAATTTGATAAGAATATCTACAAAAAATGTACAACTAACATTATACTTAATGGTGAGAAATGAGAAGCTTTCCCAGGCATAAGGCTAGGATGTCTTCCTCTCGCCTCTATTTTCAATGTCACACTAGAAATCCTAGCTAATGCAGTAACACAAGAACATAAAATAAGAGGTGTACAGATTGGGAAGGGAGAAAAAACTGTCTTTATTCACAGATGACATGATTGTCTATGTAGAAAATCTGAAAGAATTGACCAAAAGCTCCTGGAACAAGTAAGTGACTACAGTCCATCACTTTCCTACATACCAGCAATGAATAATTGGAATTTGAAACTAAAAACACAATACCATTTACATTAGCATGATTTCAATTACCGTTGCATTATACTATCACATATATGCTTACATTTCACCAAAAATGAAATACATATATAAATAAATATCTTTTTACTTAATAAGTAAATTTACTAACTTATTAAGTAAATAAATATATAAGTAAATCTAATATGTAAAAAAGTAATTCTAGAATAATTACAATATCTATCTGAAGAAAACTACAAAATTCTGATGAATGAAATCAATAGCTAATGGAACAGTCCATGTTCATGAATAGGAAAGACTTAAAATTGTCAAGATGTCAGTTCTTCCCAACTTGATGTATAGATTCAACACAATCCCAATAAAAACCCCAGCAAGTTATTTGGTGGATATTGGTAAACTGATTTTACAGTTTATAAAGAGAGACAAACCTAGAACAGCCAATGTAATATTGAAGAACAGCAAAGGTGGAGGATAGACACTTTCCAACTTAAAGCTTTATATAAATCTACAATAATAGAGACAATGTGATATCAGTGAAAGACTAGACAAACAAATCAATGGAAGGGACTAGAGAGCCCAGAAGGATACATGTGGATAGGATCAATGCCATGGTCTTTGGCAAAGGAGCAGAGGCAGTGGGGTAAACAGTCCCTTCAGTGGGTGGAGCTGGAACAACTGGACGACCACTTGCAAAGAAGAACCCAGAAACAGACCTTACACCCATCACAGAAATTAACTCAAAATGGATCAAGACCTACATGTTAAATGTAAAAGTGTAAAACTCAGGGGCGGAGCCAAGATGGCGGCATGAGTAGAGCAGTGGAAATCTCCTCCCAAAACCACATATATCTATGAAAATATAACAAAGACAACTCTTCCTAGAATAAAGACCAGAGGACACAGGACAACATCCAGACCACATCCACACCTGTGAGAACCCAGCGCCTCGTGAAGGGGGAGAGGAAGGCCACAAACCAACAAGAAGGGAAGCTCTTCCAGCCGTCACTCGTCCCAGTTCTGCAGACTATTCCTATCACCATGAAAAGGCAAAGCTACAGGCAGACAAAGATCACAGAGACAACACCAGAGAAGGAGACAGACCTAACCAGTCTTCCTGAAAAAGAATTCAAAATAAGAATCATAAACATGCTGACAGAGATGCAGAGAAATACGCAAGAGAAATGGGATGAAGTCCGGAGGGAGATCACAGATGCCAGAAAGGAGATCGCAGAAATGAAACAAACTCTGGAAGGGTTTATAAGCAGAATGGATAGGATGCAAGAGGCCATTGATGGAATTGAAACCAGAGAACAGGAACGCATAGAAGCTGACACAGAGAGAGACAAAAGGATCCCCAGGAATGAAACAATATTAAGAGAACTGTGTGACCAATCCAAAAGGAACAATATCCGTATTATAGGGGTACCAGAAGAAGAAGAGAGAGAAAAAGGGATAGAAAGTGTCTTTGAAGAAATAATTGCTGAAAACTTCCCCAAACTGGGGGAGGAAATAATCGAACAGACCACGGAAATACACAGAACCCCCAACAGAAAGGACCCAAGGAGGACAACACCAAGACACATAATAAGTAATGGCAAAGATCAAGGACAAGGAAAGAGTTTTAAAGGCAGCTAGAGAGAAAAAGGTCACCTATAAAGGGAAACCCATCAGGCTATCATCAGACTTCTCAACAGAAACCTTACAGGCCAGAAGAGAATGGATGATATATTTAATGCAATGAAACAGAAGGGCCTTGAACCAAGGATACTGTATCCAGCAAGACTATCATTTAAATATGATGGTGGGATTAAACAATTCCCAGACAAGCAAAAGCTGAGGGAATTTGCCTCCCACAAACCACCTCTACAGGACATCTTACAGGGACTGCTCTAGATGGGAGCACTCCTAGAAAGAGCACAGAAAAAAACACCCAACATATGAAGAATGGAGGAGGAGTAAGAAGGGAGAGAAGAAAAGAATCTCCAGACAGTGTATATAACAGCTCAATAAGCGAGCTAAGTTAGGCAATAAGATACTAAAGAGGCTAACCTTGAACCTTTGGTAACCACGAATCTAAAGCCTGCAATGGCAATAAATACATATCTTTCAATAGTCACCCTAAATGTAAATGGACTGAATGCACCAATCAAAAGACACAGAGTAATAGAATGGATAAAAAAGCAAGACCCATCTATATGCTGCTTACAAGAAACTCACCTCAAACCCAAAGACATGTACAGACTAAAAGTCAAGAGATGGAAAAACATATTTCAGGCAAACAACAGAGAGAAGAAAGCAGGGGTTGCAGTACTAATATCAGACAAAATAGACTTCAAAACAAAGAAAGTAACAAGAGATAAAGAAGGACATTATATAATGATAAAGGGCTCAGTCCAACAAGAGGATATAACCATTCTAAATATATATGCACCCAACACAGGAGCACAAGCATATGTGAAACAAATACTAACAGAACTAAAGGGGGAAATAGACTGCAATGCATTCATTCTAGGAGACTTCAACACACCACTCACCCCAAAGGATAGATCCACAGGGAAGAAAATAAGTAAGGACACGGAGGCACTGAACAACACAGTAGAGCAGATGGACCTAATAGACATCTATAGAACT
The DNA here is from genome assembly GCF_030020395.1 of Manis pentadactyla. Taxonomy (NCBI): domain Eukaryota; kingdom Metazoa; phylum Chordata; class Mammalia; order Pholidota; family Manidae; genus Manis; species Manis pentadactyla. Next base: position 741,611 of record NC_080028.1, on the reverse strand, counting down.
CTACATCCAAAAGCAACAGGATACACATTCTTCTCAAGTGCACATGGAACATTCTCCAGAATAGACCACATACTAGGCCACAAAAAGAGCCTCAGCAAAATCCAAAATATTGGAATTCTACCAACCAACTTTTCAGACCACAAAGGTATAAAACTAGAAATAAATTCGACAAAGAAAAAAAAAAGGCTCACAGACACATGGAGGCTTAACAACATGCTCCTAAATAATCAATGGATCAACAAACAAATTAAAATAGAGATCAAGGAATATATAGAAACAAATGACAACAATAACACAAAGCCCCAACTTCTGTGGGATGCAGCGAAAGCAGTCTCAAGAGGAAAGTATATAACGATCCAGGCACACTTGAAGAAGCAAGAACAATCCCAAATGAATAGTCTAACATCACAATTATCGAAATTGGAAAAAGAAGAACAGATGAGGCCTAAGGTCAGCAGAAGCAGGGACATAATAAAGATCAGAGAAGAAATAAATAAAATTGAGAAGAATAAAACAATAGCAAAAATCAATGAAACCAAGAGCTGGTTCTTTGAGAAAATAAACAAAATAGATAAGCCTCCAGCCAGACTTATTAAGAGGAAAAGAGAGTCAACACAAATCAACAGTATCAGAACCGAGAACGGAAAAATCACGACAGACTCCACAGAAATACAAAGAATTATTAAAGACTACTATGAAAACCAATATGCCAACAAGCTGGAAAACCTAGAAGAAATGGACAACTTCCTAGAAAAATACAACCTTCCAAGACTGACCCAGAAACACAAAAGTTAAACAAACTAATCACGAGCAAAGAAATTGAAACGGTAATCAAAAAACTACCCAAGAACAAAACCCCCGGGCCAGATGGATTTACCTCGGAATTTTATCAGACACACAGAGAAGACATAATACCCATTCTCCTTAAAGTTTTCCAAAAAATAGAAGAGGAGGTAATACTCCCAAACTCATTCTATGAAGCTAACATCACCCTAATACCAAAACCAGGCAAAGACCCCACCAAAAAAGAAAATTACAGACCAATATACCTGATGAATGTAGATGCAAAAATACTTAATAAAATAATAGCAAACCGAATACAAAAGTATATCAAAAGGATCATACACCATGACCAAGTGGGATTCATCCCAGGGATGCAAGGATGGTACAACATTCGAAAGTCCATCAACATCATCCACCACATCAACAAAAAGAAAGACAAAAAAACACATGATCATCTCCATAGATGCTGAAAAAGCATTTGACAAAATTCAACATCCGTTCATGATAAAAACTCTCAGCAAAATGGGAAGAGAGGGCAAGTACCTCAATGTAATAAAGGCCATATATCATAAACCCACAGCCAACATCATACTGAACAGCGAGAAGCTGAAAGCTTTTCCTCTTAGATCGGGAACTAGACAGGGATGCCCACTCTCCCCACTGTTATTCAACATAGTAATGGAGGTCCTAGCCACGGCAATCAGACAAAACAAAGAAATACAAGGAATCCAGATTGGTAAAGAAGAAGTTAAACTGTCACTATTTGCAGATGACATGATACTGTACATAAAAAACCCTAAAGACTCCACCCCAAAACTACTAGAATTGATATCGGAATACAGCAAAGTTGCAGGATACAAAATTAACACACAGAAATCTGTAGCTTTCCTATACACTAACAATGAACCAACAGAAAGAGAAATCAGGAAAACAACTCCATTCATATTTGCATCAAAAAGAATAAAATACCTAGGAATAAACCTAACCAAAGAAGTGAAAGACTTATACTCTGAAAACTACAAGTCACTCTTAAGAGAAATTAAAGGGGACACTAACAGATGGAAACTCATCCCATGCTCGTGGCTAGGAAGAATTAATATCGTCAAAATGGCCATCCTGCTCAAAGCAATACACAGATTTGATGCAATCCCTATCAAATTACCAGCAACATTCTTCAATGAAGTGGAACAAATAATTCAAAAATTCATATGGAACCACCAAAGACCCCGAATAGCCAAAGCAATCCTGAGAAAGAAGAATAAAGTAGGGGGGATCTCACTCCCCAACTTCAAGCTCTACTATAAAGCCATAGTAATCAAGACAATTTGGTACTGGCACAAGAACAGAGCCACAGACCAATGGAACAGACTAGACAATCCAGACATTAACCCAGACATATATGGTCAATTAATATTTGATAAAGGAGCCATGGACATACAATGGCGAAATGACAGTCTCTTCAACAGGTGGTGCTGGCAAAACTGGACAGCTACATGTAGGAGAATGAAACTGGACCATTGTCTAACCCCATATAAAAAAGTAAATTCAAAATGGATCAAAGACCTGAATGTAAGCCATGAAACCATTAAACTCATGGAAAAAAACATAGGCAAAAACCTCTTAGACATAAACATGAGCGACCTCTTCTTGAACATATCTCCCTGGGCAAGGAAAACAACAGCAAAAATGAACAAGTGGGACTATATTAAGCTGAAAAGCTTCTGTACAGCAAAAGACACCATCAATAGAACAAAAAGGAACCCTACAGTATGGGAGAATGTATTTGTAAATGACAGATCCGATAAAGGCTTGACGTCCAAAATATATAAAGAGCTCACACGCCTCAACAAACAAAAATCAAATAATCCAATTAAAAAATGGGCAGAGGAACTGAACAGACAGTTCTCCAAAAAAGAAATTCAGATGGCCAACAGACACATGAAAAGATGCTCCACATCGCTAATTATCAGAGAAATGCAAATTAAAACTACAATGAGATACCACCTCACACCAGTAAGGATGGCTGCCATCCAAAAGACAAACAACAACAAATGTTGGCGAGGCTGTGGAGAAAGGGGAACCCTCCTACACTGCTGGTGGGAATGTAAGTTAGTTCAACCATTGTGGAAAGCAGCATGGAGGTACATCAAAATGCTCAAAACAGACTTACCATTTGACCCAGGAATTGCACTCCTAGGAATTTACCCTAAGAACGCAGCAATCAAGTTTGAGAAAGACCAGTGCACCCCTATGTTTATCGCAGCACTATTTACAATAGCCAAGAATTGGAAGCAACCTAAATGTCCATTGGTAGATGAATGGATAAAGAAGATGTGGTACATATACACAATGGAATACTACTCAGCCATAAGAAAAGGGCAAATCCTACCATTTGCAGCAACATGGATGGAGCTGGAGGGTATTATGCTCAGTGAAACAAGCCAAGCGGAGAAAGACAAATACCAAATGATTTCACTTATCTGTGGAATATAAGAACAAAGGAAAAACTGAAGGAACAAAACAGCAGCAGAATCACAGAACTCAAGAATGGACTAACAGGTACCAAAGGGAAAGGGACTGGGGAGGATGGGTGGGTAGGGAGGGATAAGGGGGGGAGAAGAAGGGGGGTATTAAGATTAGCATGCATGGGGGGGTGGGAGAAAGGGGAGGGCTGGACAACACAGAGAAGACAAGTAGTGATTCTACAACATTTTGCTATGCTGATGGACAGTGACTGTAAAGGGGTTTATAGCGGGGACCTGGTATAGGGGAGAGCCTAGTAAACATAATATTCTTCATGTAAGTGTAGATTAAAGATAACAAAAAAAAAGAAAGAAAGAAAAGGGAGATTACTCCATGATTGGAGAAAACTAACTGTAAATCAACGATTACTGCATGCTTTAAATATCCTTAATTTTGATCACTTAAAGAGTGTCAGATGATCGGTTATGGAGGTACACTTTTCTGATAATATTCCTTTCTCTTAAAAAAAAAAAAGCAGTTCTTGTGTGGTGACCTCCAATGAGTTCTACACAATGATATAAAGGGCAGATCAAAGTGTGGGCAAAGGGTCTGTTTGTGTTTATACAGAGGATCAAAGCCTAATGTGTCTACCCAGAAAATGAACTAAGATACGATATGAAGAAGAACTTCCAACATCAGCACTCTCTGGAAGAGTCATACCAGAAGATGATCATCAAAAATCCTCAACAAAGATCCAGGCGATGCTGCAGTTGTAGCTGCATTCATCCCACCGGTTCCTGGACTTGCCATGGGAATGAGGAAGGAGATATCTAAGCTGGCCTGTGCATACAGTAAAACAACAAATTTGACTGGATCTACACTGTTGGAACTCAACCAAGAATTAGGAGAAGTGCAAGTTGTAGCGCTCCAAAATCTTATAACTACAGACTATCTACTATTAAAAGAACATATGGGATGTGAACAGTTCCCAGGAATGGGCTGTTTTAATTTGTTTGATTTCTCTCAGACTGTTCAAGTTCAGTTGCACAATATCCATCATATCATAGACAGATTTTCACAAATGCCTAGGGTGCCTAACTGGTTTTCTTGGTTTCACTGGAGTTGGCTGGTAATTATAGATATGCTTTGGTTATGTAACTATACTCCTGTTATGTTAATGTGTGTGTGCAATTTAATTAGTAGTTTAAAACCTATACATGCTTAAATTACTCTACAAGAAGATATGTCAAAGAAATAATCAATCTTCCCATGTTTCCTTCCATCTGCTACCTCTATAGCTTTTCTTCTTCCTTCCTAATTACAACCCTTAAATAGAATTCATGCCTCATATCGAATTTACCGAGTATCATAATTCCTCCAAGTGCTAAAGATACCTCAAGACAAATGCTGGGCATAGAAGCCACAGGGCATAAATATGCAAAGAAGTAAAAAGCTAACCTTTTCAAACAATAAGGCTTCCCTCTCACTTACCAACTTCACATTTCCCTGTATGGCCCCGGAAGATGACTGGTTAGCCAGAGACGGGTAAGATTCCTCAAGGGAGGAACAACCTAAGACAGGCACAGTCGCAGGGGGGCCATCAGGTGAGAAAAGGGGGATCAACAGAGGTGAGGCTTAGAACCTCACCCCCCCTGTTCTGAGAGAAATCTTCTGCATCCGTGGATGTTTTATTGCCCTTGTCTAGCTTGGATTAACACTTAGTCTACAGGCACACACCTGACCATCTACATTTGCTCTCTTCCAACACTAAACTATGTTTTCTACCTTTATCTTGCATCTACCTACCACTTCAGCATTTTATTAAAAACAATAATAATAATAATAATAAAGGGAGAAATGTGGGATCCACATATAAATCAAGTATAAAAATCAAACGAATATTCATATTTGACCTGATTGTTTATAGTTCATAATGCGTGATCAAAACCGAAAGTTTCTGTGATATGACTGCCCTTGCACTGTTCACCATGTAAGAACTTGTTCACCATGTAAGAACTTGTTCATTATACTTCAGAAGATTGGAGACTGTTGAGAATTAGTCTTGGGGTTGATTAATGATTGTGCATTGAGTCCCCTATACAGAAGTTTATTGTTGTTAACAACCATTTGATCAATAAATATAAGATGCCCTCTCAAAAAAAAAAAAAACTGTAAAACTCCTAGAAGGTAACATGAGAGAAAACCGAGGTGAACTTGGGTGCAGTGATGACTTTAGAAGCAACATCCCAGGCACAACCATGACAAAATGTTGATAAACTGGACTTTATTGAAATTAAACACTCCTGCAATGCAGAATACACTGTCAGGGGAATGAGAAGACAAGAGAGACACGGACCTGGAGAAAATACTTGCAAACAACACATCTGATAAAGTAATGCTACCCAGAGTATTCAAGGAACTCTTGAAACTCAACAGTAAGAAAACAAACGACCCTATTAAAAAATGGACTGGGAAGCAGGACAGACTTCTCACCGAAGAAGATACACACAGTTGGCAAGTAAGCACACAAGAAGAGGCTCCACAGCCTGTGCCACCTGGGAAATCCAGGGTAAAAGCAGTGGGACCCCACCCACCACACACCTGCTGGCTGACCAAAGCCCAGGCCACTGACAACACCAAGTGCTGCCGAGGATGCGGGGCCGCAGGAACGCTCAGTCATTGCCGGGCGGGTGCAGAGTGGTGCAGCCACCTTGGGAGACAGTCTGGCGGTTTCTCACCACACTGAACAGACTCTTGCCATTCGATCCAGTGGTCGCACTCCGTGGCATTTACCCAAAGGAGCTGAAACCTTACAGCTACACAAAAATGTGCACACAGACATTTACAGCAGCCTTGTTCGTAACTGCCAAGACGTGGAAGCAGCCGGGATGTCCCTCAGCAGCTGATGCAGAGGAAGCTGTGGTCCGTCCAGACAACGGGATGTCACTCAGCACTGAAGAGATGGGCTCTGAAGCCAAGGAAAGACGTGGAGGAGCCTTAAACGCATGTCACTGCGTGAAAGAGGCCAGTCGGAAAAGGCTGCGGAGCGTGTGACTCCAGCTCTGTGACGCTCTGGGAGGCAGTAAAGGACCAGTGGCGGCCAGAGGTCAGGGGAGGGAGGGATGAACAGGGGGAGCACAGGGTTTTAGGGCAGGGAAGCTACCCTATGTGACACTGTAGTTTGACACGTGTCCAAACCAACAGGACGAACACCACCAAGAGTGACCCTGATGGAGACTGGACTCCGGTGGTGGTGACACGTCAGTGTAGGTTCATGGACCATAAGAAATGTCGCTGTAGTGGGGATGTTGACAGTGGGGATCTTGGGGGACAGGGCGCATGCAAACTCTGTATACCTTCCCCTCAACTTTGCTGTGAACCTAAAGGTGCTCTATTAAAATGAACAACAGTGGAAAAACTGATTTGGGCTTCGTAGGCCTAGACCCACAGTGGCCAAGGTCTCCCTACACACAGAGGCGCCCTTCTCTGCCATCCTCTCCGTGGGAAGACACGGGTGGGGCCCATCCCAGACGCAGTCCCCCTGCCCTCCCGCGCTGCCCCCAGCGTGGGGAGCCCGGCAGGGTGCACAGACCTTTCGTGCTGTCGGCTTCCCTGTCACTGGTCTGCGCCCTCCTGCCCTTGGGTCTGTTCCTGCTGCGGCTCTGCTGGCTGACCACCCACTTGAGGATGCTGGAGGCCATCGTGCGCCGGAAGTCGTCTGAAATTTCATCAAGCTTCGCCCCCTCTGCCCGTGCTGGGGACCGGGGGCCTCCGCCAGCACCAGCGTCCTCAGCCCAGGCATCCTGCAGCCAGGCCCCTCCCCTCCAGCCCTCACCTCCCACCTCAGCTGTGCCCTTCCACGCCCTGCGAAGGGCTCCACCCCAGCTGCTCACCCAACGCCTGAGCTCTGGCTGCTTCCGTCTGGGTGTCCGCCCAGCAACCCCTCCCCAAGGCCCCAGCTCATGGTCCTTCCCCCAGTGCACTGCCCCCAGCCCCTGTGACCTCTGCCCTGAACTGCCTGTGGTTGTCTGCTCCTGGGAGCCCACAGTGGGGTCAGGCACGGGGCAGGGGTGCTGGGCAGGTGTCGCATCTCCATGGCCCCAGATGAGGTGCTCAGGAAACAGGTCACCCCAAAGGGACACCTCCCCTCCTGCCCTGACCTCTGCCTTCTCTCTCCTGGCCTCTTGGCAGATGGACCCAAGAACCCTCCCTTCATGCCTGCCCAGAGCCAGGTGCCCAGACTGGGTTCCCAGTACCACCCTCAAGCTGGCCTCCCCAACATGTGTTCCCCCAGAAGCCCCACCAGCCTACAAGGCCCCCTCCTGCCTCGCAGATGCTGCCCATGGAAGTTTCTGGACTAGCCTTCACCATGGGAAGTGGAGCTGAGCCCCAGGCCTTGGTTGGAACCAGGCCCCCCACCATCACCTCCTGCCCCAGCTCCCAGCCTCACTCCCAAGGGCTCCTGAGGCCATCTCAGCAGGGAGCCAACAGCAAGGTCCTGCCCGGTGTCCTGGCCCACTGGGCGGCCCCGACCTGTGCCTCCTGCCACTCACCCAGGAATGCCTGCTTCTCGCTCTCAGTGTAGAGGCCGTAACAGCGAGGGAAGAAGGAGTCAGGGTTGGCCTGGACGTACCACGGCAGGCTCCGCATGTTCACGCACAGCCCCATCTCCAGAGACATCACCATGTTAGGCCCCCGCAGGCCGAACGCCAGCCTCCCTAGGACCAGCCTGAACACCTGCGGGCCTGGCGCAGCGGCTCTGGCTCCAATTGGCTCTGGGGGGCGGGGGGTGCCTCCCAGAGCGAGCCCCTCCCAGCCCCTCTGCCCCCCTGGCTGGCCGGTCTGAGCAGCAGGCTGACCTGATGCGCAGGCCAGGGCCGTGGGCTTGTCCTTGGGGCAGTGAGGGGCATGTCCAGCCCAAGGGAGGGTTGTGGGCTGTCCAACAGGGCCAGGTGGTTCACCTCCTAGGCCCTTAAATGGAGCCATGCTCAGGCCCCCAGAGAGGCGGGAGCAAAAGCTCTCAGGTCTGCAGCCTGGACGCCTACCCTGCTCTGAACCCATGGCCAAGGCACCAGCTGTTAAGGAGGCCTGGGGGGATGTTCTGAACCCCGGGGTCCAGCTCTACATGGAAGTCTTTGCTGGGAGCCAGGCTTGACTGGGCTGCCAAAGGTATTGCCTGCAGCCCAAAGGACACCAGTAGCTGAGGCCTGGCATGGATGCACAGGGGACCAGACCCCCATGGGGAGCCCCAGGGCAACCAAGAGCCTGGTCCCTGACCCCCGACGTCATCCTTGCCTATTGAGGGAATGATCCCCTGGCTGCTGGGAAACCCTTCTACCTAACCTCCAGCATGGCTGCTTGCAGGCCAGTCCACCCCTGAACCTCAGCCCCGGGGACAGATGGGAATGGCCACCTCCAGAAGGGGGCTGAAAGGAGGTGAGGGAGGAAGTCCGAGCGTGGCAGAGCCATGCCAGTGCCCCTGAAGCCAGAAGTCACCATGCAGGTGAAGGTGGCCCACCCCGCCTCCGGAGCCGGAGCCCCCTCGGGGCCCTGAGCCTGAGTCAGGCTGTGGCCGCTGCCCTGTCTGAGACCTGGGACAGCGCGAGGGGCATGGGGGCTTTGTGGGGGCAGGTACTCAGCAACTCTGGACACGGAGAGCTGGGCAGCGAGCCCTGACCAGGCCGGCACGAGGTTTGCATCCTCTGGAGGAGTGGCCAGTGTGTCTCTCTGAGCCACAGGGGTGCTGGCGTCTCAGGAGGCAAGGCGCTGCCCGCTGCTCCCCCTGACCTCCCCCAAGCTCCCCACTCACCTTGGTGGTGAAGGAGGATGTCTTCCCGAAGTGGTTCAGCATCTGGTCACAGCTCAGGCTGCGATAGTTGATGACACCCTTTTTGACAGTCCAGAGGAAGTATGGCATTTCATTTTTTACCAATCTGGACTGGCAAGAAAATAGCCTTTATCAGCATCCAACACTCAAGGTTCATACCCTTTGACAGTTGGGCTTAAACTGAAGGAAATCAGATGCCAAAAGACACACGATATGCAAATTTTGACTGTGCCTCTCATCTTGTCACCGCAGCTGCGACTGTGACCACACAGGGCCTGCTCTCAGGAGGCACCTGCTCGGCTGCAGGGCACAACGGAGGGCCTCCGGACGTGGCACAAGTGGGGCCTGCGCTACCCGCTGCATGGCCACTCACGTCGGGCTTAGGGATGCACCATGGGGGGGCAGGCGAGGGGTGGGTGCACACTTGGAGGCCTGGCAGGACCCCCCTTCCACCACAGGACTTGGTCTCCTCCCCCATCCCCCACTCCTTCAGAGCAGCAAACCCAGGTCCCCAGAATGTAGGCCCAGGAGAGCGTGTCCTTGGTGCCTATGCTTCTGTGTTCACAAATGGCACGTTTGGTTAAAGATACTAACCAAAAAGGTACAGGGAAGAAACACGTTCCCCAAATCCTGACCCCCTGAGTCTGGTGAAGACCCTCGGGGGTCACTCTCCGCTGGCCCACGTGCACACACCTACCACCCTGTGACAGGAGCAGCCGTCCAACCCCGAGTCGCGGCAGGGCCGGGCGGCTCCCACCTGCTAGCTCAGCGGCCGCCGGCGACACCGCCTACAATGTCCGGCTGCTGCTCTCGGGGGCTTTGTTGTTTTCCCTACTCCAAGAGTGCTGTCCGTGGCCTCTGGTGTCACTTTCCGAAATTTGTGTCATTTGCCAGTGAGCGGTGACCCAGGCGCCCATGTACCAGGGCGAGAAACAGCACCAGGCAGAGCCGCCTCCCAGCCGGACGCAGGGACCTGGACCCTTCCCGGCTCCCCCGCACCCGTGGGGCCGCGCCGAGCCGACCTTCACGGGAATGGACCAGCTCCGGGGACTGCCCGTGCCGGTGAGCCCGCTCAGCTCTCTGCCTGTTTTTCTACTTGTCCAGTTTTGTTTACTGGTTGTTTCTGATTTGAGTCCTTCACATATTCTGGATATACTATCTTTTAAAATTATACAAACTGCAAATATCTCCCCGACTGCCTCATCTCTTGCCTTGGGGACTCTTCAGAGGAGTGGGCGCCCTCCATTCTACTGTGGTCAGGCCTCCCAGTGAGTGCTTCCCGATCTCATGTCAATGTCTTCACTCCCCTAAAATCGCAAAGTGAGCCCGCAGTGCCGCCTGCCTCCCATGCTGCCCCCCCCACCAGGGTCCACGGCCCCCGTGCAATGCCTCCCTGGCTCCGCACCCTCTCCGGCAGGTCCATCTTTGCAGGCTGACCCGTCACCCCGGCTACCACCCAGGTCACAAGAGCTCGGCTTTGGGGCTGTGCTCTGCCCACGGCTGGCGTGTTCCCAGCACGACACTGTCCTCACGGCCACAGCCTCACTGAGTGGGGGTCTTGCTCTCCTTCAAGGGCTGTTCCCACCCTTTGTCATTGGGTTTCCAGAGTCACAGACACAGCTCGTCACCCTGCGCATGGGGACACAGGGACACACACGGGCATGCGCCCCCACGTCCCACGGGGTATCACTGGGGCTGCCTGACCCCCAGTGAGAAGCCAGGTGCGACTCTGGGTTTGTGGCTCGCCCCCGGGCCCGGCGGAGGCAGGCCCCACCTGGGAACCCGCAGTGAGGTTGCAGCTCGGCCGGCCACCGTGCAGGGACCTACCCTCATGTCATGGATGTTGTACACTCTCTCCAAAGCCACCTCCTGGGTTTCTCTGCCTTCAGCACATTTGTGTTCTGCAAACCCAACACAGGAGAGACGTCAGCGTGCCACGGCCTGAATACCTGACCACAACCACACCCGCTGCAGGGCAGCCACCGCGATGGCCAGGACACCGCTTGGTGGCTTCTCAGCACCCTCATCCCACACCCTCTGTGGGCCTGTGATGGAGCGGGGCAGAGTAGGGCTCAGCTGTGCCCACCTGTCCAGGCGCCCACCACATGGCACCTCCACCTGGTGCTGCGCAGGACAGGGGCCCCAGGGTGTGGGCGGTGGGGACAGCCAGGGGCGAGAGTGCTGGAGGGGCGTGGGGATGCAGGCCCACGGGGACTGGGGCATGGGGGCAGCCTGTGCAGACTCCCCAGCCAAGAGGGTGCAGGCACCGTGTGCAGGTGGGAGGCAGGGGGCAGGTGGCACTGCTGAGGCCGAGGAGGGACGGTCAGGGCTGGGACTATGGGGACTGTCCAAACACGGCAGGAGCCCGGCAGGGGCAGGGACACTGGGAAGTGAGCCACACTGGGGCTTGGAAGCACTTGCCAAATGTGCGGACGCCTGGGTGGGGAGGCTGGCAGTGTGGCCTGTGGTGTGGACCATGGGGTTCTCTGCCCCAAAGGGAGACCCCGACACATTCGGGGAAGGCCCAGGTCACAGGAGGCGGGGCAGTGCCAGCACCCCACCCAGTAGTGTGGGCTTGCTCTGGGTCCTGCGGACATACACGCCCACACGGAGACACTGAAATACAAGGTGCCGATACATTACCAATCACCGCTGTGCTCCCATCCTGGACACCCGCGGCGAGCCTGGACAGGAAGTGGAACTTCTTCTCCACCCAGCCCTTTCTTCGCAGAGCTGCCCGGATCACTGGGTAGTGCCCATAGATGGAGAAAATCTTCTTCTCCTCAAATTGCAAGAGCATATTTTAATTATAGAATTGAAACACAAGTTGCTCATTTCTCTGTAAGAGGAGGCATCAAAGCAGGGTGAGGTGGACCGCACCCGTGCCCGTGCCCTGCTCCAGGATAAATACCCAAGAACATCAAGAAGGCAGGTGTGCAGGGCAGCCCCCAGGACATGGGGACGCAGGCTGGGAGGCAACGGTGGTGTTCCTGGGGGGCTGGGCAATCCTAGCTCAGGGCAAGTCTGGGTCTGGGAGGGGGTGGCAGGGCCTTGCGGGCAGGGGGAGGGAGAAGCCATCGCACTGCCAAGGAAGGACCAGTGGGGGAGGCTGGAGGGTGACCTCAGGTGCCTGCACAGAGCAGGGAGATAGCAGCTGGGGATGTGCCTAGGCCTCCCCCCACGAGGGACGGGGGCAGGAGAGTAGCGGTCACGTTGGAGCCGCAGGGGGGACACAGCCAGGACACATCCACCTGGGGAGACTGAGGGCTGCAGGGCAGGGCCAGCAGAGAACACAGGGCCTCTCAAGCTTGCAGGAGTGCACACAGAAGCCAGGCAGGAGGGCCGTGGCCCAAGCACACTGGTGTCCCTAATTAGCTGACTTTGAATAATTAAAAAAGACAGATGATCCTGACCTAATTAGATGCACCCCTTAAAAGAGGGTCCAGGGCTTCATCAAAGCTGGAGTTTCGAAGCAGCAGAGACTCCCTCTCCCCACCGCTGGCTTTGAGGAAGCCGGGTGCCAGGAGTCTAGAGCCACAGGGAAGCTGATGCCGCAGACGAGCTGAAGGAGCCTGAGGTGTGTCACTGCCCAGGCAGGCTGCCAGGTGAGACCCCAGCCCAGCCAACGCTGGAGAAAAATCTACCTCAGAAAGACATTTTTGCCCACCCATCAGCTGCTCCATCATTGGCCTTGTCCTGGAGTCCCTGCTGGGAATGCGCCAAGTCCATCCGAGAAGTTCTGAGTCGACACCTGAGTGTGACTTTGGTTATCTATGTAGCTCGGCTCTTTCAGCACATGGATCAACAAAACTGGCAAGGACTCATTAACAGTCCTTAAGGACAACAAAAACAGGGGCCTCATTAACAGTGGTGTGGCTGTGCAGATTACGAGACCCTCAGAGTAGGATTACTGCTGGAGGAATTTTGTCAACTACCCCCCTGGGAAAGAAGCTCCCTGGCCCAGACACCCCCCTCTGTGGATGAAGCTGTATGAACTGGGGCTCCACTGCATGACTCTAAGTCTCCCCCCGTGTTTAAAGATTTCAAGAAGATGTCAGAATCATCTTACATTGTTCAGACTTAATCTTCAACACTGCCATTACCAAATGATTCCACCCAATATCCTTTTAGCTGTAGGGTTGATACAACTTCCTGTGACGCGGAGATGAATAGAATGATTCTTTGCACATACTGTTTCAAGAATAGGCAATGATGACCCACTAAAGAGTGAGCGCTATTAGAATTTAGAAATTTTCAGCTTGTGTTTCTATACACTAACAATGATTAGCTGAAGAAGAAAAAAATAATTCCAGTTACAATAGCATTAAAAACAATAAAATAGGTAGGAATAAATTTAACCAAGGAGGTGAAAGATCTGTACACTGAAAACTATAACACATTGATTAAAGATATTGAAGATGCAAATAAATAAAACAATACCCCATGTTCATGAATTGGAAGAATTAATGTTACTAAAATGTTCATACTCCCCAGAGTCATCTATAGATTCAATGCAATTCCTATCAAGATTCCAAAGGCATTTTTTTACATAAATAGAAAATCAATCCTAAATTTCAAATGGAACCACAAAAGACCATGAAGAGCAATCCTGAGAAAGAACAAAGCTGGAGGCATCACACTTCCTGATTTCAAACTGTATTACAAAGCTATGGTAATCAAAACAGCATGGTACTGGCTTTAAAACAGACACAAAGACTAATGCAACAGAATTGAGAGCCCAGACATAGACCCATGCACATATGATCAACTAATATTTGGCAAGGAAGCCAAAAAATACTCAATGGTAACAAGAATATTCTCTTCAATAAATGGTGCTGGAAAAGCTGATATTCACCTGCAAAAGAATGAAACAGGACCCCTAACTTTTATCACTCACAGAAATTAATTCAAAATGGATTAAAGGCTTAAATGTAAGACCTTAAGCCATAAAAATCCTAGAAGAAATCTCCTTGATATTAGCCTTGTCAATGATTTTATGGATAGAATACCAAAAACACAAGCAACAAAAGCAAAAGTAAACCTGTGGGACTAACATCAAATTTAAAAACTTCTGTATAGTAAAAGAAACAGTCAACAAAATGAAATGGCAACCTATGGAAAGGGAGAAAATATTTGTGTACCACATATCTGATAAGGGACAAGTATCCAAAATATATAATGAACTTCTACAACTCAATGGCAAAAAACCAAATAATCTGATTTAAAATGGCCAAAGGACCTGACTAGACATTTTTCCAAAGGTGATATTCAAATGGCCAACAATTACATGAAAAGTTGCTCAACATCACTAGTCATCAGGGAAATGCAAATCAAAATCACAATGAAGTATCACCTCATACTTTTCAGAATTCCTATCATCAGAAAGACAAGAGAAAACAAGTGTTGGTAAGGATGTGGGGAAAAGGCAATCTTTATACCCTGTTGGTGGGAATGGAAATTGGCACAGTCACCATGGAAAGCAGTACAGAAGTTCCTCAAAAAACTAGAAGTAGAACTGCCATGTGACTCAGCAGTTTTGCTGCAGGACACGTATCTGAAGGAAACGAAATCCCTGACTCAAAGAGGAGTCTTCAGTCCCATGCTTATCGCAGCATCATTCACAGCAGCCGAGACATGAAAGCAACTTGTGTCCATCAACAGACAAATGGATAAAGATACGGCACAGATAAAACACACAGTGGAATATTACACAGCCACGAAAAAAGAAGAAAATCCTGCTGTTTTCGACATCATGGATGAAACTTGAGGGCATCATGCTATCTGAGATAAGTCAGAGAAAGACAAATACTATATGATCTTGCTGATGCATGGAATCCAAAAAGAAGTCACAGAAACAGCAGATTAGAGATCGCCAAGGGCAAGGAATGAAGGTCGTCAAAGGGTACAGTTTTCAGTATTAAGACGAATAAGTTCTGGGGATGTTAACAGTACTGCACTGCATACTTGAATTTGCTAAGATAGTAGATCTTAATATTCTTACTACCAAAAAAAAAGCATCTATGTGAGGTAATGAATGTGTTAACTCACCTTTTGTGGTATTCATTTTGCAATACATATATATATCATATCATTAAGTTTGCACCTTAAACTTACACATAATGTTATGTGTCAGTTATGTCTCAATAAAGCTGGAGAAGAAAAGAGATAAAAAATAATAATCTAGAAATGTTCATAAATAGTGGTATTGCAGATTATGTTATTAACTGCTCCATCACAAATTACCCCAATTCTTTGTGGCTTAAGACAATAATAAACATTTATTATGTCACACACACAAAAAAAGTAATCAGTCCACAGGGAGGCATGGACGGAGGGAGAGCTGAACAAATAGAAGGACATGTGGGGACATGGGTGCGCACCTGGACTTTAGCCACAGATACACAGTCAGGGCTCCGGTTAAAAGGTGGAGAGTGCCAGACTGGGTTTTATTTTTTTTAATCTAAGATTATGTTGTTTGCAAGAGAAAATCAAAAGGACAAGCCTACAGATAGTAAGACATAAAAGGATCTAAATGTGAGACAAAATAGCCTTTGGGACAAATAAACCTCACCAAAATAAAGAAAATTATTCCATACTTTAAAAGAAAGGTTTGGTGCACCACAAAGATACATTTGCATGTGCCTGTTGAGAGTGCTGTCTGTTACATGACATAGAAACTGACTGAATCACGGAGTGGACAAACCCACAGTCACAATAGGACATCACGTGGAAGAGCGCACAGACCCAAGAGTGCAGTAAGACCGGATTTGAGCAACACAAACAACAAGGTCCACCCTGGTGACGAGAATGGTCTCTGCAGCAACTTTCACACGTGTTAACAGAATTCTAGGTGCAAGCCAGTCTGAGCACATTCCCAGGAGATAACTTTATGCAGGTTACAGTCTCAACCACAGCGCAATCAAGGTAGAAATCAACAGCAAAATAGGGAAAAACCCACCAGTATAGACCTTAAGAACTATGCTCTTGAGTAACCCGCGACCGATGAAAAGTAATCGTATGGACTATAAAGGACTTTGAACTGCAGCTCATGAAACGCAGCCAGAGTAATTGTCAGAGGTGTGTTTGCAGCCCTACATGTTACTCGTTTTGAGTAAAAGTAAATTACCAAGCTGGTATGGCCCGGGCACATGAAACCCCAGAAAGGACAGGGACGGGGGCATAAAGAGCACACTGGCGGCCAGTATTTGGGGGTTGGGAGGGGAATAACCTGCAGAAAGCAGCTTCCCTGGTGACACAAGCATTGCCTGCATGTGCTCTGGGGGCTCTGCTCCCCTCTGCGGGTGCACCAGCCCCCTACCATGAGCTGCACAGGTACGACTGGGGTGCTTTGTGTGTGCATGGGCTTTGCTTCCGAAGCAAGTTAACACATTGAGACGTTTTCATGGATAGCGTGTGCTGTGCTTCTCAGGCTCCCACACGGTCACTGCCTTCTAGGCAATAAAGACAGAAAACCCTCCTCCTGTTCTCGTCTGTTTCCATTTAAGGAATACTAGCACCTGCCATCTCTCTCCCAGGCCCGAAATCTCACATTCTGGTGGAAGGCAAGGCTCCCTCCCTGGAGAAGGTGGTGGGATGCCCGCTGCCCCACCAGGACTCGGGCGGCATCTGCCCTCGGCAGGCTGCCCTGGGTTCTGAGTCATGAAGCATCTGACCCTGACCCAGAGACCTCTTCCAGGATGCATGCCCCCGTCATCGTCACCCGCTGGGACAGGCACTCACTGCGTGCCTGCGGGAGAGATTTCACCCTTCATATGGCTGCACTTTTCAGAGTTTGAAAGTATTACCTGTCTCAAAATGCAGCTGAAATAAAGTAACTCAAGCACAAGCTTTCACATGGGAGCCAGGGGTGGGGGCCAGGAGGTGGGGTCTAGGCAGAAACCCGGCCTGACAGAGGGGGCTAGGAACCTCGACAAGGAGTGTGACAGAGCGACCAACTCTCTCCAAATCCTAAAATAAATGTTTGAGTTCAAAAAGTGCCCCTCCCTACCAAGCCCCGAGAGCACCCACCTGGATCGCCTTTTCTGTTAATTGTCTTGCTATTTTGTATCTGTCCAATTTGGGGGAAGAAGTCAAGTCTTGGGAAATTCCTTGTTTTAACTCTGCAAAAGAGAAACAGACATCAAGGCAAAGGAAAGAGCAAGCGACTCTGGGGACGCTGAGGCCCCAAGCCCCAGCACCCACGACCATCTGTCACCTCCTCCAGCCCCGCCTCTCCTGGACATTGGCCCCCCAGGCCCTCCTCCCACCACCCTTCAGCCCCCTCCCCGGGCCACCGCCCCCAGCCTCACCCCCTGCACACCTGCCCACGCCCCTGCTCTAGCCAGGTGGCCTCCTACTCACTGGGCTCCTCGCCCACTGTGTGGCCCCTGAGGACCTTGTCACTCTGCCTGGGCCAGGGCCATCCAGACCAGCCCCCATTCTGAGAGGGGGCTCCTTTGTCTGAGCCTGGCCACCAGACCCCGTCAGCACCCCCTGAGTGCTACAGCACCCAGCCTGAGAACCCAAATCAAAATCCTCCCTGCACCCTGCAGCCCTCCACACTCCCACCCATGCCCTCTCTGTCCCCTCCCCCCATGCCCCATCTGCCAGGCTCCCCCCACCACAGCACACGCTGGGGTCACACGGGCACAGGCCTCTCCCGTGTCGCTCTCCTGGGCCCTGGCCTCAGGAGCACCACACTCCCAGCTGGCTAGCCCCTCCTCAGCCGCCCTCCTCCCCGACTGCGGCGCCTTGCCTCTCCCCACACCCTAACTGTGGAAGCCCAGGCCAGGCCCATGGAACAAACACATCCTGTCCAGAGCACTGGCCTCCCAATGCCTCCTGAACCCGCCTGCGTGTCGAAGGAGCAAAAGGCTTAAGACTGACGGAATCAAGGAGCGATCGGTGAGTCCAAACAATCAAGAGGTAACAGGTGTAAAAATGTAGGAATAGGGAAGGAAAACTTCTTACATATTCAAACACTAAGAGGTGTTAAGAATTTCATGGCAATACATTAGAAATTTAGGTGAAATGGACAAATTCCTGGAGAAATACAAATCACCAAAACAGACACAGGAAGAAATAGAAAATACACATAATTCTCTACCTAATAAAGAAACTAAATCTGAATTTAAAACCTTCCCATAAAGAAAACTCCAGGGCTAATGGCTTCATGGGCAATGCTACCAAACTCTCAGTTTTGTGCAACTTATCTCCAGAATAGAAAAGCCATGGCCACCCCTAAATTGCTCGTTGAGGCTGGCGCGCCACAAGAAGATAAGAGCCAGACCAGCCAACCGGCACACAGGGACGAGGTCGTTCCCGGGAGGTGAGCGCACTGCACCGGGGCGTAGAGAGGACTCCGTGCATGGCCACCTGGGGCCACTCTAAGGCTGGATTAAAAAACTCAGCATTGTGAAGTTCAGCACATTAAGAGAATTAATAAAAATTGTGAACCTGTCACAACAGAAACAGAAATGTCTTAATAAACATTAAGCTCCACTCTTGCTGAAAACTTATGGCGAACCAGGAAACCAGTGAACCAGCCATTGGTTTGCAAATCCCACCTGCCCCAACTGAGGGACAGAGCTCTCAGGATCGCTGGACACGGTCCCAAGCCACCCGGGATCCTGGGGCATCCGGCCCCTGCAGACGGGACACAGCAGACAGACGCGGAGGTGCCTGGAGGGCCTGGATGGCTTCGCAGGCAGCACTGGGCAACCAAACACATGATGGAAACTGACTGCATGCCTGAGCTGGCCTTCCAGAAGATTCCACAAAGCGAGGAAGCCACAGACAGGACCTTCACTTGTCACCGTCCCTGGAAACCCGCAAGTAAGGGGCAGAAGCAAGCACACGCACAGACCTTGCAGAAGGGCCTAGGATTTACGGAGGCTGGGTGCCCGCAGAAGAGGGTGTGCCTCTGACAGCACAGCTGCTGGGCCCTTCAAACAGGGCACCCAGTGCTGCTGAACCCCAGGAAATGGTGGTGGGTTCCCCATGTCACCATCCCTCCTCCTCCCCTGCACAGGCCTGTGTTCATGACCCCACAGGCACTGACCCGGGCATATTCTTCAACCCACCTCTGCACCCTGAACCCATCCCAGGTGTGCTCCAGAGAGCCCTGACCTCAGCAGGGCACTCGGACAGCTCCCAGGTGCCAAAATGCCACCCCTCAGAGAAGCCACAGGACACACAGTGTCACACAGTGGGACCTGGACAATGGCCCAGTGACCAGGCATAACACTGAGGACAGGACAGCCAGACACTGGGCAAAAGCAGGTGACAGTGCTACCATGGATGGAATCTGTGCAGAACTCTTAGCCCAGATCTCATCAAGCCTCCAGTTCCTAGGTACACAGTGGGGACAGAGGAACAGGTTAAAGACTGCCAGCAGGCAACAGTTAGACACGTCCAGAAGGCAGGGCTTCCCAAGAACAAGAGCTGTCCTTATAGACAAGTCTGCATCTTGAAAACACAGGCAAGAGGATTGGTTATTCTAAATTAAACAACAGTAAGAGATAAAACAAGCAAATTCAGTGTGTGGTCTATGCCCAAATGTAAAGTTATGTGCGAGTTACTGTGGAAATATGAATATATTACAGGTGTTCAATTTTATTAAGGAATTATTGTTCATTTTATTGAATGTGAGAAAATAGTTTAGTTATGTAAAAAAAGTCATTCTTAGAAATACATACTAAATGTTTAGACACATACTGTATTTACTTGGAATTATTAATAAAAATTTAATAAAAGCATTATTAAAGACAAAAGAAAGGCATTATATTAAAAGAGAAATTTTTCAGGAAGATATAAAAATTCCAGATGTGTGTGTTCTTAATAATAGAGCTTCAAAAAATATGAAACACAAGTTGATAGCTAAAAAAAATCTACAATCATATTGAGATATTTAATCTACTTCTCTCAGTAAATGAAAAATTAAACAAAGAGTCAGTAGAATATAGCATATTTGAACATCATGATTAGCCAAGCAGACCTAAATGACATGTGTAGATACCATGTTCCACAGCTTGAGTGAGGAAAAGGGAACAAAATGTGTTCTTCACATACACACGCTCCAACACACATCACATGCTCGGCCAGAGAGTCTCAACAAATCTCAAAGGATTGAAATGATACGGAATTAAATTCTCTGACAATGGTTGAATCAAACTAGAAATTAATAACAAGTAGGTAAGTAGAAATTTTCCTGAATGTACAAAAATTAAGCAGTACCCTTTAAAAATAAAACGAGGATCAAAGGAGAAATCAAGTGAGTAACTTTAAAATGATTGGAATTGAATGATAATGGAAATATGACATATCAAAGCATTACAATGCAGCTAACAGAGTGATGAGAGGGAACTTTACAGATTTAAATACATATATTAGAAAATAAGACAAATTAAAAATGATATAATCTAAGGAGGGACATAATAAAGATTAGAGCAGAAATAAATAAAATTAAGAATAAAACAGTAGAAAGAATCAATGAAAGCAGGAGCTGGTTCTTTGAGAAAATAAACAAAATAGATAAACCCCTAGCCAGACTTAGCAAGAAGAAAGAGAGTCTACACACATAAACAGAATCAGAAATGAGAAAGGAAAAATCACTACAGACACCACAGAAATACAAAGAATTATTAGAGAATACTATGAAAAATTATATGCTAACAAACTGGATAACCTAGAAGAAATGGACAACTTTCTAGAAAAACACAGCCTTCCAAGGCTGACCCAGAAAGAAACAGAAAATCTGAACATACCAATTACTAGCAATGAAATTGAATTGGTAATCAAAAAACTACCTAAGAACAAAACTCCGGGACCAGATGGCTTCACTGCTGAATTTTATCAAACAATTAGTGAAGACCTAATACCCAGTCTCCTTAAAGTTTTCCAAAAAGTAGAAGAGGAAAGAATACTTCCATACTAATTCTATGAGGCCAGCATCACCCTAATACCAAAACCAGGCAAAGACACCACACACACACAGACACACACACACAAAAATTACAGACCAATATCCCTGATGAACATAGATGCAAAAATACTCAACAAAATATTAGCAAACTGAATTCAAAAATACATTAAAAAGATCATCCATTATGATCAAGTAGGATTTATTCCAGGGATGCAAGGACGGTACAATATTCGGAAATCCATCAACATCATCCACCACATCAAAAAAAAGAAGGACAAAACCACATGATCATCTCCATAGATGCTGAAAAAGCATTCGACAAAATTCAACATCCATTCATGATAAAAACTCTCAACAAAATGGGTATAGAGGGCAAGTACCTCAACATAATAAAGATTATATATGACAAGCCCACAGCCAACATCATACTTAACAGCAAGAAGCTGAAAGCCTTTCCTTTAAGATCGGGAACAAGACAAGGATGCCCATTCTCTTCACTTTTATTCAATATAGTTCTGGAGGTCCCAGCCATGGCAATCAGACAACAGAGAAATAAAAGGCACCCGGATCGGTAAAGAAGAAGTTAAACTGTCACTGTTTGCAGAGGACATGATATTGTACATAAAAAAAACCTAAAGAATCCACTCCAAAACTACTAGATATAGTACCTGAATTCAGCAAAGTTGCAGGATACAAAATTAATACACAGAAATGTTGCATTCCTATACACTAATGATGAACTAGTAGAAAGAGAAATCAGGAAAACAATTCCATTCACACTTGCATCAAAAAGAATAAAACACCTCAGAATAAACCAAACCGAGGAAGTGAAAGATGTATACCCTGAAAACTACAAGATACTCTTAAGAGAAATTGAAAAGGACACTAATAAATGGAAATTCATCCCATGCTCTTGGGTAGGAAGAATTAATATTGTCAAAATGGCCATCCTGCCTAAAGCAACCT
Organism: Manis pentadactyla; assembly: GCF_030020395.1. Classification (NCBI taxonomy): domain Eukaryota; kingdom Metazoa; phylum Chordata; class Mammalia; order Pholidota; family Manidae; genus Manis; species Manis pentadactyla. The sequence continues at coordinate 719,649 of NC_080028.1, read as the reverse complement.
ACAGATTCAATGCAATCCCTATCAAAATACCAACAGCATTCTTCAATGAACTGGAACAAATAGTTCTAAAATTCATATGGAACCACAAAAGGCCCCAAATAGCCAAAGCAATCCTGAGAAGGAAGAATAAAGCTGGGGGAATCTCGCTTCCCAACTTCAAGCTCTACTACAAAGCCACAGTAATCAAGAAAATTTGGTACTGGCACAAGAACAGACCCGCAGACCAGTGGAACAGAATAGAGAGCATATATGGTCAAATAATATATGATAAGGAGCCATGGATATACAGTGGGAAATGACAGCATCTTCAACAGCTGGTGTTGGCAAAACTAGACAGCTACATGCAAGAGAATGAAACTCGATTACTGTCTAACCCCATACACAAAAGTAAACTCAAAATGGATCAAAGACCTGAATATAAGTCATGAAACTATAAAACTCTTAGAAGAAAACATAGGCAAAACCCTCTTGAAAATAAACATGCGAAACTTCTTCATGAACATGTCTCCCCAGGCAAGGGAAACAAAAGCAAAAATGAACAAGTGGAACGATATCAAACTAAAAAGCTTCTGTACAGCAAAGGACACCATCAGTAGAACTTTGTAGACATCCTAAAGTATGGGAGAATATATTTGTAAATGACTTATCAGATAAGGTTTAGCATCCAAAATACATAAAGAGCTCATATACCTCAACACCCAAAAAACAAATAACCTGATCAAAAAATGGGCAGAGGATCTGAACAGACTTCTCCAAAGAAGAAATTCAGATGGCCAACAGGCACATGAAAAGATGCTCCACATCACTAATCATCAGAGAAATGCAAATTAAAACCATAATGAGGTATCACTTCACACCAATTAGGATGGCCAACATCCAAAAGACAAACAACAACAAATGCTGGCAAGGATGTGGAGAAAGGGGAACCCTCCTACACTGCTGGTGGGAATGTAAATTAGTTCAACCATTGTGGAAAGCAACATGGAGGTTCCTGAAAAAACTAAAAATAGAAATACCATTTGACCCAGGAATTTCACTCCTAGCAATTTACCCAAAGAAAACAACTTCTCAGATTCAAAAAGACATATGCACCCCTATGTTTATCACAGCACTATTTACAATAGCCAAGAAATGGAAGCAACCTAAGTGTCCATCAGTAGATGAATGGATAAAGAAGAGGTGGTACATATACACAATGGAATACTATTCAGCCATAAGAAGAAAACAAATTCTACCATTTGCAACAACATGAATGGAGCTAGAGGGTATTATGCTCAGTGAAATAAGCCAGGCGGAGAAAGACAAGTGCCAAATGATTTCCCTCATTTGTGGAGTACAACAGCGAAGCAAAAATGAAGAAACAAAACAACAGACTCACAGACTCTAAGAAGGGGCTAGCAGTTACCAAAGGGGAGGCGTGGGGAGAGAGGGAGAAGGGGATTGAGGGGCATTATGATTGGCACACATGGTGTGGGAGGATCATGGGGAAGATAGTGTAGCACAGAGAAGGCAAATAGTGACTCTGTGGCATCTTGCTGCACTGATGGGCAGTGACTGCAATGGGGTATTGGGGGGACACAATAATATGGATGAATGTAGTAACCACATTGTTTTTTTCATGTGAAACCTTCATAAGTGTATATCAATAATACCTTAATAAAAAAAGAAAATAAATAAGTAAAAATGCATTTAACTATGAAAAAAATAATGTAATCTACCATTCCACAAGGCTAGAAAGGGAACAGTAGAAGACAAAGAAAGTAGAAGACAAGAAATAATAAAAATAAGAATTCAACTAAATAAAAAACAAATGTATCATGGAGAAAATCAACAAAACCGAAAGTTGGATCTTTGAATTTTAAAAATTGATAAACCTCTAGATGAGGAAAAAAGAGATAACATGAATTACCAGTATCAAGAATGAAAAGGGGGACTTCATTGCTGATTGTAGAGATGTTAAAATGATAATAAGATATTAAAAACATTCACATGCTGATAATTTAACAGTTCATGTGAAATGAACATTTTCCCCAGAAACACAGCTTACCAAAACTGACAAAAAAGAAACAGAACATCTGTATAAGTTTATTTCTGTTAAAAAAAATTAACTCCATAATAAAAAATGTTTCCCACAATGAAAACTCCAAATTAGAAGGCATCACAGGTCAACCTCACCAAACATTTAAGGGGAGAAAAATACCTTTTGTCAACCCTTTCACTGAATAGGGAAATACGAAACTCTTTCCAACTCTTTTTAGGAAGCCATCAATTTAATACCAAAATCTCACAAGAAAATTACAAGAAAGGAATAATACAGGCCAATCTTGTTCATAAAAGTAGATGCAAAGATCTTAAATATTTGTAAATGAAGTCTGGGGATTTACATAGAACAATACAGCATGACTACATGGGGTTTATTCCAGGAATATAAAGGTGGTTTGATATTTGACAATCCATCAACATAATCCACATTAACAGACTAAATGAAAAATATATATTATTTCCTCAATAGATGCAGAAGAAAACATGCTATATACATAATAACTATTCACTTTAAAACTCTCAGTAAATCAGGAATAAAAGGAACTTCCTTTAATGCTTACAGCAATATCATACTTCATGGTGAAATACTGAGTACCTTCCCCCTCTGGGGAGAGGGGAGATATCCATTATACCACTTCTATTCAACATTGTTATTATACTGAAAGTACTAGCCAATGAGAGAAATGATTGAAAAGATTTGTAAAGGATGTTTGTATATGTAACTAATGTAAATTAATCTACTAGCTATTAGAATTAGTAGGTGTATTTAACAAGGCCACCAAGTTTCAAGTCAGTATTCTAAAATCAATTATATTTCTATACACCAGGAGCAATTAGGAAAAAACTAAAAAATGTCATTGCCAACAACATTAAAAAACATCAAATATCGGGGAGTAAATCTAACAAAAGACATTTGCATACATGTACACTGAACACTACAAACACAGCTGACAAGAATTAAAGAACTAAATTGTCACAGATTGGAAGACTCAATTGTTAAAATGTTAATTCTCTTCCAAATAGCTATCAAATACAATGGAATCAACATTAAAATCTCAGCAGGATTTGTGTGTTTGGGAGAGGAGTTAAATTAACAGTTTGATTCTAAAATTTATATGGAAATGCAAAAGTTCAAGAAAACCTAAATAAATCTTGAAGAACAAAGTCAGAAGAGATATTATGAAATATTAAAACTTATAAAGCTACTGGAATTCAAACAGGGTAGTATGAAATAAGGATGGACAGATAGATTAATAGAACAGAATGGAGAACCCCAAAATAGGCCTATCCCTGTTTTTCCACAAAAGTGACACTGCAAGGCAGAGGCTGGGTCAATTAGGTATTTATATGAGGACAGAATGAACATTTACCCACTGATCCCCTACCTCACAACACTCAGTCCCTATGAACCATGGATCTAAAATGTGAAAAGTGACCTTGTAAAGTTTCTAAAAGAAAACAGGATACTATCTTCTGGACAATGGAGTAGGCAAAGATTTCCCAAATAAGCTTCAAAAAGCACTAACTATAAAAGAAAAGATTGACAATTAGACTTCATTAAAATTAAGAGGTTTTGATTATCAAAAGGAATCATTAAGTGACCAAAAGGGCCAACCACAGACTGCCAGTGATATTTACAGTACACCTATCTGACCAACACCCAGCATCCCGAATACACAAAGAATTCCTACAAGTCGGTAAGAAAAGACCCACAACCCAATCTACTAACGGCCGAAGGATCTGGACCGGGCTCTCCACAGGAGCCCCAGATGGCCAGTAGGCACCTGGGAAGGCGCCCGGTCACCCGGGAAGCCACAGGGAGGTACTCATACACACCCACCTAGTGCGCAAAATGACAGTGACAATGCCAACTGCAGCCTTGGATGTGGGGCAACTGGGACCCATCCCCAGGCCAAACCCCATTTGGCGGTGTCTTGTAAGACTCAATACGGCCTGCCCTAGATTCAGCAATTTTACTCCTAGGAGTTCCTCACGAAAATGAAGGCCTGTCTCACAAAGAAGTGAGCACGGGGGTTTACCAGGAGAAAGGAAAGGGCTCTCCCTTACGCCTCCGCGAGACCCTTCAATGCAAGCACATTCGGTTTTCCACCAGTTTCCCAGGGAGGCGGGCTCCGAAGTTGACCTGCTTGAGGGGCGGTGGGTAGAGGGAAGCAGGGTGGAGGGCAGGGGGTGTCCAGAGTAGGGGCATGGAGGGCAGGGTGGATGACAGCAGGGGTCCTGCCCTGGGAGCTTGGTGGCCCTGGGTCCGGGTCAGCCTGAGCTCCGCGGACTCTGCCACCACGGGGGCCGGTGGGCGTGGACACTGACTGTTTTCCTCTCTGGGGTCTTCTTCCATTGCGGCAGGTGAGACAGCGCCTTCCTTCCACCCGGCTGGATTCCGGCCGCTCTGGCCCCTGGGGGAGAGGCGATGCGATGGGTCTCGGCGGGATGCGCAGGCCTGGGGCGGGGGTGGCCCAACGGCCGCGCAGGACTAGCGCGGTGGGGTGTGGGAGGGCAGGTCCGCGGCCAGGAGGCAGGTGTGGGCTGAGAGCGGGTCCTGGATTGCCGGGGCGGAGGTCTGCGGCTGGGGGAGATCCAGGGCGGGGAGCAGCTTTGAGGTTAGGGGAGGTTCGGAGCGGGGGCTGACCTAGGGTTGGGGGCGTCTAGGGTCGGGGCAGGTCTCGGGTGTGGTGGGTCGTCTGGAGTTCCAAGGAAGGGTGGGCCTGGGGTTCTGAGGCGGTTGGTCTAGAATCCTGGGGGCGGCAAGGGCCGCGGGCGGCGCGCGAGGGGCGCAGGGGTCAGCGGCCGGCCGACGGGGGCGCTCGGGTTGGGCCCGGGCCGGGCCCGGGGATGCGGTCGAGGCGCGGCAGCGGCAGGCTCCGGTGCGGGGGCCGGAGCGCAGGGCCGGGGGCGCCATGGTGTCCGCGGGGAGGGGCGACCGTGCCGCCCCCGCCCCCGGCCACGTGGTGCCGCCCCGCGCCGGGCTTTCGGGGCCACACAGACCCGCCCTGGTAGTCAGAGGCCCCCATGTCAAAAACACCCGAGGGTCACAGTCACCCCTCCCAGGGACGAGCCCGGGGCAGGCTCCGCCCCGCAGCTCCCCCTCCCGGGGACCCCGCAGGACTCCCGGAGCCCCAGGTGCAGGTTGAGAGGAACTAACAATTCTAGAGGATTCCAGGTGTACTCGGGACAAGAAGATAGCGCACTGACTCTCAGGCATGATTTTAACTGAAGTAAATGTTATTCTCACACCCAGACTGTCCCTGCACCTTGTTGGGGGTGACCCAAGACACAGGAGACCCCCAGCCCTGGGCTAGACCTCAGGTGAGTGAGAATCAAAACACACTACTTACTAAGGGATGGAGAAGGCAGGGAATGCCCAGTGGCGGCCCCGCGAGGATCCCCGCGGCGGGGGTGCAGGGCCAGGGCTGCGGACTGGGGCGGCTCCCGGTTCCGCGGAGGAAACGGGGGTGGCTCGGGAGTTCCCGGGATCACTGGGGCCCGCGCTGCACCCGGTGTCGCGCGCCCCCTGGACGCCCCATCTGGGCGTCCTGCATCTTTGCGGAAGGGGTGAGTAGTAGAGAAGATCCAACCACCCTACTTGTGCCCTAGCTCGGTAATTTCCAAAACCTAGATATCAGCTTTATTCGGTTTAAAATATTCATTTTGCATTTAATTTCCCAAGAAAACCCAAAAGTGAGGTTCTGCTCCCACTTTGAAGTGGCTGTGGACGACACAGCGCGGTGTGGGTCGTTCCCTCGAGGGGCTCTTCCAGTCCCTCTGCGGTCTTCACGGGGAGACTCCCCACCCCAGACAGACCGCAGGGGTTACATGAAACTGCTGAATTAGCAGGTGGCTGGCCCTCCTAAGCTTTACCTCTCAATTTTTCCAGAACCTGGGCAAGGAGATGCCTGGGCAACCCACAATTAAACAGGCCATATTTACATGTTAGCGTTTATTAGGCAATATTAAACCGTATTAAACAAAAATGTAAATAGAAACACAAGTATCAATTTTAAAACCCCATTTGTCTGCATTTTTCAAACTCTCTTTGAAATAAGTAAGTGCAAGCTTGTATTAAATCCCCAGGTGCCTACTCTATGCCAGCTCTAAGACTCAGGCTTTCTAGACCCCGCAGAAGTTGCCAGCATCACCTGTGCAGTCCCTGGGACCCTGTCCCGGCTCCAGAGAAGACCCTACCTGGCCTCCTTGCCTGGGAGCTTCCGGAAGAGCAGGCAGCCTAGCTACAGCAGGAGGTCTGCAGGAAAGAGCCGCCTCATGTGCTCATGCTCACATGGGAATGTGGCCAAGGCATTAGCCTGCCTGGCCCCCAGCTCTCTCCTTGTCCCTTGGAGCTGCCCTGGAGCGTGAAAGGGGCTGTCTCGCCCCTTCACCCAGCAGCCAGCCAGGGCTGAGGACCACACTTCCTAGGACAGCACTCTCCAAGTTCCAGTTGCCTTACCTGCACTCCTGTTTGATTGAAAATGGCCCAACTTGTCCTGAATACTGTGAGGACACTCTAGCAGCCAGTCACTTGTGCTCAGAGGTGAAAAATCAGGGTGGATCCCCAAATTCCCCTCACAGGTGTGCCAGGTCTCACTGGCCAGTCCCAGCCAGCCCTCATCTCCTGGGGCACATTAATGTGCCTCAACTTAGCAAAGAGCAAACATTAGCATCTCCAGCACAGGGCACTAATCTCCTCATACTGGAAGAAAAGAGACAAAACCTATTAAGTATGCAGCCTTCTGAATGAAAGAACCTGTCCAGAAACAATTCCTAAGACAATTAACATTTCCACTTTGAGAAGGCGCTCACTCGTGGGAATTTCCTGGTGCCCGTGTCAATTGAGAGGAACTAACAATTCTAGAAGATTCCAGGTGTACTCGGGACAAGGGGATAGCACACTGACTCTCAGGCATGATTTTAACTGAAGTAAATGTTATTCTCACACCCAGACTGTCCCTGCACCTTTTTGGGGGTGACCCAAGACACAGGAGACCCCCAGCCCTGGGCTAGACCTCTGGTGAGTGAGGATCAAAACACACTACTTACTAAGGGATGGAGAAGGCAGGGAATGCCCAGTGGCAGCCCCGCGAGGATCCCTGCAGGGGTGTCTTGCATTCCGAGCAGGGTAATGGGAATGGGAGCAGAACTGACAAGGCAGGAGGAGGGGCCTCAGCTGGGTCACCAAAGCCATCAAGACAGAGATGTGGCCCTGTCAGTTTTCAGGCCTTTGGACACAGCCCCACCCCAAAGAACACTGAGCTGCCACTCGCAGTGTGGGTCAGCCGTAGTGTGGGTGTCGGCAGAGGGTTTAGTGGCTGAGCCTCTGGGGAGCTGGGCGTCCACAGGCTGCGCACGACCTCAGGACAGGGACTTCACCACTGGGCAGGCAGGAACCTTCTGGAATGGCTGGGTTTAAGTGCAGGCAGAGGGCAGGAAGTCAGGCACCGGGCTTTCATGTGGACAGGCAGTGGGTGTGGGGGCTGCCCTGTGCCAGCCTGGGGAGGGGTGGCTGCCCTGGCCTTGAGAGGGGCAGGTGCTCCAGGCTCTGCTTCCGTCAAGAAGCGGTGCTTGCAGGCTGGGCTGTGCCTGGGCACAGAACAGCACCCTGGAGCGGGCGAGACCATGCGGGACGAGCTCAGCCCACGTGCTGTCTGCACACAGTGGGTGCTCGACCAAAGGGTCAGGGAAGCTGGTGTGGTGTGGGGGCAGCAGACAGGGCGGCAGCGACCTGAGACCCTGGAGGGCCCAGCCACAGCCCGAACCCCTTCCTCAGCTGGGGTCCAGGGCCACCACTTGTGTCTCAGCCCAGGAAGCACAGAGTCACCATTTGCCTGTTTCACGTCAAACTACCACCAAAAATGAGAGCTCCGCCCTGCAGCCAGCTGCCCTCTCAGAAAGCAAGTTAGAATGTGTTAGCACAAGGGGCTGGCGCCCCAGAGACTCGTGACGGGTCTCCCCTCCCGGGGTCACTGGGCCATCTGCACCACGACAGCCCGCCATGCTTTCTCCTTGTCAAACTCCTTCGGGGGGCTGCTGGCCACCTGCAACCGAGAGGCGAAGTGTCACTGCTCCCAGGTCCCTTGGCGGCAGCGAGAGCGGGGGCTCTGCTGACCTGGGGGCTTTTCCCAGGCTGTGGCAGGAGAGGAGGCACCCAGCCCCTGAGAGGGAGGAGGCATCTGCCCACATCCTTCATGCCTGTGCCACCCCCACACCAACAGAGCCTCGGGGGGACTTTTTGGAGGCCCCACATGCTGACTCTGAGTGATTAGGAGGCTGCTGTGGGGCATCATCTGCGTGACTGCTGAGAGGGGGGCTTCACCCCAGCACCTGGCAGAGCAAGCCTCTGCACGCAGTAGGTGCTCAGTGAATGCTCACTGACTGGGAGGACAACACACACCGCAGTGTGGGAACATACCCGAGGTAGAGAGTTAGGACCCTCCACGCTCTTCCTGGGGGGCAGAGGTCGGGTGTCCCCACAGAGAGTGTGCAGGCATTGGCCAGGGGCCTGACACGTGGGCAAGGAGGACACTTGAGGCAGAGGTCCCCAGAGACCACCCAAAAGGGAGGAGGACAGCTGCCAGTGCCCCGAGCCCCAGGAACCAGCATCTTTGGAACCCGGGAGAGGTGCATCCACCCCACCCCGTGCCTCGCTGTCCCCACACAGAACCAGGGTGGTCTCACCGGGGCCCAGTGGCAAAGCCGGCTCCAAAGGAGACTGACCACCTGGGGTAAAAATGACATCTGCAAGGTGCAGGGAAGGATGGAGGCCAGGGCACACTGGACAAGCGGCCCAGGGCAGCGCTGCGGAGGCTCAGCTCGTACAAGGGCCCGGAGCTGACAGTGCGAGCGTGCTCTGGGACGCCACAGGGAAGGGCCCGAGTGGAGGCCTGGCGGCAGGAGCATGTGTTCCACCCTCGAGGACAGGGCCTGGGGACAGGGCCTCGTGGGCTGAAGGACAGTGGGCAGGTTTGCCCAGTAAAAACACCGCAGGACAGCTTGGGCACACGGACAGCCCCGCCTTTCAGCTGTGTGGGGAGGAGAAGCAGGACCTGGGCAGAGGATCGTCCACATTTGTAAGAGTAAAACTGGAAGCACCTGGTCCACACGGTTCTTGGGTGCCCGTGTTTCCCTAGCCTGGGACGGATCTCAGTTCGAGATTTTCCCAGGGTGCTTTAGACAATGAAAGGACGCAAGAGGTCGCGAGGGAAGTCCCTGCCTCCCAGGCACTCACCTCCCCCGCGGGGCACTCCCGCTGCCCTGTGTGCACGGCGCCGTGCGTGCCCGCCTTGAAGCCCGCGCACTGGATGACGGTGCCGGTGTTGAGGCTCGCCTGCAGGAGCAGCTCGAACATGAGAAGCAGCGCCAGCGCATCAGAGGGCTGCGGTGGGAGGAGGGGCCGGTGACCGTGAGGCTCTGCCCCCGAGACGTGCCCACCTCCCCAGGCACCCCCCCGAGACACGCCCCCAGAGTGCAGCGAAAGGAAGCCGTGAACCACCAGGTGCACTGCTGGAGCTCCTGTGATCAGCACACGGCTGGTACATGCATCATGATGGAAAGTGTTAACTGCATTCAGCGTTATTAGGAAACAAAATTTGGGACCAAAGGGATGCAAAATAAAACAACAGAAGTTAAGACAAAAACCCTAGAACATATAATTCATACTGGAATTACCAGTATAAATTCAGGATCTTTAAAATCTGTATTCCTCAGCTCTGTCCACTAAGAGGGCTTAGAGGCAATGATGGCCCAGCAGGAGTGAGCACACAGAGGCCCCAAATCTTGGCTTCTATGTACCATTCCCTGGCCAAGGGACCCAGGCATATCCTGGGCAGGGCAAGGTGAGCCTGGGCCACCTGGGTGTCTTCCCAGAGAAGCTGGGGGCTGCCAGGGAGCGCCAGGAGCCCTCCAACAGTAACGAACAGCCCCGAGCCTTGGGGTGCCGGCTCACACAGGATCTCTCATAAATGCAGCTTAGTCAGGGGCCAGCGCCACTGCTATGCCGCCCAAGAGGTGCACGGGGCCAGGGGATACCTTGGAGCACTTCCTCCCCAAAAGGGGGGACCCCCAGGGCTGGCAGCCGCTGCTGAACCAGGTGGGGGAGCAGCACCATGTGCCCCTGAACCCAGTCCTGCTGACGCCGTGGGGAACACACTGGCGGGACCATCTCCCAGACAACTGGCCTAGATTCCAGCAGGTCAGCGTCATGGGGAAAGTGTGGCCATCCTGACCCAGTGCAGGGTGCAGGCTCAGTAGGCCCTGCCCCAAGACTTCAGCCTGCAGAGCATATTCTGGGAATGATCCCTGAACACAGAATGTGACAACATGGGATGACTTAACCTGTCTTAGGTGAGGCAGTGGGGTTGGCGGCGCCTCACTTTTAGAATTGCCAAAGTATTTTAGGGTGAAGGGCCAGACACCTGCCACTCACTTTGAGATGGTGGGTAGGCACTGCACTTGGCTGACCACCAACACACATGCACCTACAGACAACCCTAAGCCACTGGGGAGCTTGCAGCTTACTGCAGAATTCCTTCAACTTTTCTGCATGTTGGAAATTTCTCACGACGAACATCTGGGGGCAAATACCATCTATACTGTAAGGCATGTAAGAGATAAACCCAGCACTGCATGCCTGAGTCTTCAAGACACCGTAACTGCACTTCGCTGAAGGACTATAGAGAAGCTGGGGCTGTGCACATGGAAAGGCTCTCAATCCTTCTTAAATTTATCTAAAGCTGTGTGATTCAGATAGAAATTCCAGTGGGGCCACTCATAGAACTTGACAGGTCAGTGATTCTAAAACATGAGTGGAAGCAGAAAGGGCCAAGGAAATCCGAGGGGGCTTGGAGGAAGGGGTGTCCAGGCGGGCTACAGGGCTACCTGACGCCAGGAAGAACGGCCCACTCACAAAACCAGGAGGAACCTGAGCACTGGGAGCTGGGAGCAGAGCTGGACCCACCAGCAGTGGACAAAGCAGGCTTCAGGGAATGGTGCAGACTGCAAAGCCTGCTCTGGCCGGGCGGCCTCTGGTTCAGCCACCTTCCCAGACCCATGCCAACGGTATAGCTGGGCACTGCTTCTGCAGCTTTACAACAAAGGAAGGAACGCACACCTTGATGGAGGGTGGGTAGTCCCTGAAGACCTCCATGATTTTCGGCACACTGAACGACAGGTATCCAGAGGCGGTGAAGAGCAGCGGGGCTGTGAGGCTGCAGATGGCAATGAGCACCTCCACCTGGTGGGAAGCAGACAGGAGCAGGCTGCCAGAGCCCTCAGCAGATGCCTGCACAGTGGGAGCTGCGAGGACGTGCGTCTGGGCATAGCAGGGAGCACCCGCTGGTCTTGATGGGGGTTTTGCCCTCTACGCTGACTTAAGCCTCTGCCTGTGCACATGAGTTTCCTCAATCTTTGCACAATTCCACCCTCTGTTTGTTGAAAAGGTAACAGCTTGAATTGTTGGCCCCCTCTCACTGCCTTTAAGACCTGTTCTTGAACCTTCCAGAAGTCTTCCCAGGACACCTGGTCGGGTTCAGAGCCACACTGCTAGAAGCACCTGGGCCATACTTGACCCAGGCAGCAGCCACGTGGGGCATTTGCAACACAGGTATCCCGCCCAGATTCAGTGGCTGTCCCTGTGGAGCAGCTGATGACCACGACAGGCAGCAGGAGCTAGAGGGAGCATCTCCTCATGCTTGTGCTCCTGACCCCACCCAATTGGGTCCCTTGGTGCCTGCAGATGGCCGGCTGCCCACCGGCCCCACACACTTAGCCACCTTCACCTACCAGCTGCGGGCTGGGGCACTCTGCTGCCACATGACTGGCGATGGCACTTGGGAAGCACTGAGGGAGAGGAGAGACAGGCATCAGGGGCGGTGGGCTGTGGGCTCGGTGCTGCCCCATGCTGCCCCATCCTGTGCAGCGCCGTGGCCAGCAGGGAGCGGCTGCCTGCAGGGGGCCTCTCGAGGCTCTGGCCCCTGGCTCTCCATCCTCATCTGTTCTCCCAGGCAGCTGTGTCTGCTGGTCTCCTGGATCAGGGAGACCTAGGCTGACCCTCGCCTGCTGTCCCCCTGATGCAGACACCCTGAGAGGGCACCCACTGGCCACAGGCAGGCCTCGGCCTGCATCAGTCCAGCGTTGCTTCATGATCAGACTCAGGGCATCCCACCCACCTGCCATGCTGACTTCAGCCACTGGCCCAGCCCCCAGCCCCTGGGTAACCAGTAAGTTTCCCTCCGTTTAAGGAGTTTGGTTTAGCTCCAGACCATCAGGGCAGAGGATGGTACACACGTCCTCTCCAAGGTTGTGCCCTCCTGCCATCCACCTGTCACCACGGGCTCAGGTGCCCAGCACACACTGCTGCCCCAGCCAGGGACCCCGTGTGCATCTAAGCCCTACTTACCCACCCTCACACCCACAGTGGAAAAGGAAATGCCCACGTGCTGGGCAGTAGCAGACTGCTCCCCTCAAAGCCCCAGACACTGGAGGGACACCTGCATTTGTCAGGGGCTCTGGCTTGAAGGCAAGGGGTACAGAGGTGGGCTCAGGGTGGCGGGAGGAGGACTGGGGAGGGGAGCAGATGAAGGAAGGTGGAGGCAGCAGCAGCTTGTGCAGAGGCCCTGGGGTGGAGACACATAGGGGCCTGGGTGGGGCCCGAGGGAGCCGGAGTGGGTGTGGATGGGACTGTGAGGCAGGTGGACCTGGTTCCTCTACAGGGGTGTGGGACACTGAAGTGTCAGTGTGGGGGTCTCTTCTGAGGCTGTTTCCAACAGGGCTTTCTGGCTGTAAGAGGAGTAAGTCCGAGGAGGGTGGTGCCTGGGCAGCAGGAGGCACCTGGAGTGGCCCCAGCAGGCTGACAGGGCACAGGTTTGCTTCTGCTCAGTGTAGCGTGGCCGCTGCAGTCCCACACCCTGCCCTGGCAGGGAACGTGCCCCGGGGAGGCTGCAGGGGGACAGGCACTCAGGCCCCCAGCCCTGGACCTCTGCCTGGTCTGTGTCCTTGGCCTTTCCCACTGTCCCTGGCCAGGATGGGGCAAGGAGAGCTGGCTCAGCCCACCTGGGGAAACCCCACCCATGCGCTCCCCCGCCTCCCTAGGGCCTCCCCAGGGGTGATGCGGACTGGTCCAGGCAGGCAGGAGGAGCCCCAAGCCGGGGCTGCATATGCAAACGGCCTGAGCTGGCCTCAGGCAAGGGCTGTGCCCCACAAGCTGTAGTCCAGCTAAACATGAAAAAATATTCAGTTATGTGAGTAAACTTAGAATGACTTATAAAATGATGAAGGACTATATTTAAAATAGTGACCGTGTAGTAAGTACTTACCACACGTTAGGCGTTGTGCTAAGAAATTACTAGAGTAGTATTAAATGTAAAAGGGTAACATATATATCACATTTTATAAAATATATCACATTTTAAAACAACATAAATGTGTTATATATTATAAAATTATATAAGTATTTTTTGTTATAAATAATACAAAAAATACAAAATAACAATAGCAATTAATATAAAAGCAGTTCACCCAGACTCATTTAATCCTCTGCTCTTGCGGCCAGCGAGGACCTGCCTGGCCCCCCAGCCCCCACCTTCCCTCCTGAAACCCACCCGGACAGAGCTCACAGACAGGCCACGACCAGCCTGATGGGGGCAGCCCAGGGCAGGGGCCAGCGATTGTGCGGCCACAGTGGACCAGGGCCACCCGGGATATACTCACAGCCACTAAAATCCAAAAGAATGTCACCGAGAAGTAAGGACGGGAGGCTGCGTCGTCCAGGCTCAGAGCAATGGCCCCGCCCAGGACCGCAGAGACGCCAGCGGTCACTTCGATGGCCTGCAGGGGTGGGCCGGGAGAAGCTCAGCAAGGGGAGAGGGGCAGGCCCCAGAGTCCCTGGAACACCAGGGGCGCTGAAGGTTGCCGGCAGGGTAAGGAGGGCGCGAGGGTATCCGAGGGGTCAGGGCAAAGCAGCCTGCCTTGAAATGTGACGGCGACTGATAAGGGTACCAGAGATGCTTATTCACAGCCCGGTTCGCGGGAGAGGAAGGCAGAGGCTCCCACCAGTTCAAAGGAAGGGAGGGAGGCAGGGAAGGGCATAGGGAGGGGAACACAAAAACGTGTTGGTGATTATTCTTGACGATAATGGGCAGAATTCAAAGGCCACAGGTAATGAGATTTAAAAAATAAGATACAGTTACATGTTGTTTATAGAAGCATACCGAAATACACAGACAAGGAAAGTTTGAGGGAGAAAAACACATCAAGCAAGTGTTAACCAAAAGATAACTGATGTAGGTAAAATAAACCAGTCAGTACAGATTGTATGGCCAATACCAAAGAAAAGAGATTCACTGGACACGATTCTAAACTTGTATGTAATTAAAAACACAGGCTCCAAAAGTCTCTGGCAAAAAACTACCAAGCTACAAAAAGAAACCGGTAACAACACACTCGGTGAAAGGTTTTAGCTGCTCTTTCAGCAATAGAAAAGGGAATAAAAGGAAATTTGGAAACAACACAGGGTGGCCGTAATTTGTCCTCCAACCAGGCCCCTGGAGAGAGGGTCCTCGGGGGCAGCAGGTGCCCATCAGGACAGCCTGTGCCACGAGCATGCATACGCCCAATAAGGAGAAAGGGAAGGAATGTTCTCTTACTGAGTAGGATTTCAGGACCCGAGCAGGAAACCGCACTTCGTACAAAATGTTGGAGCTTTCAGAGATGAAACCCTAAGAAATAACAACGTCATGGAGCCAGCCGCAGCACGCGGACGTGCCTGGGGTGCCACGGGGGCTCGGGGAGGGGCCAACGTGCTGTGAGATACCAGCTCCTGCCGCTAGTGGATCTTCAGGCATGAGAGCAAAAGTCCAAACATGCGATCCCGGCCCTGCGATCCCAGTTTACAAAGCGATGCTGTCTGCGAACTCAGTCCCTCCGTGTGACCCTCTGAGCTGGGGTGACCCTATCACGCTCTGGAGGAGTCGGGCTGCGTCCCGTCTGTCTCCCCAGCAGCCAACCCCCCCAGACCCCAGAGTGCCCTGGAGCAGGCCAAGCGGCCCGCAGACGCGCCTTCCCAGGTGCCTGCAGAGCTGGGCCTACCTTCTGCTTGCAGGATGCCTCGCCGGACCGTGCGGAGATGATCACCGTGGCTGCCATCAGAAGCTCCAGCAGAAGGAGCAGAACCAGATTGAAATTTATCTGCCAAAGGACAACATGTGGTCTGTGCGGCTGGCTTTCTTTGCTTTTATCCTGTAGCCTTAGGTGCCTGTCCAAAGCTCTGGGCAGCTACTTCTGTCCAAGGCTGGATGCCTTCTAGGTACGTGGGCCACACACCAACTCTAGTTCACACATCTTTGTTGTCGTTGTTTTAAACCATTCTTAGCTCAAGGGTTGGACATGGCCCTCGGGCTGTCATCTGCTGACACCTAATCTAAACCTCCCTTGTGTTTGCCCTTCCTGGGTATTTAAAGAGATGAAATCTTTCTTTCACACCAAAACTTGCACATGCTTACAGCAGCTCTCTGCATAATTGCAAAAAAACGGGAAACCCAGGGTCTTGGGGGGATGAGGACCATCCCACATCCTGATTGTGTTGGCAGGTCCATGGAGCCATACCTGTGTTAATGTTCAGAGGACAACAACCTCAGAAGACAACTTAACTGCCTGACACAGAAGGCAGGCAGGGAGAGCCTGGCCCACCCTCCTCCGCGGGGCTCACACGCCAGCTGCTCCTCCTGCCTCCTCACCCTGGGCCAGGTCACCCCAACCGGGCAGGCCCTGGGCCCCGCTGCCCGCTCTCATCACCCACACCAGCCAGTCCAGAGCTGGGCCCTGCCCACGTCCTTTCCTGTGGAAACCCCCGTGGTCCCTGAGGCTCCTCTGTGTGCTTCATATGCCAGAGCGGCACACCCACAGGGCAAGGAACAATGCCCTCAGCGTGGTGTGGCTCTGCCCTGGATGTGTTCCACCTCTCGAGCCCAGGAGAGCAGAAGTGAACTGAGGGAGGGAGTGAAGCAAGCCTGAGCAGGGGGAGCGGGCTCGAGCCAGCAGCAGACTCCTCTGCTGTGGCCTCCCTCTCAGCTTGCCTCTGCTCTGCCAGGCTCGAGATCCCGCGGGCAGGAACAGATGGGACAGGAGCCCTGGCGCAGTCTGGCGCAGGTGGTGGGCAGGGTGGATGCTGCAGTCTCGGCACTGGGAGAGGTGGCTCAGTGGGCCACGCTTGAGCAGAAGGCTGAGCAGACAAGGTTTCGTGTGTTACAAGGTTTCGTGTATCTTTCACAATTTACCCGTTCCATGTCTCGGGTGCTGTTCCAGATGATTGATGCGCAGTGGGTTGCTGCTCAGAGCCACACCTCCCGGTTCCACGTACAAGTGTGTCTGTTTGCACCCATGGCAGGTGAACACATAGCCACAGTGTGTGCATGTCTTCAGAGGCACCTGTACTCTCCAGACTGCCCTCCCAAGGGCCTGCGGCAAGCTTGGGAGTGCCGGACGGAGGCCCGCCTCCTGGACTCCTGCCCGTCAGATGTGGGCCAGCACCCCCACGGTTTTAATTATCTACACTGGTCACTAAGCAGCTGAGCATCTCTCCAGCTGCCTGCGGCTACCCCATGTAGTCTCCTGGCACACCTGACTTTCTCTGTAGTGGGAGGTCTACCGCACTGTGCAGCCAGCCCTTCATCCTGAGACTTCACTGCCCTTCCTTAGCAAGCACTCCTTGTCTCCAGGGCGGGTGGGCAGGTGTGTGTCTCAGCACTGGGACCACCTCGGCACCCGTGGCACTGCTCCCAGCCCACCTGCCTTGTTGGGGACCTACGGCAGCTCCTGGCTGTCGGGGGAGTGGCCAGCCTGTCTTCACGGGGCTCCTGCCCTGGCCCTGGCTCACTGCCCCAGCCACTGGGTCCCCCCCTGCACTGGTGCCCCAGGCCCAGGGTGTCGCCACCTCGCTGGCTGGGACATTAGGGGAGATGCTGTGATTCTCAGTGAGGCTTTGTGATTTCCTACAAAACCGCCTTGCAGACCTTTTGTCTCATTTAGTCTCTGGAACTTTACATGTTTCTTCCCACGCAATATGTGTATTTAAATTACATTTTCTAAATGCTCTGTTGTGGTGCACCCAGTCACTTTATGCTGATCTGCACACCCAGCACCCTCCTTCCAGGCTTCTGGAGATTCCGGTGACAAGCGAGTAGGAAACCCTCTCTTCTGCAGAGGTCGGCAGTAGGTGTCCCCTCGAGGCCTGCGGGTCTGCTCATTTCTCATGCCTTCTAAGCCTGGCTCAGACTTTCTTGGGGCTCCCTCATCCCTCTACCAGTCTTAAAGTGTGTTCAACATTTCACACACAGGCAGGAGGCTATTTCTGAGACATATTCAATCAGCCCTTGTTTTTGTCTGGGTTTCTTCTCTTTCAGCAACATCATTTAAAAGACAAGGCTTTCCCCTTTTCTCATTGGTACACAAACACTGTGTCTTATGATCAACAGCATCACAGGCTGATGAAATATGTCACTACGAACTGTTAATTTTTAAAAACTGTTGTAGAAAAGATTGTGTTATCAGTAAGTCCATTTACGGAATCAATAAGAATTAATTAAAAATAATTCTTTTCTTCAGAAGCATGTGTAAAATCCTCAAAATTTTTCAGACTCAAGAGTTATGAAGCACATTTAACTGCATAGCTACGGTGCTTTCGCGATGCAACAGACAGCCCTCCTGACGCCCACCCTGGGGCCCAGGGCTCGGCAGGCTCCGTGGGCCCAGACTGCAGCCCCTACATCAGCAGGAAGGCAGGGAGGCACCTTGGGGCCCACCTCCCTTTCTCATGACTCACGTCTGTTGCTGATGGGCTCAGGACAAGTTTGCATCCAAACCAGATTAAACACGTGGTGGTGACAGCAAATGTGGAAACAAACAATATCTGAAAGTTGGGAATCTGAAATGCAAGACAGAGGGTTATTCTCCACTGTGTAACTAGAGAAGTGGAGGTCACATTAGACCAAATCCCAGGTCATTCATCAAAAATCCTAGAACTCTTAACACTTAAGAATTAGCTGGGTGGGTGGCCTGCAAGCTTGGGTCTCTCTTGGCTGGAAGGGACAGGACACCCCATGGAGGGGGCCTAGGGCTGCTGTGGGGTGGCAGAGACACATCCCACCCACATGCGAGTGCCCACAGAGGGCCAGGGCCTGCCCCCCGAACGCTGGGGCAGCACGCCATCGTGCCTCATCCACAGCTGAGGGCTGTGCAGCTCCCCCACCCACGGGACAGGACAGGAGGCTGCACTCACCACCTCAGTGGTCCTCCTGGAAATGGCAAAGCTCGCGACGGCTGACGGGATGCACTGGGAAGAAACAGAGCCAGGTGAGCGGTCACACGGCGCCCTAAGAGCACCAGGGAAGACCTGGGACACGCCACCAGCCCACTGGATGCACATGCCTTTCAAAATAAATCTATCCTGGAAGAAGCTTTAACTTTTCTAAAGAGATGAAAAGATATCTGATCATGAGGACCTTCCGGCTGGACATTCTCAGAAGCCCAGTGTGGCCTCTTGTGCACAAGCTAGGGCTCCTCTTCGCTGAAGAGTTGCCCATGAAGGAAATCTGTCCTGGGAATCACACCCGAGGCCCCACTTTGATCCCCACAGTCGCCAAGGATGAGGAAGAGGGTGAGCATGGGGTGCCAGGGCGGGGAAAGTGGCCAGAGTGGACTGCACGGACCTCTCGGGGACACCTGGAGGGCCACACCAGGTGCTGCTCTGGAGTGGAGGGGCCCTGCAGACCCCACAGTGGGAGCAGCCCCAGCCATGGCGGCAGGGCCCCCAAGACGAATGGCAGTGATCTGAGGGGCCCCAGGGGGAGCAGTGAGACCACGTGACTTGCTTCTTCTCCTGTCATCTCAGGGGAAGGGCACAGCCAAGAATTTTGCCTTGCCCTGGAGCCATCTGGGTTGGAGGTCAGAGGTCACCATGACCCCCAAGAGCTGCTCCAGTGGTGAGGACAAAGGGCTACCTAGAAGGTTCCAGAGAGAACCGTACGGGTGGGTCAAATTCTTTCAAGGGGTTTTGTTCTACAGAAGCAGAGGCCAGTTGACACAGGGGCTGGGGGACAATAAGGGGAGTTTGTGTCTGCTTGTGCTCTAAGACATGTGAGGGTGCTGATGGGCCCCACAAGACCCCAGGGGCCGTGTGCCGTGGCCTCCCGTGGCTCCCACGAATCCAGAAGCATGCACAGGCTTTGGGGAGTGGTGGGGGTGCAGTCCCCGACTGCAGAGGGCGGGCTCCCTGCCAGCTCCCCGGGTGGCCCAAGCAGCATATACTGCCCATTTGAAGTGAAAATGCCATTTCTTGCCCACGAGTCTGTGAGTAAGACCCAAACCGGCTTCTTTAGTAATTTCAAGAGTAACAAGTCCTGTTTGCAGATAAAGTTGCACAAAAAGATTTTGAATGAGGAGCAAGTGACCGTGAAGGGAAAATCTGGAGCAGAGAGACTGAGATGCACAGCCCCAGCCTCCGGCACCAAGGTACCACCAGGGAACACCGCTTACCGAGCCTGCAGCACAGCGCAAGTAATCCATTTCAGAAGGAAACACATTCCCCAGGTAGAGCGAGAACCCCGATGTCACCAACAGGCAGCTCTGCGAAGTAGCACAGCTGTGGTCACACCGCGGTCTTGCCTGGAGACTGATGGCAAACACCCGGCCTCTGCCCACAGCCTGACCATCTGTACCACACCCACGCCTGGATCCCACCAGACCTGACTCCTCCCTGGTATCACTACAGCCTCATACTTTCTGGGAGAGAGCGGCTCTGTCAAAGTTTAAAGCAAGAAGTGGTGCCTCTCCCCAGAAAGTGCTGTCACCCCAACATGTACAATTTCAGGGCCTCAGAATCCCCACCCTGACCACGCCTGCTCAGGCCAGAATGACTCCTGCAGCCCTCAGGTGCCATGAATGTCTGCAAGAAAATGTCCCAGGACCCCAGGCAAGTCCTCTCAAATGTTTGGTGTCCTCCAGCCTGCCCCCAGCTCCCTGCTGGCCCAAGCCCTCCTCCCACGCTTCCCACCTCGGGACACTGTCCCACCGTTCACTCTGCCGGCCAGCAGGCTGCCCTGGGAGCACAGCCCCTCCTCTCCATCTTGCAAGGCCACCCCTCCAGGAGTTGAGGGTCCTAGAGGCACTCTGAGGTGAGGCAGGACCCAGCAGTCAGCGTGGGCCCTGGGCCGTCCCAGCCTTGGTGGGACACAGAGCAGCCACGGCAGAGGCCAGCAGGCTGATGTGACAGAGAGTCGTGAACTGGAGACTACAAGGCTGTGTGGGACCTGGGCCAGCTGGAGCCACACCCAGGCCAGGGGATGTGTGAAGGCAGGCCAATGGCCCATGGCCCTGTCATGGAGTTACTTACCCCCATCAGCACAGAGAAGACCCAGGTCTTGTGACTGAAGCAGAGGGGCAGGCTTGTTGACAGCTGGAGGTCGCAGGGCATGCCCTCTGGTGTGGCGCTCCCTGCCCCTGGCCTTCCCAGCTCCTCCCTGCACGGCTCCTCCCGGGTCATGGAGCCTGGGGGACAGATGCCAGCATTCACAGCCTTGGGACAGCTGCGCAGGGAGGCCAGTCACCTCTGCTGCCATTCGTTTATTTGTAATTAAGTTATTGTTTTCTTTTGATCACTTTGCAAAACCTCTAAAATACATTGTCTTCAATAAACACTCACTTTTAAGTTGTTTCAGTAAAAGGAATAGCGTTCATACCGAGTGAGGTATGAATTTGAAGAGCAAGCTCTTAGTTCTACAGTGCCGAAAATGGTCTGGACTTCAGGGTCTAAGAGCCTCACTCACCCAGTCCTCCGGAACATTCCCACCTTCCCCAGCAGCATCATTCACATGCTGCAACCTTTCCAAAGTGTGTTCATGTGCTCAAGGTGGCAACTGAACACAAGATGGTCAAGTGGGCACCCACTAGACATCTTGGTGTCTGCCTGCTTACCTGCGGGGGTTCTGGGCATCAGGAGTGCTGGTCTGTAGGTGAGGGGCTTGCTTGCTGTTAGCCAGTCAGCCTGCCTTGGGCTCCCAGCAAGAACTATTCACAGACAGAACAAAAGCCCAAGAAAAGAAAACTGCACTTCAGTGGGGGAAGGAGGGCTGCCTCCTGAATTTCAATGAGGAACTGCAGCACGGTCCTGGAAAGCTCTGTGGTGACCGCATAAGCAGTGGCCGCATAATGGCTGGCTCAGAGCGCTGCTCGGCCAGGTCTCAGCAACACCGGGGAGGTTCCATCACGCAGCTCTCTCAGGCACCAGAGCATGTACCTCGGAAGAAAGAGCCGTACCTAAGGAAGAACTGCCATTGACCTAGCACAGAACCTGGCAGGCCAGAGCGCCAGGAGCCTTCTTTTGAAACAAGTAACTTATTCAAAGGCCTTTTCACACATCCTTTCAAGCAGACTTTTCCCATCCTGTGATCATATGAGGAAGGCCTCCCTTTGCAAAGTCACATACACATTTGCACACCCAGCTCAGCTGGCATGGCCCCGGAGCTGCTTGGAATTCTGGCCATTGGCCCTTTATTTCCACTCACTAAGCAGAGAGAAAGGACGGGGAATGTACTTTGCCCAGAGTCACTGGCGCCCTGACAGTCACAGCAACAGTCTTTGTGCACATGGGAACCATGAAATGCCCACACCAAAGCATTCTGAACACCCAGCTCCTCAAAGCAGAGGCATCCGTTTCAAATCATAGGGTGCTCTGTTGTCTCAGTTTAAAGGTTAGAGTTAATTTGCACAAACTGTAACCTGTGAAAGTCAAGAGATTTCAAATAGGTTGAAAACCCTCCCAAACATCTTTACTAGTTTTAAAGTAATGCACAAAATTTGCTGGGATTGGTCCAGCTGGATCAAACCCTTCGTGTGTCTGCTTGAAGAATGTTAAGCTGATTTCACCATTTCTGTGCCTTTCCAAAGTTGTTCTATTAAAAATCCAATCGCATTGCCTTGAAACAGGGACTGTAACACAAATTTGTCAAGACCCTAGAGTCATAGTCACTTGAGAAATGGTTCCTTGTTTCTATAGCAATGCTAGTTTTGAAACAAGTCCTGTTCTTTCTTTCATACTGTCTTCAAACACATCATTGTTCCTAAAATGTACTTCTTCCCATCTGTCTGCTGAGGTCCTACCCATGCTTCAGCATTTACACGGCCATTCTGCAAATATTTATGAAGGGAACAGAGCTGGCCCCATCCTTCCTACATGGAGCTTACATTCTGATTGGGGGACAGGTGCACACAACACAAATACATTAGTGTGTTCTGTGGTGACACACCTGTTCTCCACGATGGAAAGTGGGGGAGGGAAACAAGAAGGGGGTGCAGTTGGGGAAGTCAGGGCAGGCCTCACGGAGGAGGAGGCATTTGAGCAAAGATGTACAGAAGGTGGGGAGAGGAGAGGCACAAAGGCCCTGAGGTTGTATAGCTGGAGGACAGAGAGCAGAGCGATCCCGCGGGGTCAGGTGCAGGTGAGGCATCCAGGTACAGGGCTCCTGTGGATGTGGAGACAAACTTGACTTTAACTCTGAGATGGACCGAGGGTGGGTTCTGGGCAAAGGAGCATCCAGCCACCTACGAGGTGAGAACATCTGGCTAGGACTCAAGTGGAGGGGTGGGCAGTGGAAGGTGCCTGGATTCTGGAGATTCTGAGGAGCTCGTAACACCACCTACAGTCAGCCTGACCTGCGGCAAGAGGGGCAGGAATTCAGGCAATTGGACCTGCCTCACCTAAGATGGAGACGATGGAGAGACAGGTCCAGGGGAAGGTCAGGAGGCTCATTCTGATGATGAGGTTCAGATGTCTGTGGGGTGTCCAAGGGGACTGGAAGGCAAAGTCTCGAATCCAGGTCAGGCTCAGGCTGACTCCTGTGAAGGGCAGTCCCCTTTGCTCCGGGCACCTCTTCTCCAGGTCCCTGCTGGGAAGCCCAACCAAGGATCCAGCCGTGTTGTGATTTACACGTTTCTGAAGGAATGCCTCTTCCCACCTACCCAATAAATGCCTGGGAAATTCCCATTCCCATGTGTACTCCAGGCCCAAGGGGAGGACTTAGCCGTGATTCCTAAACGTTTAAGGAATGAGTAGCTCCCCCATGTCTCAAGGAATTATAATCACAGTAAGCATCTAAAGACAGGGAGGCCCAGGCTGTCAGTTAGGCTGATGATCTGACCAGTAAATCAAAAACATGCTGACAAAACAAATTTGGACTTCACCAGCCAACAACGGCAGGACACCTGTTTCCAACTGCCTATGGAACATTCACAAAAAGAGACTATAGGGAGGGAGAACTCAGTAAACCTAAGACTGAATGCATCCAGATTTTATTTTCTGACCATGACAAAATTAGAAACTAAAAGTTAAAATACAAGACAAATTTTGTAGTATGCTGCTTAGAGCTTAGAGAAGTTATAACTTCATTGCTTATATTAAAAACGGATAAAGTTCCAAAATTCATGATCTAAATTTCCACCGTAAGAAGTTAAGAAAAGCACAAATTAACCTCCACCCCCCACCAAAAAAAAGATAAAAGGCGGGAAATACTAAAGAAGAGAGAAGAATCAATCAAACCAAGAGGTTTTTTTTAAAAAAAATCGATAAAATCGATAAACCATTAGCTAGACTGATGAAAAACAAGAGGGGAGACAAAAATTACCATTACCAGGAATGATAGTCCATCACTATGGATCGCATATGCATTAAAAAGATAGTAAGTAAACACTGTGAACAATTTTGTGTCAGTAACTCCACACCTTAGAGGGAGTGGCAGAAATGACGGAAGCTACTGAACATCACCTCGATAACGGAATAGTCCTATAGCTACCGCGCAAGTTGAATTTGTAATTTAAAATTTTCCCAGGAAGGAAACTCCAGGCCCAAGTGAGTGCACTGGTGAACTCCACTCACGTGGAATGAATTACACTGACCCTAGCCTTCCAGAAAGGGGAAGAAAGGGCTCGCTGTGTGCAGCCAGCTTAGGATGCACAGCAAAACCCCAGTCTGGACAAAAGAACTAGACTGGGTGGCAGGGACCCATATCCCTCGGGAAGCTCCTGCCCCTTGACCGGGTGCCACAAGGCGACTGGCATTCCCCAAGCGTGGTAAACCACGAGCGCCCCAGACGAGCGGGGCTTCCGCAGCCTCAACTCCGGCCCATGCGTCTCACTCACGTTAACAGGCCCCGCGGATGCGGAGGAGCAGCTGGGGACCGCCACGCCCCCGCCCTCGGCTCTCGGAGGGCGGGAAGAGGGCCCCCGGGCCCGTGGAGGCCGCCGCCCGCCCAGTGCAGCCCGCGACGTCATTCCGCGGCCTCGCCTGGCTCGCCAGCGCTCCAAGGGCCCAAGAGCCAACCGCCGACCGCCAACGGTTGGGGCCGCGAGGCAACCCCATTGGCCAAGCGCAACAGCGCGCGGGCGCAGGCGCGGGCGCCGCGGCCCCATTGGCCGCCGGGGCGGAGCCGTGCGCAGGCGCCGCGTGGTAACCGCGTTGGACGCGGGCGGTGGGCAGCGCATCGCTGGGTGGCGGCGAGGCCGAGGCTGCGCCATGCTGCGTCTCGCGGCCAAGCTGGTGGCCTTCTTCTGGCGGAGAGCAGACGGCTGCGAGGGAGAGGCCGGGCCACCGGAGGCCGAGCTCGCGGAAGGTGCCTCGCGGGCCGGCGGTCGGGTGGGCGGCCGCCACCTCGGGGCTGTGCGTCGGGGCTGGAGAAGTGCCGGCGTCCCCTTTTGCTCGTTTCCACCCCAAACGCAGGCCTTGCTCCAGGAGTGGCAGTGTTTCGCGTGTCTGGACGCCAGTCCCACCTGCGGGGGCCGAGCCGTCTCAGGCGCCCCTCCCTCAGCGGCACCTGGTGTCATGGCGGCCGGCAGCGTGCCCCCCCCGCCCCCCACTCCCCACTCCCCACTCCCTCCTTCGTCGGTGTTGCTCGTGTGCTTAGAAGCCTCTGAAAATACAGCGCCTTTCAGAACCTCATGGGACCGTGCTCCACCTGTCTGGAGAGTGTCTTGATTCTCTCGCCCCGGGAGCCCAGGGTGCCCAAAATTACACAGTCGCGTTGTCCGGGGGTCCTAGTGTTTTCTCCCAGCTCCTCCTCCTCTTTGAGAATTGAATTCAGGGTAGTGAATTCTCTGGTCGCTTTTCTAGCCTCCACAGAAGCAGGCACGTCAGAATTGGAGTTGCATGTCGAAGGCCCCTCGCTAACAGCCGTCTGTGCCTAGTTGCCGGTGCCTGCATAGCGAACCCTCGTGGCCTGCAGCAAACCCCTCATCAGCCTTGTTTTGTCTATGAAATGCCCTGGGCTTCAGCTCGGTGCCTCAGCAAGCTTGGGTGTTGTACCACGACCTGGCCACAGCCCAGGGTAGCAGTGAGGACTCAGAACCCTGGTGCCAGTGGGGGATCTCGCCAGGACTGGGGGCTCGCTGTTTGGATGAGGGCATGCCCCCTCCTGGGCCAGACTTATTCCCCAAGCCCAGAATCTCTTCTAGCATCTCTTGGTGAGACAATACAGAACCTCCTGACTGCTGCTAATGTTACCGACGATGGGAAAATACAACGGGGCAATAACAGTAGGAATGGCCCCTCAGACCCCATAGAATGCTAAGAAATTACCCTGCACCCCACCTGTGCCAGCCATTCGGAGGTCTGTACATTGCACTTGATTCTGTCATGTAACCCTCAGCTCTTGGGTAGAGACCATATGTCTCCATTTTAACAGATGATAGATAATAGGCACAGGGAGGGTAAGGATCCAGCCCAGGGTTACACGGGGCAGTGGGAGATTCAAAGCAAGCAGGCTGGCTCCGCAGTCAGAGCTATCTGCCCCAAGTCCACCATCTGCCCCTTGGAGAACCTGGGGCAGTGTGCCTCAAAAACCCTGCATTCTGAACACTCATTTCCCCCGGAGAGTTCTCCAGCCCTTAGGCTCCTAGCCCATGGATGCCAGTGTCCTCCCCCTTTCTCTGGTAGGGAGTATTTGAAGTGTGGGCTGACTTTTGTGGTCAAATATAACCTCTTTGTTTACCCATCTCAGAGGACACCAAGTTGAAAACTGTCCAGGGTGTGGTGACAAGGTACTGCAGCGATTATGGCATGATTGATGACTTGATCTACTTCTCTAATGAAGCTGTGACTGGCAGAGTGCTCCTGAATGTCGGACAGGAAGTTACTGCAGTTGTGCAAGAAGACAAAGTGTCAAATGGACTGAAGGCCATCAGGGTAAGGCCTGACTTCATTCGGGAAGTCTCTTCACCACGGGGCTTCCTGCTGCTGTCCTGCTGCTCAGAGGCAGCCTGGCCACTGGTGAGCAGAGTGTACCTGTGCGGGATGCTCTTGGTCTCATAAAAGTTAGTGGTGGTCATTGTAAATCACTCAGACAACACAAATTTAAAATTCCTAAACTTGCCTATAATTTTATACCACCGTAAAGAACACCTAACATCCTACATTTATTTTAGTTCTTTGAAAAACTATTGTTAAAAATTATTATTATTGGACACTTTGTTATCCAATTAGCAAAGATAATTAGTGGACTTTTTTCATTTAAAGATAGTATTTTCTTACTCTAAATTCTTGGAAATTGAGTTAAAGGGTGTGCACCTCTAACATTTTAATGGCCATCACCAAATTATCCTCCGATAATGTTCTGATTTTTGAGGTGCAAGGTGAAAAACTGCCTGTTAACCCAATGTTTGCAAAGACATGGGCATTATCAATTCTTGAATTCTTTGCCAATCTAATAAGTGAAAGTGATCTCATGATTTTTATTTGCACTTAAGCTTTAAAGTAGATTAATACTTCACAGTTTTTCTATGAGTTACTTTCATGTCCTTTATTTTTTTGTCATTGTTGGGTTCAGCTTTTTTAAATTAAAGTTTCTATGTTAGCAAAATGTGCATTTTTTAAGGAAAATTACTACATGAAAGTTGCAGGTATTTGTCCCAAGACCATGTTTTGATTTTGCTGCAGTTTCATTTGACGTAATTCCACGTGTCTGTCTACTCCATGTCACTTTGGGGCTCTGTGAGAACCCTTAGGCTTAATTCCCCCTCTTATCACCCATACGCACTTGGGTTTTCCTCTGAAAATTGTTTATTGACATTTAAGTATTTAAACCACCTGGAATTTATTTGCTGTAGACTGAAAGAAGGAACCAGACACTTCTTTCCCAGTAGCTAGGCAATCATACCATAAGTGATTCACTTTTTTCCTGCTTATTGGGAAGGTCCCTTTACCATATACACCAGATCCCCACCCACATGGGACCTGGTCTGAACCATGTGGGCCCCATGGTGTGGCCACATCCGTGAGTGGTAGACTAGTGGCCAACCTCCTTTTATTTGTGGATGGTATTCCCTTGGTTCTCTACCCACCCTGGGTGAGCATTAGAGTCATTCTTGTTTGTCCTTGTCAGCTCAGATTCTGTTTGGACACCACTGAGTTTGTGGATCATTTAGGCTGAGTGACATATGGATCATATACAAACTTCTCTAGCTACAAATTATGCCTCCCCAGTTATTTAAGACTTTCTTTGTTTTTTGTTTTTACAGTTCAAAAGTTTTCTCATTTAAGTTCTGCCCATTTCTTAAGTTTATTTCCAAGAACAATATAATACTGTTTTGTGTCTTCAAGCTAGTCTTTTTTTCGTATACAGCAAAGCTGTTGATTTTTGTTACGTAATTTGGTAGCTAGCAAACTTACTGAGCTTAAATACTTTTAAAAAATGGTTGAGATATACTTTATTGCTACTATAGTTAGTAAATGCCATCTTAATTATTAATATCCTCTTTCTCGAAATTTACAAATCAAATTCTAGAATTGCATTGTTCAGTATGATAGCTGCCAGCCATGTGTGGCTATTTAAATTTAAATTCATTAAAGTATGTAAAATCAAAAATTAATTCCTCAGCTTCACTAACTACATTTGAAGTACTAAATGTAGCTGGCGGCTACCAGATTGGGCAGCACAAACCTAAAACATTTCTGTCATCGTAGGAAGTCCTGTTAGACAGCTTTGGCCTTGAATGCTACCAGGAAAAGTGGACTCTCTCTCTTGCCGTGTTCTCCACCTGCACTTTAACTCCTCAGGCCTAAAGCTCTCCTGGTTTCTGTTTTTAGCTCCCTGGCAGCTCCCTGATCATCTGAACCAGATGCTTATACCTTTGCTTGATTTACCAACACTAGGTAATATTTACTGACTTCCATCATGAAAGACATGGAGTTGGCTCTTTTACACTACCCTCTGAATTTCTTTATTTTTATTTAGTTTTTTTTGTGTGTGATACAATGCATAACATAAAAGTTACCATTTTTAAGTGTAGAAATTCAGTGGCATTAAGTACATTCACAATGTTGTATATCCATTAACACTATTTTCAGAACCTTTTCACCACCCCAAATAAAATTCTGTCCCCATTAAGCAGTAATTCACTAGTCTACTCTTTGTGAATTTGACTATTTCAGCAATCTCATAGTGGAATCATACAATATTTGTCCTTTTGTCTCTGCCATATTGGACTAAGCATAATATTTTCGAGATTTATCTATGTAGCATGTATTGGAACTTTATTCCTTTTTTGCATGGCTGAATAATATTCCATTGTAAGTATAGACTACATTTTGTTGCCACATTCATTCCACAATGGCTACATCATTTTACATTCTCATCAGCAATGCACAAGGATTCCAGTTTCTCTGTATCTTCACCAACAGAAATTCTTTCCTTTTTTGTGGAGGAGTAGCCATCCTACTGGATATATCTTCAAGTGGTATTGTGGGTATTTTTTAAATTTACATTTTCCTAATAATTAATGATTTTGAGAGGCATATTTTCACGTGCTTGTTGGTTTTTTCTATATCTTCACAAATGGGGAAATCCCTTTCCCTATTGAATGGTCTTGGTACCCTTGTTGAAAATCATTTGACTGTATGCACGAAGGTTTAATTCTGGGTCTCTGTCCCACTGGTCTGTGGAATAATGTTAATTCAAGTCCTTTGCCCATGTTTTAATCAGGTTGTTTATGTTCTTGTTGAATTGTAGTTCATATATTCTGGACATTAATCTGTTATCTGACTTTGAAATATTTCTTCCCATTCTGTAGGCTTTTTTTACTTTTTCTCAATAGTGTCCTTTGATGAACAGAAGTCTTAAATTTTAATGAAGAGTCTAATTTATCCTTTTTTACTGCCTGTCCTTTTGATGTTACACAGCACTTAAAAAGTCACTGACCTGACTTGATCATGAAGATTTTCACTTATGCTTGTTTCTAAGAGTTTTAGAGTTTGAGCTCTTAAATTTAAGTCCTTGATCCATCTGGAGTTAATTCTTGAATATAATCTTAGATAAGGGTTTGACTTAATTCTTCTGCATGTTGATGTCCAGCTTTTCCAGCACCGTTTTTTGAGAAGACTGAACAATGGGCAAGTCCTTTCCCTGTTGAATGGTCTTGGCACCCTTGTTGAAGATCAGTTGACTGTATGAGTGTTTATTTCTGGGCTGTCTGTTCTATGCCATTGGTCCGTGTCTTTTCTTTATGCCACATTTTTTATTACTAGCTTTGTACGAAGTTTTGAAATCAAGATGTATGAATCCTCCAACTTTGTTCTCCCTTTTCAAAAAACGTTTTGGCTGTATTGGGTCCCTAGAGGGACCATATGAGCTTTAGGAACGGTTTTTCTGTTTCTGCAAAAGACTTCACTGGGATGTTGACAGGGATTTTGCTGAATCTGCAGATCACTTTGGATGGAATTGATGCCTTAATATTAAGTCTTCTAATCCATAAACATGTTGTCTTATTTGTGTCTTTTATAACTTCTTTCAGCCACATTTTGTGGTTTTTCAATGTATAATTCTTTTACCTTCTTGGTTAAATTTATTCCTAAGTATTTGGTTGCTTTTGATGCTATGGAATTGTTTTATTAATCCCCTGTTTTGGGTTATTTTTTGAAATATAGAGGTACAACCAAGTTTGTGTATTGCTTTTGCAGTTGCTGCAACTTTCCTGAATGTGTTTATTAGCTGTGACAGGTTTTCTAATGGAACTTTTGGCAGTTTCTGCATATAAGATCATGTCATCGGCAGGCAGATAATTTTCTTCCTTTCCAACTCGGATGCCTTTTGTGTCTTCTGGCTGAATTGCCCTGGCCAGGACCTCTGGTGCTGTTTTGAACAGAAGTGGTTAGAGCGGGCGCCTTTGCCTTGTTTGTGGCCTCAGGGGAAAGCTCTCAGTCTCTCACTGTTGGATGTGATGCTCCCTGTGGGCTGGTCACAGATGCCCTCAACGTGTGGAGGGGGTGCCCTGCATTCCCTAATTATTGAGTGTTTTCTTCATGAAGGGGCGTTGAGTTTTGTCAGGTACCTTTTCCGCACAGGTGATCATGTGTTTTCCGTTCTACCAGTGTGGGTGTGTCACGCCGATGGGTTTTCCTGTGTGAAACCCTTAACGTTTTGGATAAATCCTCCTTGAGGATGGTTTGTAACCCTTAATACACTGCTTCATTCAGTCTGCCAGTGTTTTGTATCTGTATGTGTAGATTTTCTTGTTGTGTAGTTCTCTTCTGGTTCAAACAGTGCTTTGCTTGTCCTGCAGGTGGAAGCTCTCTCTCCCAAATGGGAAGATGACGGCAAAAACCATGGCAGAGGACTGTCAGAATGCAGCCCCCGGGTGCTGATTGGCTTTGTGACTTCTGTGACAAAAGGTGCTGGCTACATCAGTCAGACTACATACTTCTCCCTGGACAATGTCTGTGAAGGTAGACTAAATGGGTTTCTATTTCACATCTAAGGTTAGGTTTTGTGGGCCTTTTAATTTTTACAGAATAGGTTTGAGATGGTTACACGCATGACTGAACAGGCGAGATTTGGACATGCTCCTCAGAATCATTGTTACTAACATAAGTCAACAGTATTACAGATACATGGAAGTACTGCTGTTTTAAAGTAATTCAAATGTTTTAAAATGGGACTTGGGGATACTTTGTCCTTTCCCAGAGTATATATCCATTTTTAATTGCATTTGTTTATAGCTGATCTAATGTTTTGACTTTATGCCTGAAGAATTAATTTGTCGGTGCCGTTTATTGAGTTTAGGATTGATTGTGTGCATGCTCTCTCTAGTGGCATGTGGGGAGCTGGGCAGGGAGAGGCCCAGAGCCAGCTCTTCCTCCCGAGGAGCAGCACCCCGCCATGTTCTATAACTGGGAGGCGTGGGGAACGCTGCCCACTGCAGAGGGGCTTTCTGAGCTGCATTCCAGCCACACACCCTCCTGCTGCATGTTCAGGGAGAAGCAGAGTAGGAATTCCCTAACATTGTGGCTCCCAGGGAGCCCAGGTACAGAGGGCAGTTAGCTCAGTCCAGTGGGCAGCTTGCTGTCTTACCTTACATGTAAAAAAGCCAGACTCTGACCTTGGTTACTAACACTGGGATTCCCCCAAGTGAAACTGACAGGTGGTGTTGTCTGGGATTTTTAAATCTCTGTTTTGTCAGAGAAACTCAGCTCGGGAAAAATTCTGGGATTGCTCAGCTCCAGAGAGAATCCCTAGGTCCCTGTAATGATGCCGACAAAAAGTCCCTCCCAGACTGGAACCCAGCACATGCCGTAGATGTTCCTCAGAGGTGCAGAAGAGAAGGTGCCTCCTGAGGACTGGCACCAAAGCATAGGCAGAGGGATTTTCTGCACACAGGTGCTCTTGAGCTACAAATTTGTGCCATAAGCCATCCAAAAGCTGCTGTTGACATGATTGCAGAACCTTATGGGTGAAGCAGAAAGAACACCTTTGAAAGAAAAATGTGAAAAGAGCTAGTGGAATCTAACCAGGTCGACAGCGCCAGAGAGTAAAGCTTGTGTCTATGGGGCCTCTTCGGCCTCCTTACCTCTGGGAGAGCGGTGGCAGGAACAAGCAGCAGACAGTGCCTCTGTGAAAGGGCATGGCTGTGTGCCCATCAGACTTCATGTATAAAAGCTGGTGGGAAGAGGAGGAATTAAGCTAAATTTTTTGTTATTTAAGGGAGGGTCAGAATATACTGTTTCCTTCTTGATACTCATTCAGCAAATCCTGGAGTGCATTCCTCCAGCCAGGTGCTGTTGTGTAGAAATCACTCTCACGGGACTGAGAGCTCATGGACAGTGTGTTCCACTCCGCAGGACCAGTAGTAGGTGGGTGGGCACCTGCTGGCTTTGGGCTCCCTTGGGGGAAGGCGGGGCCCAGCCCCCGGGTGCAGAGCAGACTGAGGACGCAGTCCGGGTGAAGCGTGGGCTCTGTCCTGTGTGTGAGCTCCTGAGGGGGCCAAGGCAAGGCCAGCACAGTCAGACTGCGGTGTGGAGACGAGCCAGCCCCCCACCCTGGAAGGGGTGACTGCAGAGAAGCAGGAGTCTAAGCAGCATGCACACGGGAGGTAGGGTCCCAAACAGGAGCAAAGCCAGTGCAAATAGCAGTTTGTTTTCCCATCAGAATCATGGAATCAAAGGGAAGGTCATACAAGAGCACACTGGTGAAGGAGAGCTATCTGATATTACTGTGCATGCTGCTGTAAATTCACTTTAAACCCAATGCTGCAGATAAAATACTTTTTTTACGATGATAACATGAATACAGGTTTTGATGGAGTTCAGCACTGTAATAAAAACAAGATCCCTATATATCAGGAAACCTGTGGTTCACACAGTGCTGTTTGCCTCACAGGCCGTGATGTTCAGCCAGCTGAACTACAAGCTGTGGAGTCAGAATTTATAAGCGTTTACAGATTTATAAAGGTAGCCAAGCTATAACACTTCTATCACAAAACTAATGTTAACAAACCACTGGGATCTGGCAGCACCTTTGTTTTTTAAGCTGTTCCATGTATCTCAGAACAGATGATTTCAGTGTAACTTCAGAGTGAATTGTACACTTTGACATTACCAACATCACCAAGTAATGCACTGTGGTTTCCCTACCTCGGAGGTTTCAAGCCCTGCAAGGGAGACTGGGTGGAGGCTGAGTACTGGATCCGGCCAGGCACGTGGCGCAGTGAGGCCATCTCAGTGAAGCCGCTGAGGTATAAACGTGTGGACAGGGTAAGTATTGACCCTCATTTGTCCCTGGGTTCCTATGTTTTCCTGGCCTGTGGTTCTCCTGGGTGCATTGAGAAGTCAAGATAAATAATGCTCAGTCTTGGCCGAAGAAGACCCTAATTTCTTGTAAGAATGCTGTTTCCTTAAGGAGACATTGGACCCTAGCCTGGCATTACCCTCATAATTAAGTGATAAGTCACGTTGCTTAGGTGAAAGTGTGGAAGCATCCTAATTGCTGTGTGTGATGGAGTGGGTGAGGATGGGAGTGTGTGTAAAGCTGGTATGGTTTGGCAGAGGAGGCTGGAACTCAGAGGTACTGACTCACACGGGGTGGAGATGGAGGCGGGTGCTGGGCTGAGGCAGACACTGGGCCCTGAGCCCTGCCACCCACGCCCTCCCACTCCATGATGGCTACCTCACTTCCCCGTGATCTTCAGGGCATTGTTTCTGCCCTGACACCAGGGTCCCCGCTCTCCCCAGAGACAGGACTTTAATTGTCTGCCGTGAGGCTCAGGCGAGGTGTTGCCAAGCAGCCCACCAGGCACTTCTGCTCCCAGTGACCCGCCCACCGGTGACCGGTTTGGCACAGTGCCAACCAGGCTTAACCAGCTCTCAATTGATGGACTTGCAGGTCTGCATTTCTAGCCTCTGTGGAAGAAATGGGGTGATAGACGACAGTATCTTTTTCACCCTGGACTCACTGAAACTTCCTGAGGGATACGTGCCTCGAAGACATGACATGGTCAGCGCTGTGGTGGTGGAGAGCAGCCAGTCATGCTACATGTGGCGAGCCCTCTGTATGACCCCGGTGACAAGGCGGTAATGAGAAAATGGCTTTCTGCGCTGGGAAGGGAAACACCTGGTTTGAGTGCATGTTATGAGTTTGCTTTAATAAGCCCGGATACCAGGCTGGCCAAGTCTGAGCTGGGTGGTTAAAGGGGCGAAGCTCCTGGAGGTGTGCTCAGCAGTCTCCATAACTGGTTGAAGATTGAGGTAAAGGTCTCTTTTTAGTCCTTCATGTTATGTTGGTGATCTGATTTCCACATTTGGGTGGATTTTTACATCTTTTGTTCTTTTACACGTGGCATTTTTTAGAACACACTGGACATAGTAGGTCCGTAGAATTACTGATTTCTGTGTCCGTGCTCGTCCTTCTGTGCCCTGGTGACCTGCCACCTCCTCCACGCGTGTTTATGAAACACAGTGGGCCTCCCTCCAGCTCCCCTGTAATGACGACCTCCCACTTCCTCCCCTGTGTCACCTGCTTTCCCCCGTGGCACTCACCTCCTGGAACTTGTCATTCATTTGCGGTGGTCATTTCTGCTACAGGCCACCCTCACCAGAATGTGAGTCCCTGCTCTGTACCGGTGAGCACGTGCTGTCCAGAGCCAAGCAGTGGGGCATGTGGAGGCACACACCAGTACACGAGGCTCAGAGATGGACAGCCTCATTCAAGTCTGTGGGCGTGCGGGTGTGGCAGACCTGCCAAGGGGCAACCTGGCCTCTGACCTGTCTAGCAGGCCCTTGTCATCTGGCCACTTGGTGCTCAGTTCCTCTGCCCCGCAGGCCCCTGCTTTCCTTTGGGAGAATGACTCAGACCCATCTCTGAGGTGATGAAGCATGGTGTGTGGCCCTCACCTCTCACCACCCAAGAAGGCCTCTGGGCACCACATTTCCCACGGCCCATCTGACTCCCAGTGTGTGAGGACAGATGAGGCGGGAGCTCACGTGCAGGTGTCTGCTGGGAGGTGCAGCAGCTCCTCCCTGTGTGTAACCCAGGCTCTGGCTTCCTGCTGGTTCTATACTCTTCCTCTGCCCCAGGGCAGAAGCTGGGAGGCCCTCTTCTGCAGAGGATGTGTGGTCCCTTGGAGTCACTTGCCTACTTTAAGGTGGTACCTGCAGGCCTGAAACTTCCCTGACGATTCTCTTTAGGCCGGAAAGGCTGGATGGCAGTGCAGCCCTGACGGGTTCCAATTGCCGTGGGCACAGTAGGGCGGGGTGGGAGGTCGGCCAGTACTGGCCCCAGCTGACCACTGGGGAGCGAGCATCCCAGCTTAGACCTCAGATGACTTGTAATTTGCTTCCAGCTCTGTATCTGTGTTGTCCCATCTTTCATTCTCAGCACTTACATCCTCACGTGCTCTCTGTCTGCCAACTCACTGTTTTCGATATGAGTCGTGCTCACAGTGTGTATTCACTAGCACCTGTTGGATGGAGCAGTGGGGGCACAGCCAGTGGGCTCCCTGTTGTGGCTGGTCCGGTCCTTGGGAGCCTCCTCAAGGGACCCTGGACTGATGTAGATGTGGGACCTGCACAGAGGTGTCAGGGCAGCCCGTCCAGTGAAGGGCTGCTGGCTATCCTTGGGCAGGGTGGCTCTAACCCCAGGCACGTCCACAAGGCTTGTCCCTTGATGGGGGTCTGCTTGTGGAGTCTTGAGTAGCCAACTTTCATAGGCAAGGGGACACTGTGAGCCAGCCCCAAGCCCTGTGAGTTCAGAAGTCCTGCAATCCCCTAGTCAGGGGCCTAGGGGTGAGTAGATGGGGGGCATTTGCTGGGTCCAGGGGAACCCCTGGCCAGTGGGAAGTCAGTTCCCATTTCCTGAGTTGTACTGGAGACAAGCACCCACCCTTCTAGCAGATGCCAGTGAAGCTGTCTGCTTGTGGAGCTCCGTCCTCACCCCAGAGCACAGCCTCGGACGAAGAAGACCCACAGGTCTGCCCTGGGCTTTGATATGCTGTTGCCACCACCCCCACCCACCCCCGCCCCCCAGGCTTCCCTAGCAGGAGTCGAGACCCCTGAGCTCAGCACGGGCCACCTGCTAAGTGTGTGGGTTTGCTTGGCAAGCTGGTCCAGACCCTACAGCCCGTTGGGTCCAGGATGCTGCCTGCATGCAGACCCCTGTCTGCTGCCTGCGTGAGTGATGGGGAGACTGCAAAGTGGAACTTCTGCAGACCTAGCACCTCCCTCCATCTCTCCCTCTCTGTTCTCTTGGTGGGTTGAGCCAAAAACCTGGGAGTCATTTTTATTATTATTATTATTAAGGTATCACTGATACACACTCTTAGGAAGGTTTCACAGGAAAAATATTGTGGTTACTACATTCACCCGTATTATCAAGTCCCTCCCACACTCCATTGCAGTCAGTGTCGATGAGTGTAATAAGATGTCCCTACTTGTCTTCTCTGGGCTACACTGTCTTCCTCGTGACCCCACACACACACCATGTGCAGCAATCATAGTGCCCCTCAATCCCCTTCTCCCTCCTCCACCCCTCCCCTCTGATAACCTCTAGTCTGGGAATCGTTCTTGCTCCACTTCTCTGATCATGCTTCTCAGCCCGCCCGTTAGCAGGCCTAGGCTGTCTCCAGGATGGAGACTGCACTGCTCTCACATGCGGATGAGAAGAAGAAGGGATGTGGGTGGGGCGTGTATGGGGACAGGAGCTGGTCTGGGAGGACCAGAAAGACAGAGGCACTCCTGCCTTTAGGCCCCAAGGCCCTGTTTTCTGGATGGAGCTGCAGGTGGGACGGGATGGCGGGAGGCGCCCGTTCCTCCTGGAGAGCGCGTCCTGGGTAAGCCCAGCAGAGGAGGGGGTGGGGGAAGGCTCTGTTCTGGGGTTCAGGGTAAATCTTCATGCTTTCTGAAGAGAAACTCCTCTGTCAGTTGTGTTCGAATCCTCAGAAGCAGTAAAGCTCTTCCACCATCAGACTCACGTGGGCCTCTGAAAGCAAAGCTCTGCTGCCTTCCCTCTTCTGGCAGGTCTGGCAGCACAGGAGGAGCACCGCACCTCCACCTCCAGGCCCCGCCCCGGGACTGTGGGGTTGATTCATGAGGTGCTCCTGGAGGCAGCTCTGTGGTGCCACCGCTGTGCCCCATCCTGTGCTCTGGGTTTTATAGGATCTGTAGTTTTCTGCCCCGGGGTACTCTGCTGTCCTTGGAAGTTCTGAGTATTGTGGAGCTCGTGCTATTGCACGGCCGCCTGTGCGGCTCGCCCCTTGCCCGGGAGGAGCAGCGCGTCCTGCAGCTGGTGCATGTGGAAGGAGAG
This sequence comes from Manis pentadactyla, assembly GCF_030020395.1. Classification (NCBI taxonomy): domain Eukaryota; kingdom Metazoa; phylum Chordata; class Mammalia; order Pholidota; family Manidae; genus Manis; species Manis pentadactyla. Next base: position 682,498 of record NC_080028.1, on the reverse strand, counting down.
TGCAGGTCAGGAGGGACCGTGGGGGTGGCTGCCCCCTGATGCTGTGCTTCCTGCTTCCTGCAGAGACGCCCCTGCCGTGGAGAGGGCTGCACCTGTGTCCTGTGGAGCCCTTTTGTTGAAAAACAAAGGTGATGTTGAAGTCACCAGGATGACAGATTTTGGAACACTGGCAGAAGGAGGAAGTAAAAACATGGTGATCTGCATAGAGTGAGCGTGCAGCTTCAGTAAAATTATGTTAATGTGCTTTAAGCTGTGATTTAAGGATTTCTGTAAAACCAGCTTTATTTTGCCCATTTATTATTTCCTTCAAGAAAATGTTTTTGAAGGTTTTCATCCCAAAATACCCTTTTTACTTATCTCATAGAGGTATTTATAATTGCCATTCACTAGATAGATTGAATGTTATGTTTTGGGGTGACTGAATATTACAGCTTTAGGATCCTGTCTGTGTTCACAGCTAATTCTCGTTTTCTAGGAATAAAGGAGACATTCCTCAAAACTTAGTCAGCTGCAGACTGGCTGGCTGGGATAAAGCTAAACAATTCAGATTTCAAACACTGGATGAAGCCCAGGCACACCCAGGAGTGTTTCTCGTTTCTGATCCCAAGAAGGAGAATTTTTCAGATGAAAATATCAACTCATTAGACAGCTACCAAAAAAGCAAAACCTGTCAGACGTTGGAGAGCAGTTTGGTGGACAACAAAGAAGTCCCTCCAGGTAGACATTCAGCCATTCCCGGTAGATCAGCCTGTGAGCCCAGTGAGAGCTGTTGCGGCAGTTTATGCCTCAAGCGCGTAGTCCTGGACCTGTCTCTGGTGTTTAGGGGCTGGGCAGGCAGACAAAAGTAGCTTGACAAATAGCCAGAAATTCCTTGATGTGCCATTTGCTGCACATACTCCTCCTGCGGGCGAGGCTGCTCAGGGCTCTGTCTCCGCAGCAGGGCTGTGGCCAGTGGCCAACATGGTGCCTGTGTGCATGGAAGCACACTTTTCCACCAGCGAGCCACCACTACCAAAACGTATCTTTCAGTCTAATTTGGATTTAAATTTCATCTACCAGATGGCTGTACCTGCACAGGAGAAAGTGGGGAAGAAAGAAAGAGTGCGTCAAAGACGCAGGTGGCTGCAGAGCCCACCGCCGGGGGACTCATCCCTCCAGGTGGAAGAACCCTGATTGTGATCGTCTGTGAAGCGAAGTACGTGGCTGGAGCGTTTGGAGCAGGCTTACTCTGGAGACACTGTCCTAGGTTTCATGGATGGATGTTGTAAAAAGCATTTGTAACTATTTTGATAGGATAAATCATAAGAAAAACATTGGTGGAGAAAACGGCTAAGTTGATCCACCTACCTCCTGGCAGCCCTGAGCCTGTGGGAGACGCCCACTCTTAACCTCTTGGCTGCTGCTCCGAGACCTGTCTGCTCCCCCACCTCCATCTGGGCAGCTGGCTGAGGCACGGGGTCTGGGGCAAGCGGTGCTGAGGCCTTTTCTCCATGGCTGGCTGCGTGTAGCTGGCCACCTGAGCCCTGGCAGGTCTTTCCCCTCCTCTGCCTCCTCCCCTGGGTCCCGAGTTTGCCGCCCGTCCCCCAGTCTCCCTCCTCAGCAGTCAGCCCGAGTTTTGGCTACAGGCCTTCCTCTCAGTAGTCATCTAACATTTCCTAATTCTAAATCTTTAAAAACATGAATCTACCCTGTTGCTTCCAGCCCATGGACATCCAGCCACGGGTATCCATTTAAGTAAACAGCTGTCTTCAGCCCTTGGTCTGCAATGCCTCTGCTTTAAATGACCTTTTTAAACATGGCAGTGTGAACATAGCAGAAGGTGGTTGGTGAGTGTGCTGAGCCTGGGTTAGAGCAACAGCAGGGAGTGGGGCAGAAAGCAAAGTAAAACATTGTGTATTTTGAGGTTTAAAACTTCGATTTAAACTTAGGAATATAGAGAATGTTTTCCTGTTCTTAGTTTGAGAAATACAGAAAAGTCTGTTTAAAGTTCTTGGTTTTATCTTGGGACAATATTATGTTGCTTATTTTAGAGAGTCTGGTTCCCCCATTAAAAATAATTACTAAAAATTAAGGGTTGTGGCTGACCTTGGGGGTTATACCATTACTTGACTCCCAGCACTACCGCTGGGAAGCTGTGACCTTGGCCCAGTTTCTTACCCGCTCTGACATTTGTAAAATGATAGCCCTTCCTTTGTGTGGCTATGAGGATCATGAGGAAGGTGTGTAAAGGGTGTAGTCCCTGGCACGGAGCAATCAGGAGGAATGCTGCACTGCTCCGATGGGCAGGGGAAGGGGACTGTTGAAGCTGCCCGTTACATTTATGACTAAGACTAAATGGTGTTTTGTCTTTTCAAGGAATTCTGGCCGCTGCAAGGAGCTCCTCCTGCTTTGCTTCTCCAGTTTCATCATTGGGCGGTTCCTGGAAGTGAATGTTGTGAGTGAGGAGGAGTCGCTGATAGTGGTCCGAGAACCCTTTACATGGAAAAAGCCTAGAAGCCCGGAAGCGTCAGCTTCCATGAAAACTACAGTCGTGACCACACAGAAAAGGTACCGTGAGCAGAGAAGACGTGCACTGGAGCGCGGGCTCCGCTGTCATTGACGAGATGTGGACATCCCGAAACGGGACGGGTTTGCAGCTGGGAAGGAGGCCTCTTTCCATGCTTGTATGTGGGGGAAGGTGGAGCTCTATCTTCACCTGTCTATCTTCAGGTCTATCTTCAGGTCCTGTCTCTGAGGAGGGCCCAGAGGCGGCCGCTGCACCCCAATTAGTGTCGAGGTGTCTCTCAGAGCAGGACACAGTCTGACCCTTGCCCTCCCATTCCCTGCAGCCCCACCCGTATCCTGAGACATCCGTGTCCCACATGGGCACCCAGAGACACTGGTCCGCTAGATCAGTGGGGTGCGGCCAGTGTGGCCTCTGTGATCAGTGCACAGCCCCTGAGAGTGGTCTGTGCTGGGGCAGCGCTTGGCTGCTTGAAGCCCCTGTGGAAATGTGGCTCCTCTGAAGGACCAAGTGGAAACAGTGTGGTCTGCTAATGTGGCCAGGGGACTTTGGGGCATAGTCTCAAAATGCTGCAGCTCACATTTGCTCATCTGCAGTTATGAAACCCAAAAGGCTCTGCAAAGCAGATTTTTTTAAGTTTGGTGCCAAAAAATATGACCTATAGGGATGTGAGGCTCCTGCGTGCCTGCATGCTGTGGATCATGAATGCGTAGAGACTGACAAGCTGAGCTCAGGTGCTGCCCATAACCCACTGGGTGAAATGGGTTACTTCTCTAACATGGGAAAATCCTGACTTCACACCCCATCTTGCCCAGTTACAGTTTAAGATAAGGTATTATGGACTTCTACTAATTTGCAGCCGAAGGAGAAATCTGCTATCAGAGAACACTGTGTGGCTGACCTTGGGGGTTATACCATTACTTGACTCCCAGCACTGCCGCTGGGAAGCTGTGACCTTGGCCCAGTTTCTTACCCACTCTGAGCCTTGGTCTCATTTGTAAAATGATAGCCCTTCCTTTGTGTGGCTATGAGGATCATGAGGAAGGTGTGTAAAGGGTGTAGTCCCTGGCACGGAGCAATCAGGAGTGATCAGGAAGTGGTAACTTGGTCACATGAAGGCCGTGGGCTCAGAGGCTGGAACCTACACACGGGTGCAAGAGGCTACTGTGACCTGTAGCCCATCAAGAGTCCCAGACAATTGGGTTTTAATTACAAGAGCTTTTAAGGAGCTCTAGTTGTTAGGGTTCTTCACGCAACTCTCTAGTTGGGATTTGGCTAAACTAGAGGAGAGAGACAGACCAAAAGCCACAAGTATTGTGATTCCCTGGTCAGTTATTTCTGTTTGAATGTCATATTGTCACCATACAGGAACAACTCTAAAATGAGATGTTCATTTCCTGTTGTCGAGTTAGTGACCCAAACGTCAGTCCTGGTTGGCTCAGACACCCTTGGCCTCCCAGCATCTGCATCTGCCCCATCCTGGGTGGTCCAGCCATGGCCACTGCCATCCTGGGTGTTCTCTGCTGCTCCTGCCTGCCTCCTGAAACCTGTGTTCATGCACTCCCTTAGCCAAGCTGCAGAGGACCCCTCTTTGTGCCCGGATTTTGTCAGCCAAGTTTCCAACCATCCTAAGCAGTGAATAGACATGTTTGTTAACTCAGCATGCCTTTTGAAGCTGCATGGTAAGATGGACTACTCAGGCCATTTACGTAAATGTGTGTGTGGAGGCCATCCTGCCCTTTACCTTGTTCACATGAGTAATCAGGACTTTGCTGTCGCTTACTGCATGCTCTGCCCACCACATGCACTTCACGGGTGTGCTCTGCTCCAGCCCTTGCTGCAAACCCACAAGGGAGAAGGTGTTCCGGCAGGAGGTGACGGCCTTCCAGTGGTGGCTCTGGAGCTGACTGGGTGTTTCTGACGAGACTTGTCTGTAATCAGACTCCCTGTCCAGAACTGAGCTAGAGGAACCTGCCTGTGAGGTGACAGCTATCAGATACAGAGCCTGGAGGGAGCGGGTAGTGGTGGTGGGCCCTCCCCCGGTCCCTCCCCATCACCCTCCCCGCACAGCCCCTGCCTCGCTTAGCTCTGCTGCACAGCCTGGAACTGGGGGCTCCTCACACTGCATGCTCGGATGCTTCCCTGGCTCTCCTGTTCCCATACCCAGCTTTTTCCTCCCCTCACTCCTGCTGCTGCGTTAGAGCGCCCATAGCAGTGCTAATGGTCTTTGTCCTGCTGCTGGCAGGCTTGGTGACTCCTGGTGACAGCCCTCTCTGGGGAAAGGCGGAAGCTGGAGCGGGGACGCTGAACTTACCCAGAGAGATTACAGGCTGCAAACAGGCAGGCAGAGCCCGGACAGCACCTTTACCAAATGTGTTTTTTTCCAATATAGTTTCTAATACATCCTTACAAAAGCATAGTAGTAAGAGTTTAGCCAATTGGAAGCCTACAAATAGTTGTTTTCAAACTCACTGGTACCAAGAGGTTCTGGGTTGTCCAGCCTGTTTTCCTGTTGCTGCAGAGCAGTTCTGCTCTATGACAATGAGAGGACCCAGGGAGAGGACCCCAAAGCTAAAATAAAGGTTTGCACATTACTTAGGCTGACAGTTCATACATCAGTTATTTTTGGTGGTTGAGGAAACTTACCTTTCTAAAATAGGAGAAGATCTCTAAGTAAGAATGGATGGTCTAAAATGCCTCATGTTAAGAATTGTTTTAACTTGTGGATTTCTTTTTTAAGGAACCCAAGACGGCAGCTTCCAAGTTTTCTTCCACAGTATCCAATACCAGATAGACTTAAAAAATGTGTGAAACAAAAAATTGACATACTGACTTTTCAGCCGTTACTTGCAGAGGTAAGAGACACATCTGGTGTGACACCCTGACTCTCCGCCCACTGGATTTGTTTTCTGACAAAGTCAGGATGAATCCTTCTCAACCTTGGGTGCTTCCTGGTTCTTTTGCCACAGGCAGCTGAGAATTTCAGGATAAGCGCAGGCATCGCAGAGCCTCTTAGAGCTAGTGCTTGTGCGAATACCATGCCGGGAGCCAAGTGGCCTGCCCTTCCTGACTCTCACCGCCCGGGCTTTGGGGCTGGGAGCAGAAGATGAGGGAGGGGAGTTTACGTAGAACTGGTATTATTTCTCCTTACAGTTTTTGTGGAATTTATCAGTGGGGCATCTTGGGTCTAAAGTTTACTTCCTGGAAGATAATTTTACTATGAATTCAGTGTCTTTAAGCCATAGGACAGTTCAGTTTCTCTCTTTTGAATGAGCTTTGGTGGTTTTTGTCCTTAAAGAAGTGTCTCTTCATCTAGCTTTTCTAGTTTATTGGCATAAAGTTGTTCATGATGTTAGTAATTTGCGCCTATCCTTTCTTCTTTATCAGTCTGGCTGGAGGTTTATAAATTTTTATTAATCTTCTCAAAGAACCAGCTTTTTGTTCTATTGATTTGCCTCTATTTTCTTTTTCACTGATACCCACTCTGATCTTTATTATTTTCTTTCTTTTGCTTACTTGGCTTCATTTGTTCTTTTTTCTGCTTTTTAAAGGAGGAAGCACACATCACTGATTTGAGATATTTCTTCTGTTCTGATAGGTTTTTTTAGTGCTATAAATTTTCCTCTAAGGACTATTTAGTTACATTCCACAAATTTTACTTTGTTGTATATATTTTCATTCAGTTTGTTGTATCTTCTAATTTACCTTTTGATTTGTTGATTGACCCATAGATCATTTTCAAGCATTTGGGAATTCTTCCAGATATCTTCTGTTGATTCCTCATTTAATTCTGTTCTGTTTAGAAAACATAGTTTATCAACTGAACCCTTTTATGTTCGATGACTTTTGTTCCACAGTCAAGATAAGGCCTGTGAGCACTGCTGCTGTTCGGCGGGCGTCCCCATGAGTGTCAGTGCCAGGTGGCTGGTCATGTGGCTGACGTCTGCATTATCCCTATTGACTTCGGTCTGCTTGGTCTATAAACTGAGAAGGAAGTTAATTCTCTAACTATGAATATGTATTTTTTCTCCTTGCAGTTTCCCAGGCCTCTCCTTCGGACATCGAGGCTCAGGATTAGGTGCATGAACATCTGTGGTTGCTATGTTGAATGGCTCACCCTTTGCTGACATCCCTGGTGGTGTGCTCGGCTCTAGTCTTCTTCGTGTGATACTAGTACAGCATCTGCAGCTTGCTTTGCGTCGCTGTGAACATGGTGTCTTTCCCACACCTACTAACCTGTCTGCATCTTTATCTTCAAAGTGGACTTCTTACAGCAAACATCTGCTTGGGTGTTGCTTTTATCCGTCTGACAGTCTCTGCCTTTTAACTGTGGGGTTTAGATGACTTGCATTTTATATGATTATTGACATGATTTGGTTTAAATCTACCATCTTCCTATTTTTTCTCTATTCACTGTTTTTCCTCTTTTCCTACCTTTTTATGATTCCATTTATCTCCTTTCTTGGCTGGTATGGTAGCTCTTTCGTAGTGTGTGCAGCTGCTTCAGGGTCTGTCACGGTGCTAGGCAGTAGAACCTCCTGCTGATAGGAATGTTCTGGACCCACCCTGAGATGTGGAGGCTGCTGTTGAGCATTTGAAATGTGTCCAGTTGACCAAGGGAACAGAATCTTTCATTCTCTTTAATTATAGTCAGTTTCCTTGTAAACAGCCATGCACGGATAGTGGCTGTTTGGATGGCACAGGTTTAGAGCCACCCTTCAGCTCATCACAGGCCACGGGTGGTCCTGCACCACTTCCTTTGGAGAGCCGGGGCTTCCCAGGGAGCCTCTGGTTCTCTTGTCTTGGACTTTTTGCTCATGTTGTAAATCTGACTTCTGCATGTGCTTTGAACTCCATGATGCATTTTACCATTTTTACTTAGTGTGATTGTCTTTTTTTTAAATTCATTTGTTTTGTTGTCATTAATCTACAATTACATGAAGAATATTATGTTTACTAGGGTCCCCCCTTCACCAAATCCCCCCCCACAAACCCCATTACAGTCACTGTCCATCAGCGTAGTAAGATGCTGTAGAATCACTACTTGTCTTCTCTGTGTTGCACAGCCCTCCCCATGCCCCCCCCCACTACACATGCTAATCGTAATGTCCCCTTTCTTCTTCCCCACCCTTATCCCTCCCTTTCTCCCCAGTCCCTTTCCCTTTGGTAACTGTTAGTCCATTCTTAGGTTCTATGATTCTGCTGCTCTTTTTTTTCTTTTTTTGCGGTATTTTATTTTGTTTTTTATTTTATTTTTTTATTTTTATTTTTTGAGAGGGCATATCTTATATTTATTGGTCAAATGGTTGTTAACAACAATAAAATTCTGTATAGGGGACTCATTGCACAATCATTAATCAACCCCAAGCCTAATTCTGAACAGTCTCCAATCTTCTGAAGTATAACGAACAAGTTCTAACACGGTGAACAAATTCTTACATAGTGAATAAGTTCTTACATGGTGAACAGTGCAAGGGCAGTCATCACAGAAACTTTTGGTTTTGATCACGCATTATGAACTATAAACAATCAGGTCAAATATGAATATTCGTTTGATTTTTATACTTGTCTGCTGCTCTTTTGTTCCTTCAGTCTTTCTTTGTTCCTATAGTCTTTGGGTTTGAGGTGAGTCTCTTGTAAGCAGCATAGAGGTGGGTCTTGCTTTTTTATCCATTCTATTATTCTGTGTCTTTTGATTGGTGCATTCAGTCCATTTACATTTAGGGTTATTATTGAAAGATATGTACTTATTGCCATTGCAGGCTTTAGATTTGTGGTTGCCAAAGGTTCAAGGTTAACTTCTTTAGTATCTTACTGTCTAACTTAACTCACTTATTGAGCTATTTTAAACACTGTCTGGTCATTCTTTATTTTTCTCCCTTCTTATTCCTCTTCCTCCGTTCTTTATATGTTGGTTGTTTTATTCTGTGCTCTTTTGTGTTTCCTTTAACTGCTTTTGTGGGCAGTTGATTTTATTTTTTGCCTTTAGTTAGTATTTGGTTGGTCTGCTTTCTTTGCTGTGATTTTATTTTCTCTGGTGACATCTATTTACTCTTAGGAGTGCTCCCATCTAGAGCAGTCCCTCTAAAATACCCTGTAGAGGTGGTTTGTGGGAGGCAAAGTCCCTCAACTTTTGCTTGTCTGGGAATTGTTTAATCCCTCCTTCATATTTAAATGATAACTGTGCTGGATACAGTATCCTTGGTTCAAGGCCCTTCTGTTTCATTGCATTAAATATATCATGCCATTCTCTTCTGGCCTGTAAGGTTTCTGTTGAGAAGTCTGATGATAGCCTGATGGGTTTTCCTTTGTAGGTGATCTTTTTCCTCTCTCTGGCTGCCTTTAATACTCTGTCCTTGTCCTTGATCTTTGCCATTTTAATTATTATGTGTCTTGGTGTTGTCCTCCTTGGGTCCTTTCTGTTGGGAGTTCTGTACACTTCCATGGTCTGATCGATTATTTCCTCCCCCAGTTTGGGGAAGTTTTCAGCAATTATTTCTTCAAATACACTTTCTATCCCTTTTTCTCTCTCTTCTTCTGGTACCCCTATAATACGGATATTGTTCCTTTGGATTGGTCACACAGTTCTCTTAATATTGTTTCAGTCCTGGAGATCCTTTTATCTCTCTCTGCATCAGCTTCTATGCGTTCCTGTTCTCTGGTTTCTATTCCATCAGTGGCCTCTTGCATCCTATCCATTCTGCTTATAAATCCTTCCAGAGATTGTTTCATTTCTGTAATCTCCCTCCAGACTTCATCCCTTAGCTCTTGCATATTTCTCTGCAGCTCCATCAGCATGGTTATGAGCTTTATTTTTAATTCTTTTTCAGCAAGACTGGTTAGGTCTGTCTCCTTCTCAGGGTTTGCCTCTGTGATCTTGGTCTATATCAATTTCTTCTGCCTTTTCATGGCGATAGATATATTTGAGGGGAGCTGGCGCGTGTGTTGGGTAAGAGAAAGTCCCTTCTTGCCAGTTTGTGGCCTTCCTCTCCTGGGAGAACAGCGACCTCTAGTGGCCTGTGCTGCGCAGCTGCGCGCAGACAGGGCTTCTGCTTCCTGCCCGGCTGCTATGGAGTTAATCTCCGCTGTTGCTGTGGGCGTGGCCTGGTTCGGCCGCTGCTCCAATATGGTGGGTCCGCGTCAGAGGGGGAATGGCCGGGAGGCTGTTTATCTCTGTGAGGAGCCTCCAAGCTGCCCTGCTGCCCAGGGGTTAGATTGCCCAGAGTTCCTTGGGATTCCCAGCTGCTGGGCTAAGTGTTCTGGGACATTTCTGTCCAGCTGTGGGGTCCCTGTCCCTTTAAGTCTTTCAAAAAGCACTCACTTTTCTTTGTCCCAGGAGCGCCGACTGCAGGGACCCACTCACCTGTCTTGCTGCCCTGTTTCCCTAGCATCCAGGGCCCCCCGCGCATGTACTGTGTCTGCGCTCTGGCCCGGATGGCTGGGGCTGGGTGTTCGGCAGTCCTGGGCTCCGTCTCCCTCCCGCTCTGCCTGCTCTTCTCCCGCCGGGAGCTGGGGGGAGGGGCGCTCGGCTCCCGCGGGGCCGGGGCTTGTATCTCACCCCCTTCGCGAGGCGCTGGGTTCTCTCAGGTGCGGATGTGGTCTGGATATTGTCCTGTGTCTTCTGGTCTCTCTTTTAGGAGTAGTTGTATTTGTTATATTTTCAAAAATGTATATGGTTTTGCGAGGAGATTTCCACTGCTCTACTCACGCCACCATCTTAGTTCTCCATGATTATCTTTTAAAGGCATTTTAAAAAGTGAGTCTTTTGCGCCACAGCATAGTTACCATTCTTGGTGCTCTGCGCACCTGCGTGGGGGTGCCGACCTCCGCGGAGTCCCCCTCCTCCCGCTGGAGGACTTGGACGTCTCCTGTGGTGCTCGTCTGCACGGGCTTGGTTCTTTTGACCTTTGTGTATCTGGAAAAGTCTTCATTGCACCTTCATTTTCGGAAGATCTCTTCCCCAGGTCTCGCATCCCAAACTGAACCTTTACAGGTGCAGTGTTCCTGTGAGATGTCTGCTTTTCCTTCTCACCTTTGTTCTTTTGCTTGAAATGTGTTATTTTTTTTCTAGCCACTTTTAAGATTTTCTCTTTGTTACCAGTCTTGTGAAATCTAACTTACCAAGTGCCTGGGTAGAATTCTCATAGCTCTTGGCTGGGAGTTCTTGGAGATTCTTTGATATGTGGGCTTATAGTTTTTCTGAAATTTAGACATGAGTGGGCATTCTGCACTCAAATCCTCCTCCTGCCCGTGGGACACCCGAGGCCACCGCCCAGCTCACTGATGCCTGTTCTTTTGGCTTCAGTCTTTTTCCCTCTGTTACATTTTGAGTAGTTTCTCTTGCTGTGTCTTCAAGTTCATCGCGTTTTTCTTGTGCAGTTTGTAATCCCACCAGTGTATTTTTATGTCAGACATTGTAGAAACTATCTCTACAAATTCAGTTTGGTTCTTTTTTATATTCTCTGGGTCTCTGCCCAATACGCATAAGACACTTAAAACAACTGCTTTCATGTCTTTGTCACTAATTATCACACGTGTCATCTCTGGGTCTCCTTCTGTTGATAAGGTTTTCTCATCAGGAGCTTCCAGTGGCTGGAGGCCAGGTGTGTTGCTGAATGCCCGATGGCACACGAGGCAGCCCAGCCCTGGAGCCAGGAATGCGAGCCGTGGACTCGGAAGCTCTCCAGACCTCTGTCCGTGCTGCTCTCTTCCTGGCACTCCGTCCTGTCGGCTTCCTCGACCCAGAGGCTGCACGCCTCCTCTGGGCTCTCTCCCTGTGCTGGGGCAGTTGTAGGGCTCACCTAGATGGTTTCTCTAGTCTCGGGGTACGGTCAGTGTTGGAAAGATGCTCTTCATTGCCTGTCGAGTTTCAGCAGCTTAGACTCAGGAGCTCCAGAGCTGCTTATTTCCTGGATGTGGGCGTGTGTGGTGCATCCTCTGCTCTCACCAACTTCCTGGGTTTTTTTCAGCTTTTGAACATGTCTAATTACAAGGAGAAGTTTTCAACTTTGCTCTGGCTGGAGGAGATTCATGCAGAAATAGAACTGAAGGAGTATAATATGAGTGGGGTCACCTTGAAAAGAAGTGGGGATTTACTCGTCCTGGAGGTCCCAGGACTGGCTGAGAGCCGGCCCTCTCTGTACACAGGTGGGTTTGTTAGCACTGTGTTCTGCTAAATGGAGCAGCAGGTGTTGAACCACATGCAGGGAAAAGGATATTTTTAACTGGCAGCAGTACAACCACGTCCCTTGGTTTTCTGTGCTTTGGGCTGGGACGTCACCTAAGACTCAGTCAGCAAAGTGAACACACACAGCGCCTCTGTCACACTGACGTTGTTTGAAAGCAATTGATCCCAGTAATGTTTTGTTTTGTTTTTTATTAAGGTATCATTGATATAGTCTTATGAAGGTTTCACAATAAAAACAATGTGGTTATTACATTCACCCTTGTTATCAAGTCCCCCCCATACCCCATTGCAGTCACTGTCCATCAGTGTAGTACGATGCCACACAGTCCCTTATTTGTCTTCTCTGAGCTGTGTGCATCAATCATGATACCCCACAATCCCCTTCTCCCTCCCTCCCCACCCACCCTTCCACACCCCTCCCCTTTGGTAACCGCTAGCCCCTTCTTGGAGTCTGTGATTCTGCTGCTGTTTTGTTCCTTCAGTTTTGCTTTGTTGTCATACTCCACAGATAAGTGAAATCATTTGGTACTTGTCTTTCTCCGCCTGGCTTATTTCACTGAGCATAATACCCTCCAGCTCCATCCATGTTGTTACAAATGGTAGGATTTGTTTTCTTCTTATGGCTGAATAGTATTCCATTGTGTATATGTACCACCTCTTCTTTATCCATTCATCTACTGATGGACACTTAAGTTGCTTCCATATCTTGGCTATTGTAAATAGTGCTGCGATAAACATAGGGGTGCATATGTCTTTTTGAATCTGAGAAGTTGTTTTCTTTGGGTAAATTGCTAGGAGTGGAATTCCTGGGTCAAATTTTATTTCTTTTTTTTGTTTTTTGAGGGACCTCCATACTGCTTTCCACAATGGTTGAACTAGTTTACATTCCCACCAGCAGTGTAGGAGGGTTCCCCTTTCCCAGTAATGTTTTTGTTTACTTCCTCTTCAGAGTGTTTGATTTCACTGTACAGCAGTAGCATTTTGTGATTTTCTGGTTTTAGATGTGATAATGTGTTTTTTTTACCAGGTGACAAACTGATTTTGAAAACTCAGGAGTACAATGGACATGTCATTGAATACATCAGCCATGTGACTGAGGTGAGGCTGGCCCTTCCCACAGGGCGGGGCAGGGGGGTTGCTTCTTGGGGTGTTGATGGCATTTTGGAAAAGTTGAGGGTAATGTGGACATTTAAATGGGATGAATAGAGAACTTGGCCTCTAAGGAAATACTGTAATTTTTGACCATGTAAAGCATCTATCACGCATACGTCGCGATGTCTGCCTTGGGGCACTCTGAGTGCATCCCCGAGGGAAAACCCAGGAGGAAGCCTGTCTGGAGTCTGCAGCTCCCGGGGTGCCCAGATAGTGGTCCCGTCTTCCCTGGTATTCACGCTGCACTGACCCATCAGGACCTGTGTGGGCACCTCAGGGGGCACCCACTACTTGACATAGAAAGCAGAGGAGGGCCCAGCTGAAGCCCTGACTCTGCACAGGGAACGCAGCTGCGAGACCAGGGCCTGGCACAGATCCAAAGGAAAGGTGAACCTCTGACCTGCTGACCAGCACTGCATTCCCCTAAATACCAGCCCCCACATTTCAGCTCAACTGGTAGCATGTGTCCTTTCCTAGAAAATGGAAGCTGGCTGGCGTTCCCGAGCTCTTGTCCCAATGTAGCCCAGCACTTACATCACACGTGGAGGCTGTGCTTCGCCCTCGCTCGGGAGGGCAGGTGTCAGCGCCCAGGGCACTGGACACAGAGGGACACCCAACACCAGTGGGTCCTCAAAAAGCCATGACCGTCTGTTAACCTGTGAGCTGGGCCGGTCACTAGGAGGCTCCACACCCTGCCTGTCCTCAGAACGGGGCTTCTGCCTGCCTTCCACAGAGGCGCCCCAGGGTCACAGCTCGAGATGGTGACTGGTGCTGAGACACCTGGACACACTCGGGACTGAACCCCATTAAGGCCTCTGTATGAACTTGCAAGATTGAGCGGGCGGGGCGGGTGCCCAAGGAAGCCTCGTGTATAAGCCCCTCGCTTATTAAACCTGCCACATCCCCACCTGGAGTGGCCGCCGCCTCCTTCAGTCCCAGCTGCCCTCTGCGTGCTGGGCCAGCTTCGGACTGTACCTGGGAAGCTCCCAAGGAGCATGGGGACCTACATGACCGTATGCTGGAGAGATTTGTCATCTACTTGAGAAGGGGGAGGTGACGTCTGAAATAGCTTCAAAAGATAATTTTGGTAACCAAAAAGGGCATGGAATGTCATTTCACATGGTGTGAAGGACAAGAGTGAATGAGAGGTCAGCATGCGTAGCTGACGTGTGTGCTGGCCGGGACAGCTATATCCCATGAGCCTGAAGGGCTGATGGAAGCAGAAGAGGGGTTTTTGAGACTAGTGGGCAGCTCATGATTGCCACTAAGGCTAATAAGCCATGCTTGGAAACTGTGTCAGGCCGACCACAGCAGAATGTGCTACAGACCTGCTCTCATGAGAACATTGCTTCCACCTAGTCAGAGGAGGTACCCCAGTGTAGAGGCTGACGCTGCCCCTACTCTCAAAATCAAGGGTGGGTGTCCCTGTAACTGCAGGCAAGATGCTGACCGCATGTCCAGAGCACCTGACAGGCCCCGCCATCCCCAGCTCAGAGGGAGGTGCAGGTTCTGGGAGCACAGCCATCTTTTCTGCAGGCAGCCTGGCACACACCCCTCTCTTGTGCTATAACCTGGAAGGGGCGTGCTCCTGGCCGACGTCCTGTACTTGCCCAGCTCTGCAGAAGACACACTCACCCCAGGTAGACAGCCCCAGACCTGCCCTCAGCACGCTGCCCATGGTCTCCGCATCTCGCCGGCTGCACACCTGCTCCAGGCACTCCGCAGGGCCGCGTTGATAGCCCCTGACTGTGGACCGGGCCAGATGGTGAAAGGCCGCAGGGCGCCCAACACCCAGAGAGGAGGGAAGCGGCGCCGCCTACAGTGTGCAACCATGAAAGGCCAGGAGGACAGAGAAAGGCCTATGGAGACGGCTGGAAACGTGCCCAGGAAGTCACTGTGGAAGCCTGCTCGCCTCCCAGGGTGTGGTGGCACTTGGCCTGTGTTGGAAGTTCCATCAGCGTCCCCAGCTCTAACCCACTTCTGCTGCCAGCCGAGAGGCACCGGGAGCCCAAATGGCTGAGTGACCATCTTATCTTCCAAAGGATGGGCCAGCTGTGTCCCTCTGGGAAGCTGTGGGGACCAAAACCTCCCAAGCGGTGGGGATGAGGCTGCCCAGCCCCTGCAGCCACAGCCGTCTGGGGTGGGGGTTGCGGGCAGCACCCTGGCCTCGGGGGTGTTCAGCCACCCTGCTGCTCCTCCAGCAGGCCTTCCCTAGCATCAGCTGCCAGAGAGACAGAAGTCACTTAAAGCAGGGAGCCCTGAGGCCCGGCCCATGGCTCTCCTCGGTTCTCTAGAATGTAGTTTCTGGGCCAGTGCAGGGATGTGGGGTGCCGTGGCGGCATGGGTGATGTGGTTGCCGAGGATGCATGTACAGAGGGAGTGGCCATCCGGTGGCTGTCAGCCCGCCGTCCTCCATGGCTGTGCCCAGTGTACGTGCCCTGGTGTGGGGGTGGGGATCCGAGGGTGGCTGCTCTGCTCCGGGCAGCCTGTGCACTCCTGGGCATGGAGGTCCTGGAAGCTTGGGGGCAGACAGCTCCTGAGACTGGACCTGGTCAGTGCTCTCGCAGCCACCACAGCCACCTCCGCACAGGGCCAGTCACCCCCTTCCTGTTCAGTCTGTCTCCATAAGCGTAGTTCTTGGTTCTAAATGCTGTTTGATTTGTGAAAGCTGCCATTTTGGTTTTTCTATCATACTTGCTTATTTTTGTCTTTCCTGTTTTTTAATCTTTGTACATGGTTTTTCAAGTTTCTGTAAGGACAGTGTCAGGATGTGCCGCCCTGGCCTCCTCTCGGTGCTCTCAGTGCTGACCCTTCCCCCTGGGGACTGATCCCTTGTGCTTGCTGATCCTTGCCATTGGAGTCCTTTCCATGTGGCCTGGTCTCTGGGGACCCGGGCTGCTCGCTCTCTCTCTCTCTCTCTCTCTCTCTCTCTCTCTCTCTCTCCCTCTCTCTCCCTCCTTTGAGGGCCGATGGCAGCCTCTGCAGAGGGGGAGCAGGGTTGCTGCCAGCGCAGCTCAGCAGGAAGACCCCGTGCCACATGCAGGGCCCAGGGAGTCTGTTCCGGGCACATGCCACCCGCCCACCCTGTGGGTGCCTGGGCCTTGAGGAGCTCACCACCTCACTTGGTTTGCACTCCTGTTCAGCTTGGGGACTTCCTTCCTGCTTTCATCCCCTGCTTCCTCAAATTTCCTTTCCTGCCCACTGCCAGGCATCGTTCGTTGTAGGCAGGGTTCCTGGACGCCAGCTCCCTGGGCAGCCAGAGTGGGGCACTGTTGTGGCGTGGTTGCAGTGCTGCTTCTGTGATCATTGGCTGGCTGCCTTGGGAGGTGGTGGCCTGTGTCGCACGTTCTGCCCAGAGCCCTCGAGAGTTCGGCTCTCCAGGGAGCAGCCCGGTGGGTGGGCAGTGGTGGGCAGGTAGGCAGGCCAGGCCCCTCTGTTCTCTCACTGCACAGTGACTGAATCCTGTTTGTCTTTGCTGTGTGGGCCCAAGGCACCAAACTGAGAAGGGAAGTTTCATGATGTGTCACTATGTGTAGATAGATTATCCCAAGAAACTCTGGATAAAGTGTGAAAATTATTTCTTTTTTAGATTCATGAAGAAGATGTGACCCTTAAACTTAATCCAGAATTTGAACAAACTTATAACTTTGAGCCTATGGATGTGGAGTTCACGTACAACAGGTATCACTCTAATAGCTCCTCCAGAGGGGTGTCCCCATTCTCTGGTCCCCCAGCCCCTCCATGGTGGCGAGGGACAGGCTCTGGTGCAGTGTGTGTGTGCACAGGCTGTGAACGGGCACTGCTCCCTTTGCACGTGCCTCCTGGGGGCACTTCATCACCAGACGCTTTCACATCAAGTCCTTGGCTCGTGACACATGGCCACCATCATTTATTGTGTCACAAGTATGGTGACCCTGCCACCCAGCCATCCCCTCCCCTTCCTCTACCAAGCCCCCCACCAATAACTGGGATTTTGTGTTTCTCTCTCCCTTGTATTTTAAAGGAGTAGTTTGTATGACTACTTAAAGATACACACAGGAAAAGTGTATTTCGTTTCTGTCATTTTGAGCGTGTGGTCAGCAGGTCTAGGAGTCGATGCTGAGATCCATCGTGTCGCCTGGCGCTGTTCACTCACCTTCACTGCTGCCCCGGCCTGTGTGAGCCCTCAGCATCTGTTCTCCTGTTTGGCTGTCTGCCTGCTGCTGGGAAGGCTCTGCTTGAATACCCTCCTGCCTCCGTGCACACATGCCCCACGGTTTCTTGGCAGTAGGAGCGGGGTTGTAGTTTGGCGATGTTCATATTTCAGTTTTAGACACGGGCGTCAGTGATCCCCGCTGTCAGCATGTGTGGCAGCCCGATGATCATTTCCTCCCAAACCTGGCTTTCTTGAACGTGTAAGTCTGCACAAGCCTGGTGAGTGGGACTCCTCACCGTGATCTTGGGGTGTGTCTCTGGACTACTCCTGGGGCTGAGTCCGTGGGTGCTGGCCATGGAATGTCTGCCTCTGTGAAATGTTGCTCATGTCTTTCATTGAATGATCCAACTCTTACTATTTGTAGAGCCCTTTCTGTGTCCTTTGTGTGTGGCTGTGCTCAGGCGTTTATATCACAGGAGACTTCTCTAGGTTCACGTGTCTTCTCATATTCTTTAGAGTATAGATGGAGTAGCAGAAGATGTTCGATTCTAAGATCTGCCAGGTTGCTTTTTTAACGTTACTGCTTTCCATGTCTTGCTTAAGAAACCTCCCATGTTCGGGCTGTCAGAGACTGGAAGGCCTTGAGGGCGCGTCGACTGTGGGAATGGGGAGGTAGATGCACTTGGCTCTTTTTTGATGTGGTTTGCTCAGGAAAACAGAAGGCAGGACAGAGAAAGAGTGATAGTCAAAGAGGTACATGGGGTCCAGGGAGGGACTTGCCCTGTTTGCTGTTTAAAATGAGAGAAACCAGCAGGCATGAGACGCAGGATGAGTTCAGTACCTGGGGAGGGGGGATCCCAGGCTGAGGCAGGGGCGCACACCCTCCACAGTGGCCAGATGGGCGATCTGTGCCGATCTGTACCTGGAAATGCCTGATGACATGCTCCCACCCTAGAACACGAGTCAGGGATGTTCAGAGGGAAGGGGGAGGAGGGGAGGGGACCATCCAGTGCAGATGGTGGAGTGTGAGGTGTGGGGCTGGGCCCAGGAGAGGAGGGGGCAGGGAGTGGCTGGGGGCCACAGCGGTGGCGCCAGCGTGGCTTGGAACACAGGGCAGGTGAGGCAGTTCTTGACCTGTGGAGTGCTGGAAAGGCAGAAGTTAGGTGGAGGGTGGGGATGTCTGAGTCAGTGACCAGAGGTGGGTGCTGAGGTGGGGGTGTGCCAGGTTGGGGGGCATCAACAAAGGGCCCACTGGCCACTTTGCTTCACAGGGCTTTTGCTTGTCCCGTGGAAGTGTTTTAATAGTTTGCATTAGGCTCAAAATCAGGAGATCTCACATAAAAAAAAAAAAAAACATGTATTCCCACCTGTTTTGAACAGTAGGAAGATGAAAGAAACCACAGTGCAGCAGGTGAGACAGAGCCAAGAAGCAGGGCCCTCTGGGCCCAGCCCAGCTGTGTCTCCATGCTGGCCGCCTGCTTCCCACACTGGGGTCCCTTTAGGAAGCCAGGCTGAGACCGAGGGCCAGACCAGCTCTGCCTCCCGAGGAGCAGCTTGGCAGCCTCGACTGTTTGAACCCCAGAGAGACCAGCTCCACGGCAGAGAGAGCAAGCATGTCCGTCACCCCCAGATGCTTCCTCCGCACCCCCCACCACCACCACACACACTGTCCCAACACAGCGCTTCAGTCACGGCTGACAAGTAGGCACTCTAGGGTTTCCGGGCAGCTGCATCTAGGGCGGCCCCCACCGTGCCTGCGTGAGACCTCAGCCTGGACTGGGGAGGCTTCTTGACTCTGATGGAGGAAGAATTCACAGACAGGTTGGACAAGTGTAGGTAAGGAAGGGATTCGTTAAAGCAAATGGCAGCAGTTGTGCAGGCATAACAGGGAGGAGACGGAGGCTCACTGAACTCCTGCCCAGCACAGGGCAGATCCCTGGGCAGCTCCTGAAGCCAGAGTCACCTGGCGCCCAGTGTCTGAATCTGCACGGCCTGGGGACTGAGCTCCCACCACCCCAGGAATTGGGGAAGCCACAGAGCCCTGGATGGAGTGAAATTATGTTCTGCGAACTCCCAAAGGCAAAGAAAGGAGACTTTTAGGCAGGCTGCTAAGAGCATGATCATACAGCTGCAGTTCCACATGGGTCACCCAGGTGACGGGAACTTGAAAGCCCAAATCAGAGACCTCGGCAGCTCCTCCCTACTTGTCTTAAGTGAAACAGAGGGAGTGAAGATTAGTACTTAAGTCTAGAAAATGGAATGAAGTAGCAAAGTAACAGACACCACTGGGAAAGGGGTATCATATTAACCTCCTTACAGGCTTGGAAGAACATGGAGACAAGACCCAGAAGGTTGAGCAGCAATAAGTCTTTATTTGATGCAAAGTACACACTCAAAGAGGATTGCGGGCAACCTCAGAGAGGAAGTGCTCTTAACAGCTTAGGATTCTGTCTTAAGGCTTTCAAGAATGGGGCAAAGGGCCGGGGTGGGGGGACGTAGGCTTGACTTGTGGTCTCACGATGTCTTGTCTCCAGTGAGAAGCATTGTGTCATTGTCCATAGTCCTCTGGATGTTCTGTAAGACAAACTTAACACAGGAATTTATTGATCCTGTTCTTCAAGATAGTGGCTATCCTCAGGCAGTGGGGACATAACATTTACGGTGAGTTTTTGGCTGATTACCTTGTAATATGTTAGGAATCTTCCCTCCTAACTCCCTAGTAAAAAAATAGAATCTAAGCCTTAAGATGGAGTCTCTCCTGTTCTTATGTTTTCAGCATTTTTCGTCATAGGCAGGAAAAAATCATGGTGCTTTTCCCCTGCCCCCTTCCTCAGAATTTTATGTAAATGGAAGCACAACAGAACCTACTGTTTCTTTCCTGGCAGCTTCCACTCACCTCTCCCATGCCTGGTGGGACTCCAGTCCAAGAAGGTGCCCAGCAGCGTGCGAGGCCCCATTTGCCCCACCCGCCCCCGACCCTCTGTGTGACCCGGTCTTCTTGACTTTAGTGATTCCGGCAGGGGGAGATGGTATCTCACTGTGGTTTAATTTGCATTTCCCTGATGATTGGTAATGTGTTGAGCATATTTTTATTTGTATATTTCTCACTCAGGAATGTTCTTTGTTGACATGCCTTTTCAAGTCTTCAGTTCATCTTATTTTTAGTCATTTTTATTATTATTGAGTTGTTTACATATCCCCAGTACAAGTCCTTTATCAGGTATGTTTTTGCAATTATTTCCTCAGACCATGGATTGTATTCTCATTGTTTTTAGTAGAGCCTTTTAAAGAGCAGAAATTCTTAATTTTGGTGAAATACAGCTTATTAATTTTTTCTTTCATGGATCGTGCTTTTGGTGACACACTGAAGAAATCTGCCACCTCAAGATTGCAAAGATTTTCTCCTGTGTTTTCTTCTAGAAATTTTTCAGCCCCCAGTTTTACATTTGGGTCTATGATCTGTTTCAAGTTTTATAAATGATGCAAAGTATGGGCAGAATTTAGTTTTGGGGGGTGTGGGTGTCCAGTTGTCCCAGCACCATTGGTTGAAAAGATTGTCCTCTGTCCAATGAGATCATAAGTTATGCTGATGTGAAGTCAACTTTGCGTTCTCAGAATAACCACCCCCCTTGGCGATGATGTGATTTCCTTTTAGATACTGTTAGATCAGATATGCTAGAATTTTACTAATTTTTGCATCTATGTTCATGAGGTATAGTGGCCTGTCATTTCTTAAAGTATCTTTTTCTGATTTTGTATCAGTCACGCTGGCCTTCCAGTGAGTTGGAAAGTGCTGTGTCCTCTGTTTTCTTGGGACAGTCCATGGATAATGAGTTTTCTTCCTTAAGTGTTTGGTGGGATTTACCAGAAGGTCTATCTTCTAGGTCTGGAGTTTTCTTTTTGGGAAGATTTCTGACTACAAATTTGATATCTATACCTGATCAAGAACCATTGGGGTTACCAGTTCCTTGTTGAATAAGCTTTGGTAGCGCATGTCTTTTTAGGAATTGGTACATTTCATCCAAGTCGTCCAATCTGTTTGCATGAAATTATTTTTATTTCCTTATTATTTTGCCATCTGTAGGGTCTGTACTGACCTCACCTCTCTTGTTCTAATAATGGAGTATCTGTCTTCTTGTCTCATCAGTCTGGCTGGAGGTTTATCAATTGTATTGACCTTAGGAAAGAATAAACTTTTGGCTTCATTGATATTCTCTAGAGTTTTCCTGTCCTCTATTTTAATGATTTCTGCTCTGATCTTTGTTTGTTTGTTTTTTTTGCTTCCTGTGGGTGCCATTTGCACTTCTTTTTCTAATTGTTGCTGGTGGAAGTTAAGGTTGGTTTGAGGCATTTCTTCTTATATAATTCAGGTGTTTAGTGCGGCGTGGATGTTATCCTACTGAAGGATGTATTGTAAGTTGCCCAGCCAGTCTCCATTTGCTAGACATCTGAGTTCTCAGTATTTTGCAGTTGCAAACATGAAGCAAAAAACATCCTTGTCTTTGTAAAATGATTTATTTTTATTTTATATTTTTTGTTATCGTTAATCTACAATTACATGCAGAACATTATGTTTACTAGGCTCCGCCCTTCACCAAGTCCCCCCCACAATCCCCATTACAGTCACTGTCCATCAGCGTAGTAAGATGCTGTAGACTCACTACTTGTCTTCTCTGTGTTGCGCAGCCCTCCCCGTGCCCCCCCCACATTATACATCCTAATCGTAATGCCCCCTTTCTCCTTCCCCCCGCTTATCCCTCCCTTGCCACCCACCCTCCCCAGTCCCTTTCCCTTTGGTGACTGTTAGTCCATTCTTGGGTTCTGTGATTCCGCTGCTGTTTTGTTCCTTCAGTTTTTTTCTTTGTTCTTATACTCCACAGATGAGTGAAATCATTTGGTACTTGTCTTTCTCTGCCTGGCTTACTTCACTGAGCATAATACCCTCCAGCTCCATCCATGTTGCTGCAAATGGTAGGATTTGCCCTCTTCTTATGGCTGAGTAGTATTCCATTGTGTATATTTACCACATCTTCTTTATCCATTCATCTACTGATGGACACTTGGGTTGCTTCCATATCTTGGCTATTGTAAATAGTGCTGCGATAAGCATAGGGGTGCATCTGTCTTTTTTCAAACTGGGCTCCTGCATTCTTAGGGTAAATTCCTGGAAGTGGGATTCCTGGGTCAAATGGTATTTCTATTTTGAGCTTTTTGAGGAACCTCCATACTGCTTTCCATAATGGTTCAACTAATTGTAAAATTATTTTAAATAGAGGGAGACCTGGGTTTCTGCAATGTGCAGTCTCCTCTTAAATAGCAGTTTCGCATGAGAAAGTTCTCTGGGTCGTTCATTTCTCTCTTCCTTGTTCCCCTCTGGGATCCTCGGTGGCAGTGATGTCAGCTCCCACCCCGTCTGTTTCATCTGCCCTCATGGGTCACCATCTCCATCGTTGTCTTACTCTACTTTAATGCAGACACCTCTGGTGCCACCAGGCAGCACCTTGTCTGTCACTTGTCAGCTTCTGTTTAAGCTGTCACCCTTGCCTTCTGGGCACTTCTTGAGATCTTTTTTTTTTCTCTTCAGCCTATTTAGTCATAAGATATACTGGAAAACTGTCAACTGGATAACTTTATATCAAACCTTTATCATACACCCAGAGTGAAAAACACAGTGTTTTTTATTTTGGTTAATTCCTCCTCTAATGTGCTTCTGGGATTTGTTAGGTGCTGTTTTTTTAGTGTTTTTCACGCTCTGAGGTGGGAACATGGTGATCTGCATGCTGATAAGGTTATCTTGTTTATGGGACTGTCAGTCAACGTTTTGGAGTCTTGCTGTGGTGACTTTGAAAAGATTTTGGCAGCCTCCCTCCTCTCCTCCTGGAGGGGTCCTGGTGGCCAGGCGGCCTGTGTCACTGCGTGGGTCTCTGGAAGGGGCAGACGTTAGGTCCTCCCCTGATTTCTTCCTCTCTAACTGGTCTGCTTTGGGTTTTTTTCCTTGTTGTCCCTCATACTGCATGGAGTTTATTATATCCTTGACAACTATTTGCTGAAGATTGTGTTGAAGGGATGGCCAGGCTTCAGGAGCTCACAGTCCAAGTGAGAAGCAGGTGGGCCCTGGGTGCCCACGTCTGAGAATGTGAGGATCTGCTCTCGCACCTTCGCTTGGTTGAGGCCACATGCTCTTGCTTTGGTCATGGTGTTTCTCAGAAGATGGAGTTTTATTTCCTACTTTTTTATTCTTTTTGTTGTGTTAAAAAAAACAGACAGCAGGCACACAGTGGGGTCACTTGGGCTGAACCCATGTCACCCACTGAGACTTGATGTGATTCCGGCTGCTCCAGAAAGGGAGTCTGAAACCAGCCAGTAGGGGTCGCCAGGTCAGCACCAGGGAGCTCGTCTGCCTGGCAGGCCCCTGCCACGGCCTTGCAGTGACCAGACTGCTTGTCTGCTCAGACACTTCCCTGTTCCCCTCCTGCGGTGTAGCAGTCGTTCATTCTGGACAGCTCCACAGTGCTCCTTTCTCTCTCCTAGGTTGGACATAGCCCAGTTCGAATTGATTTTTACCCAAATAAACTCAGTTTATTCTAACAGTTGTTTTCAGTGAATTTTAATGTTATGAATCTTTATAATCAGAATTACTTTCCTATTAATGTGGTTGTATTAGTATTTCCCTAATACTTCATAGGGTGTATTTTCATTTTTTTTCCTACTTGTCCACTCAATACATTAAACCAGAAATATTCCCAGAAAGGAAGGAGTTCCTGCTGCCCCAACATCCAGGATGTTCCTGTTCAGCCTCTGTGAAGCCCTGGTGTTTTGTACAGATGGCTGCTGGAAAGTGGCCCTCGTCCTCCAGGCTTTCTGGTGGTGCCCAGGGCCCTGGAAGCCGCGACTCCAGCGTGGTCCCTGTGTACGTGGTTCATAAAGGTCCCGCTAGTGTGTTGACGCAAATTGTGTGATAAGACATCGGGGCCGTGCCAGCCTTAGAATGTCTAAGCTGAGTCGTTTTACATCGCTTTCTCTCTGGCAGGACCACAAGCAGACGATGTCATTTTGCGCTTGAGCAAGTCACCCACCTAGGAGTCAAAGGTACTGCTACTGTGGGGTGATCGTCTCCTTTTCACAGTCTCACATAGGGTTTCATGGAGAGCAGTGTCTTCATCACACATTGGAGTGAAACTATGGTAGCCAGTGTCTTTCTTGAGACTGGGAAGTTGAGAGTTCTCTTACAATTTCAACTGTGTAAAAAGAGCATGCTCAAATTATTGAAAACAAAGTCATTTGCATTCTGCTTTTTCTCCCAACATAATTCACGTTTGTACTTACAAATAGACAAATAAATGGCTTTTTGCAGAGCCTGTAACAGAGAGACAGCATACAGGGGCCAGAAGAGAAGGTATGCAAAACATGAGTTACTTCAGGATCGACTGCAGACATTTAGGTTGCCTCTATTGGTTTCTTAGAGCTTTTCATAATATCCACTTGCTTATCTTCTCTTGTTTTAAAAGTGTTGTTTCCAGAAGAAGTCATTTTACAGTCTCCCCAAGTGACAGGGAACTGGAACCACGCACAAGACACCAGAAACGATGGGCAGTCTACCACCAAGGTATTGCTCTGGCAACTTAATATATATTTAGACATCTGTAACAGATGTCACACCAAATCAGCTCTCAGTTGAGTGCAGATTGAGAGGAGTATAGCTGGAACATGACCCAGAATCACAGCTAATAACTAGACCGCTCTGGAGTAGACCTGGCATGAGGCCAGCATATGACTTTATGGAGAGGTCAGACAGCTATGGAGTCGGGGTCTGCATGAGCCTAGAGTTTTACTTCAGAGTTCCATGCTCTTTGTGCTCACTCAGACACAGGTTTGTGTGACCGTGTGTACACAGCAAATGTCTGATGGACACGCAGCAAATGGGGAGCCAGTGTAGTCCAGTCACTCCGTGAATAGTGCGTCGTGCCTGTGGTGCCAGCTGTTGATTGTCCTAAGCTCTTCTTATGTTTCAATGAGGGAAGTAGGCCTAGTTTTATCCATGACTGTTTCCAGTAAGGAGAAGAGTGGAGGCGGGCCACAGTGGGGCTCATCACCTGCAAGTCTTTGCTATCGGAATTTGTTCTTTTGAGCATGTTTGGAATTTATGACAAGTACAAATTTTTCAATTATATCTACTGTTTAGAAACCATTTTACCATTTTATAGTCTCCTGTGAAAATGCAAAAATGGTCGTTTCAGAATGGCTGCACAATCACAGAAAATTCTTTCAATGGAAACAGAAGGTATCCATTAGTCTGCTGTGTATTTTGTGTCTGATCTCTGTTTTATCGTGAAAATAGAAGCACAGATGCAGTGTCATCTGCAGCCTCTTCTCAGCTCATTCACTGCCCAGTCCACTGCCTGCCCCTCGGGGGGTCTGTGTCTATGGGCGGCAGGTGTGAGGCAGGACAGACGCGTTCCCAGTGTCAGGCAGGTCACGTTCCTGGTGGTCCTGACCATATTTTTAAATGCAAAACACTGTCCTATGGGTTAGCTAAGTTGCCAATCAATTCCAGGGCGTTCCACACATCAACCAAGATGGATAAGGGAATGGATTTACCTTCCCACCTTAAATAATTAAAAATCAGACAAAACACATACTAACAGTTTCAGATATGGAGCATCAGGTATCACAGAACTGGGTTTTCTGAGAGAGGAAATCAATGAGGGGACCCCTTGATGGCCCCAGCTTACACCCTTCGAAGTCTCCAGGCCTGGGAGCAGAAAGTGGGAACCCAGTGGTCCACTGAGTTGAGGACACACACTTGGCAAGGACAAGAAGGGTGGAGGTTACAGGGCACAGGGTTGGGGACAGCA